>NC_029787.2:29829242-29847782 GCF_000816755.2 Arachis ipaensis | reverse complement strand
GAATATATACATTAATTTCATATAATTTTAAAACATTTTATTATAACAAAAGTAGTTACCAGGCCATTGCCTTACGGGAAAAACAACGGGACACCTGAAACCCCATCATATATATTTGAAGTACACACAATAAGAAAATAAAGATGGAAAAGAAAAGTATTGAAATATCCAATATCAGCAACACTAATCACTTCCATATAATCTGATGCTTAACTCCTCTTCTTTTCATTTGAAGATTTATTAAAATCCCAACTCTACCAAACCTGTAATAAATGTTAGGATTTCAATGAAAATTTTCCTATAAAATTAACTGTAATATATACAGGCTTATATAATGACACTATAAAAATTGAAAAAAAAAAATTGTAGTATGTGACATTAATGCACGCAGTGTCTTTATTTCTTATTCTATCAAGCCATAAATATACTACGTTATCTTATTGGAATTCAAAAATGTTTAATAACAAAAAAATATTAATTAAAAACAGTTAAAATTTGTTTTATTTAATATTTATTAATTATTATAATAATTAATAAATATTAAATAAGACAAATTTTTATTTTATTTTTTTGTATCTCTTTAATATTATCGATCAGGTTTAACAAATGGAGGGACTTAAATAAGGCTCTTTGCATCCAAATTGCGTGGTGAATTGCATCTCAATATGGTCAAAATGCTAAAATATTTCTCCACTAATTAAACTACAATTCAATTAAATTTTGATTGAAAATTTGGAATAAACCTGATTTTTTTTTATTGCTTGGAATGACCCCCTGTTCAACACTTGTTGCGATTATTTTATTTCACAATATTTTACTGCATATAATAATAACTTCTTTGCTAGTATACGTATTGCCTTATAGAAACAACTAGACCACAGAAAAGAAAAAAAATTGAAGCATATGACAAAAGAAAAATAAATATCATAATAGTAGAAGAGGAAAAACCCCAATATCAGCCATGTAAATCAAATCACCTCCTAATATGATAAAAGTGCTTAAATAAATTTCCTTTTTTTTTTGGAAATTATTAGGTTTTAAAACACATCTAAAAGTGGATTCCATTCCCTTACCAATAATGGTAGTACTAGCATAATGCTTCAAACTCGAATAATATAAAGTATAAAAACAAAACATAATGGTTGTTTGCACATTATTAAGTTGATAAAAAAATATATTTTTTTTAAAATATAGACACCCACATCAGCTAAGAAATATTGTTGAATCTATTGCCTTGCTGTAATACATATGATCTATAGTAAGTGCTTGTTTGGGTGCCATTAAGTTGATAAAAAAAGATATTTTTTATTTTTCTAGTGCTTCTACTTTTACTACTAGAAATTTACCAAACACATAAAATTATTTTTATTTTTCTATAAGATCTTTTAAAAAAAGATGACTCGAAAAAATTAAAGATATTTTCTTAAAAGCTCACCAAAACAATTCCATAACATCTTTTGCATTTAAATTTGAAAAATCAAATATATCTTTTTTCATTATTTAAATTCTCAGTTGTATTTTACATCAAGCAAGTGATTACCTTAGGTACTTTCTCGATAATTAATAAGTCTCTCGATATTGTTAAAAAAGAATGGAAAATTTATCGCGTCAAATATTTATACACAAGATACATGAATAAGTTACATACTTACCATCACTTAGGTGTTGGACTTAGAAGAGAACTGCTCAAGGCATTTGGCCATGCATTCCTGGTACACTTTTGATCTTGACGGGAATTTTTTCTTGCATTGTTTTATACATAAAGCCAAAGCTTCATTTGCAACATAATAAGACGAAGGCTCACGGAATTCAGGAATAGTATCATGGAACACATTATCAACCGCAAAACAAATAACTACTACTCCAATTATGAGTAATATTAGTGCATATGCGATACTATTTCTAGCCATATTTCTCTCTCTCCCTCTCTCTCTTGTCTTGCAAGGACAAATTTATTATAGACTAGATTTTATATAGAGTTTTAGACATGTTTAATGTTGTTATATATAACTTATGATTCTAGAATAAGAATATTCTTTGCTTACTTTGTAACTTTTTTCTATATTCAAAGTTAAGGCTACCAATAATAATAATAATAATAAACTCTTAGTGTTCCAAAGTGTTATTTAGAATTATTTTATTGTTTTGAAAAGAAATTCTAAATACGTGACATTCAAGATACATGTATAAAAATTAATGCACGCACTATCTTATTTAGATTTTTTTTTACAAATGTGCTACACTTTTCAAAATTGATATCATCAAAATTGTAAAATACTATTTTTTTTTTTAAATTTCAAATTATTTACTCAAGTGTACATACACACGCATATAGATATATGATGACGATAATGATGATTAGGAGGGACTAAAGAGTAAGATAGGGACAAAAATTTTTTTTTTCTCCATCTTCAAATCTAGATTTCCTTTTCGTTCTCATATCCAATTTTTTTTATCGGGAAATATTTTTCTCATCGCTATTCCCCAGGTTCCTTACATTCACTAATGAAAAATTAAAAAAATAAAAAAATTACAAAACATTACTACAACATATAAATATATATTGACCAAAATTACAAGTTTAAAAATAACACATCATAATTATAATTTATGAAATAAAGTCTTAAATACAATTTTTAATTAAAAAAAATCATAAAATAAAATTTTTAACATTAAATATTTTTCTTTTGTCAAATAATTCCATATTCTCTGTTAAAATAACACAATACATAAATATATTAACATACATATCATAAACAATAATACTCTATATTAAATAAATATTTGGCATAATAAAAAAATAAGAGAAAGTCTATGAGGCCATCACTTTTATTGAAATATGTCCAATACTTAACCATCAAAAGAAAAATGAGTAATCCTACATCATTAAATGTCATCTCACACCATTAAAAATATTAATGATGGCTAATTAATGGCTACATATCACAAATTCTGCTGACTCCCTAACACTCTTCAAAAAATAATTACCTAAACTCATAAATCCCCCATATCCCATCTCATAGTTCCAAAGACTTAAAATTTTTCACCTTAATTTACCTATATATCAATCAATCAACAATTCACAAGAGAGCTAAATTTGACAATGAATTGAATTTTGATATCAAATAAAAACTTGAGTTATTAATACTTTCACTTGAAAGAGTGCATCCAATGTTGAGTGTAAATTAAAGTCTTAATAAATTTATAATGCAACCTATTGCGATGTCGATATACAGTTCGACCACTAGTACTAAAAGGCTAAAAGCAGACTCCTAGGCAACAGCAGAAATGTTGTCTAAAATATTTTTTCATTAGTCTAAAATGTTGCCTAATATTTCACTCCAATATTTTTTCAGTAGTCTAAAATGTCAAATTTTTTTAAATTTGTTTTATCTACCATAACACTCTCTTCCAAATAGAAATTCAATTATGTTTTTACTTTTTACAACACAATCTTCATATGTATCTTCTATAAATTGCAAGTAGATAAAACTAAATTTTGCTCTCTTTAAAGGCCCTTCATCATGTCCAACATATAAAGTAGAAGCTGAACCATTAACATCATTTGGAGCTCTTCTTCTAACTCTAGTCTTAAGCTGATATTTGCATGCTGATTTTTCCATTATTTTCTTGACCTTGCTCAATTCATTCTCGCTTTGAGATCTATATATTTTAGCAAAAAATATTCAACAATTTTATCTTATATCTAAGGTCTAAAATAGCTCATCCATAGCCATAACTTAATTAATTTGATCCAATACTTTTGAAACTTACTAATCATATTTGTTTCCATTCTATGAATAACACTATAATATTTTTTATTTATTGCAACATATGTTTAACACGACACTTTAAAAAGGTTGCCTAAAATATATATACACAACGCTTTATACTAATAAAAAAAATAGAATTATAAAAATGTATTTTTTATTAACACGTTATAAGTGATGCCTTTGATAAATTATAAGACACTCAATATATTACTTTTTCTAAACTTTGTCTTTAAATTTATTTTAAACTTCACTTTCTAAGTGTTGTCTAAAATTTTTAATGTCTCTCCCAAAAAATAAATCTTACCAACATATTTTAACTTTAATTTCAAGTTTTTACCAATTTTAAAATAAAACAAATCCAACTTAATAACTAAAAATAAAAGCAACAAAAAAGGATTAGGGTTCTACCACTACAAAAAAAAGGTCTATGGTCACGGTGAAAAACTGTGACCATAGCTAGTGAAAAGGGTGTTTTTAACCTATGGTCACGGTTTTTCCGCCGTGGCCTATTCTCTCGTGGCCATAGGTCTATGGTCACGGTTTTTTTATCTATGGTCACGGTTGTAATGTTCAAATTCTGGCACTTTAGGCCACGTTTTTTTACCGTGACCATAGGTTAATCTATGGTCACGCAATAAAACCGTGACCATAGCCTATCTATGGTCACGATTTTGGCCGTGACCATAGCCTCTATAGTCACCCCTTCCCAAAACCGTGACCATAGATAAGGCTATGGTCACTTCACCAAAAATCGTGACCATAGCCATATCTATGGTCACGGTTTTGACTGTGACCATAGCCTCTATAGTCACCCCTTCCCAAAACCGTGACCATAGCCATATCTATGGTCACGGTTTTGAATGTGACCATAGCCTCTATGGTCACCCCTTCCCAAAACCGTGACCATAGCGTCTATTGTCACCCCACCAAAAATCGTGACCATAGCCTCTATGGTCACCCCACCTAAAAACCGTGACCATAGCCTTATCTATGGTCACAGTTTTAGCCATGACCATAGCCCCTATGGTCACCCCTCCTTAAACCATGACCATAGCCTTATCTATGGTCACGGTTTTTTGCCGTGACCATAGCGTCTATGGTCACCCCACCTTAAAACCGTGACCATAACCTTATCTACAGTCACTGTTTTCACCGTGGCCATAGCTTATCTATGGTCACCCCTCCTTAAAATCGTGGCCATAACTTATCTATGGTAACCTATTTTATTTTATGAATTTTTTTAAAGCATAATCACATTCCAAAATGATGATAGTCAAATAAATCTAAGAATGAGAATTCAATAAATGTAAATCATAAAAGTTTCATTAAAAAGTAGATATCCATTACAACACTAATCAAAATAGGGTGTAATTTATCCATTACATGTATTATCAGATAAAGTCTCTTATCAAAATGTAAAGAACACATCAAAATAATATATTTAGATAACCAAAATCATTATAAGACCCATCCTATCTTATATTTGTATAGAACATATTTTCTTCACATCATGTCCTCCTGCTAGCAAAAGAAATAAAGAAGTTAGAACAGAACAAAAATGTTTTTGATGATGCATGCAGTGTAGTTGAGTAATGAATATGGAGCACAAGTTAAGTAAGTCAATCAAAATGAAAATTTCAACCACTAAATAACAAGGAGCATTTGCATGTGGTTTTGAGCCATTTGGTAATGTTTATATGTTTTTAATCTATCTTTGAGTGGAACTTCAACTCCCCTGTTGAAGTCGCTTAAAACTGAAAAAAATTCAACACAAAGAAACAACCACAACCAAAATAGAAGCTTTTAAAACAAGGTAATACCGAAATACTATTATTAGCTTCCAACCCATCAAACAAATCAAGTAATCAACACCAGCGAAACAGAAAAACCAGATTGAGTGTGAAATCAATAGACAAAGTAAATTTTAAAATAATAATGATGCTGATTGCTATATATTACTGAATACTAATTCAATGCTGATTGCTACCCCTTCACCTTCATGTATTATTATTGCTTTATCTATTTTTCTATACCTTCTGAAGAGAAACAATGGTAGGTTATGCATCTTAGTTCGTAATTAGTTTCTTACCCTTCTATTCAATACGTACTCATGGAGCCAATTAGCCAATAAAATCAACAATAAAATTAACATCAACAGCAATCAGCCACTATTAAGCAATCAACCACTATTAATTTAACTACTAATTTTGACAGTACTTACTTCCATATCTTTTGACACATGGTTCGATCCCAGTGAAGGAGGAATGCTTCGCCTCGCATCATTTGGTGCACTACTTGCATCAGGCGGAGATTGTTGGGCAGCTTCTATCATTACTTGCACTTGTTCCGCACTCATACAAGGATTAACTTGTTGCAACACCGTTTTGATCAAGCTCGTTAAACCATCCAACTTGGACAAAACATGATTAAACCTAAGAATGCAAATATCTGAACTTACTAAACATGATCTAATAGGTCAATTATAGTGACAATCTAGCTACCATATATCCGCTTACTACCCTAATTAAATGTGCTATCAAATTATTATATATGGCAATTACGAGATAAACTTACTGCTTAGTTCCTTCATTTTGAGATGCCATATGAAGTTGTTATAAACGTCTTTACCAGTACAAAAAAAATTATCATGTACACAAAACAAAGTCAAAATAATTAAGTTCAGGAAGGGAATACCAAATAATGCCCAATTTTAAGTTCCTATATTAATGTACATTTTTTTGCACTTATTAAGTTAACTTTTTGTATTAACATGGGTTCGCATCTAAAATAGGCAGAATAATTTCCATTAGTGTCCCATGATCTTGATATATACATAATATAGAGTAGCAATGCTAAGTGCTAACTAATAATGCAGTGTAATAATGGGAAATAAAGTTGAGCTTTAAATTACCGAGTCAATGTTGCAAAACTGACGAGTTCAAAAAGGGACAGAGTAGACTTTAGAAACCAAAAACATCGTCAATTTGTGGAGGTAAAGACTCATGAAATAGACCTGTGAACAAGAATTTTCTATACATGATTTAAAAAATTTTCTATACAACAGCATAACAAATAATCAACCCTAAATTAATTCAAACCACCAGTTAATTATTAAAGTTCTTTCATCGTCTTGTATAATGAGCTATTTTTCAAGCAACTTTGAAGACAGTTAATTATTAACAGCATCGATAAAGTGTCAAAGAAAGCTAATAAGAAAATGCATTATTTATGCACCACTAATAGAGTATAAAATCTTATGCACATGGGGTTTGTTCTCCTCACATATAGATAAAGATCATTATCACATTCACAGAGGCATATGATTTCAGCAAAGTCAACCAGGAGGAAAAAGAGAAAGAAGGAGAAGAAGACGACGGAGAGAGAAGTTGCCATTGCCACATTCTTCACCTTTAGCACCGTCTCTGCCTTGCGCTGCTGTTGTCGCTTCTACCTTGAACTGCTGGATCCGCCGCTGTTGTAATCCCTCTTCTCTGCTTGTCGTCGTTGTGTTCCTCATTGCTCAAGCTCGCACCGTGTTTGGCTCACTCGCGTTCGAGCTTCGATCGTCTCTGCTCGCATTTGTTCATCACTGTCGGTTACTATTTGCAGGTACCTATGATTCTGCCTATTCTTTTTTCTTTTCCATTTTTGTGCTTTGAATCCTAATTTTAATAATGTTGCTGTTGCTATTATAACATATTTGGTAATAATATTGATGTTTCAAGCTTCTCTGGTTTCTGCTCGTCATCCATCCCTTACCAAAAAAAGAGTGGCATGAATTGATTCAGTTTCCCGCTCTTATTTAATCTTATAAGATATCTTCAATTCAGTAACAATATTAGTAACCTACAATTTATTATCAATTTTCAAGATTTTAGTCCCAATACCGGTGACGTCGAAGCAGTTGATCCTGTAAGTATTGCAACATTAAAAATTATGTTCTAAGAGATAAGATTTGTTATTTTCTTGGTGAAACTATATTTTATAATTTCATTCTGATGAGATTTGCACAACATTATAAATAAATCAGAAAATTAATTTGCACTTCAAAAAAGGAAGAATTTTTGTTGCTATGATTGAAGACTTGCTTGCAAAAGGAATGAGAAATGCTCAAAATGTAATCGACATTGATGATTTGTGAGTTTTATTTATTTATTTATCTTCCAAATGATTTGTGTTCACTAATTGAAAATTGAAAGTACATGTTATTCTTTCAGGGTGTTTAGCAGGAAGATTGACAATAATACTACAATGTGATCACTTTAGATCTCTAATTCCAGCAGGAACTAAAGCGAAATGCATTTCAGATGCTGGTTATTCATCAATGTGTATGCTTGCTATTTTTACTTTTCTTTCTATTTATTTCATGGAACTTGTTACCTCATTGATTGAATATAACAGAAAGGATCTCTCTGGAGCACAACACATTCAAGAGTTCTATAATCAAGTTGTTGCAACGTATGTATGTTTCTCGATTAACTCCCATGAACCATTTACTCCGACATAGCTTGATTGTGTTTTTCTTCATTATCTCATCAAGGATCGGCGAAGAATTTGCCTGCCTTGTGCACTTCAAGATTGAGCCCAGATCTGGTTAGTTTGTGAGTTGTGACCTATTTATTTTTCATTATGAGCAAGAGTCATTATTTCATATATGGCGTGACTCGATCTTCATCATGTACTCCATGTAGTGTTTCTTCCTAGAGAATGTGGTATCACATATCAGGACACCAATTTTCTTTGTTAATGTAACATATAACTGATGTCAGGTAAGATTGTTGCTGTTGTGTTGTGGTGAAGAAGGAAGCATTAATTAATAAGGAAGGTGTTGGTTTGTGTGTTCAGATAAAGAACATATTAGCACCAGGTGTTGGCCAAAACAACAATCGCAAAGGCCGTGGGAGATCGGTATTATGAAAGAAGGCCATTCCATGAGATTGATTGCACTTACCCTTGCAACCCCACATGCCATAATCGTATCTTTGATAACAATTGTCGCTCAGATGATTAGACACTTATTTGATAACCAATAATCATGGCCTTTGTCACTCATCCTTACAAGAGCTCAAGCTAATTAATAATAATAAACATCCTTGTAATTATTTCTAATATGTAATTAATCTTGCTTTATTTGTTTTATTTTGTGCATGCAGATATTTGAGTTATAATGAAGGTGACTTTGCCTATTCCTCAACACAACAAACAACATGTAGGTTTATATATAAATTTCTCAGCTCTCATATATGAAAGTCAGTTAATTATTAGAAGTTTAATTAATTTAAATTATATATTTTTGAGTACAGAAAGGAGGTTAGGAGAAAAGCGCTACTTGTTGAAAAGTAGTAGTAGTAATGAGGAATCAAGTAGTGTTGGCTACAAATTCAAAGAGGAAGAATGCACATGTACCAACAAGAAAGTGCACACACAAATTCAAAAACCTCTTATCATACATTCTCCAGTGTCCTCTTTACGTTTCTGGTTTGGGTAAATAATAAAGCTAAGTAAGCAATAAAGCATTTGCATTCATTGATTAGCCACATTACCTTATTAATTGTAATGATATATATCAGCTCTATATTTGTTTTAAGGAAAGCAAATAGAATTTGTATATTATGATTATGATCGGTTTTATAATTTTGAATTCTTTATACATGTTGTAAAGAAGTATGAAAGAAAAGTCAAGAGGTTTGAGGATCTCTTCTACAAGCACCATAAGGATAAGATATAATGTTGTTTGTTTATTGTTTTATTTAGTTCATGCTAGGTAACATATTCTTTTTTCAATCTCATTATTTAAATGTGTTGATTTTCCATTTGCAACTAAATAGAAATGTGTGCCACTAGAGATCTTGCCCAGGTTAATTTTTGTAACACTCTACCACACAGAGCTTTACACCTAGGATGTAAAACAGTGGCGGCAAGGCGCTACGACCTCTAAAATAAAATATATACGTATAATAGTAGAAGGAATATAATAATAAACTAGGAGCCTTAAAAAAACAGGTAAATAAATTTCGAAAAAATAAAAAGTGCATCGCTCGCAGAAAGGAATTACTTGCGTGCTAAGAAACCTAAAGGTTTAAGATAAGAATTGACGAAAGAGTAACAAGAGTGCCAAGAATACAGTGAAACTAGCTCCTGACTCAGCCTGCGAAGCCAAGGCTGGCCAGAGAATATTTACATATATATATATATACATAAGTATCCCAAATATCCAAAATACAGAAACAAATTCCTAACTCTCCTGCAACCTCTAGGAGGAACAAAATAAACAAGTTTCTTGGAGAGCAAGCTACGTACATAAGTATATATATACAAACAGTAAACCCAAAATGACCCAGAACTACTCCGCTTCAAGATTCTAGATGCCTAGCGAGGAGCCTCTCGACCTGGATCTAAAAACAACAACACAGTATGGGGTGAAAACCGGAGGTTCTCAGCATGGTAAAGGTGCCATGCGTATAATAAATAAGGTCATGGGAATGCCATAGGCAATCCTAGAACTCCGTCATTCAGTTATCCAACTTAATTACTAAACAGAAATCATAAAGAGGGTGGTCTTCTAGGGAACTCTAAACCTAACTTAAACTTTAACCTTAACTCTAAATCTGTCCACCTTACCTCCGTACCTCCATCTCCAATGATCCGCATAGACAAAACAAACAGACAAGGCAAGCACAGGTAGGAAAACAAGTAGTTCAAGTAACAGTTACAACATTTAGCAGAATATAATCAATTAAGCAGTCCCAATTAAGGCATAGCAAACAAAGCACACATATGCATATGATGAATGTCTATCCTACTGGCCGTGAGCTCACGTGTCGGTTATTTTGCCGGAACCTGACACATCTGGTAGCTAACCCAGACATTGGTCTCTAGGTTGCGCATCTCCAAGAGGATCGTAAACGAAGGAGAGTGCCTTTTCACCTTCTCCTGGAGGTTTCACGAAGGAGAGTGCCTTTCCACATCGAAGGAGTGTGCCTTTCTACCTTGCAACCAGAGAAGAACGTGGGGGGATACAATACGAAGGAGAGTGCATTTCCACCTTCCCCACATCCACATCCACATCACGACAAGAGAGGGAACTTCCACCCTCAACTTGCCATCTGAACACATGTTCAAATTAATTACGCAAGCGGGATTACACCTAGACCTTGCCATGCCGACCATTTCGGCCACACACAGTCATCTTAAATCTCATCGTTTATCACATCATGTTCTTACACTCATTCTTTATAACCACAGCGACGTATATTCATTCAGTTTCACACCATTTCCCGCACAATTCATCATGTTCACCCCTTTTCTTCATTCATAAGTTATTTCATTTTCCTAGCTTCAACTAGCTACTGGGTTTAGTACCATACTTTAAGTCTAAAAGGGAGAAAATGGAGGTTTAGAAGGGGAAATTTGGTTTAAAACAGCCAAAATTCGGTTTTACAGCAGGCAGTAGTCACGCGTACGCGCATGCCACACGCACGCGTGGAGCGAACAGCAAGTCACGCGTATGCGTGAGTCATGCGTACGCGCGATCATGCATATTAGCTTTTCACACGCGCGCATGGCTTCTCGCGCATGCGTCGCTAAAATTCCACGCCATGCGTACTCGTAGATAGACGTTTTCCCAAAATGCAAAATGCCCAGAAAGCTGCATAACCAGTTTTTGACCTGCATTAATCCAATTTCATACGCCAATTTTCTATCGTCCATAACTTGCTCTACAAAATTCCGTTTTTCACAAAATTGATATCGTTTAAAAGCTTGTAAAACCATCTTTCATTTAAAATAAACCACATTTCCATCCAATATTTGAGGAGCAAGTTATGGACTTCCAAAGCTCACCAAAAATTACTTTTTACCAATCAACATCCAAATCTCATTTTCACCACATTCATAATTCTTACCCATAAAACCTGCATGATATTAACATATCCAGCCCCAATTCATTAACAACAACTCCCAAACTACCTTTAACTAATTCAACAAGCTATAACCATCAATTTATACCAGCATATAACACATATATGAGTAATCCTTCTTTAACATATATCAACCCTCCACATATATCAATCCTTCAACACATATATCAACCTTCACATATATTGATCCTTCAACACATATATCAATCCTCTATTAATATATATCCACCAAATTCCGTTAACATATACCAATATCAACACCAACCCATCATTAACAAGTCCAAGAGCATACATTCAATAACATTAACAACTCAAGCTTGTAAATTCTAATTCAAACTCAATCATAAATTTATCCAATATCATCACAAAACAAACCATTTAATGCATTTAGCCTTTTCAACTTAACCTATGGTTCTTTAGTCTAAGTTTTTACAACACCTTAAATATTAAACGTGTGAAACCTAAACCATACCTTGACCGATCACTTTATTCAATCCAAGGCAGCCTCACAAGCAAGAACACAGCCCCCAACGCTCAAAGAAACCAGCCACAAACCAAGCTTCAATCACCCATAAGCCTTCAAATACTCATTTTTCACTTCCAATGCATATATATGAACTTAATTCATACCTAACACACACATATATTTCAAATTCAGATTTTACCTAATGGATTAAAAATTAAATTTAAGATTAGGGTAACCTTACCGCTCCCACACGCATAGCAACTCAAACCCAGTAAGCTCCACAAGCTAAATTGAACCTAGAACATCAAAATTGGCAACATCTCACCATAGGGTTTTAATTTCAAGAATAGAAAGGGAATAGAGATTCTGGAACAGAAATGGAGCTTACCAGTGAAATTACTCTGATAGAAATGTAGAGCTTGACGCACTGGATGCGTGGCCGCAAACGGTGCAGCGATCAGAGTTCAAACGAGGAAGTTATGGTGGATGGAAGGAATGGTGAGGGTTTGGAACTCTCCTCCCCCCCCCCCTTGCTGTTTTCAGCGTGATTCTCAGCTGAATGGGGAAGGAGTTGGATCTGTTCCTTTTAAGTATTTGGGTCCGGTTGGACCCACAGGCCCGGTTTGAGCCCCGATTCAACCGGTTCGGTCTTTCCGGTCCGATTTTGGGTCAAAATTTTGAAATTGATATCAAAATTCTTGTTTTAAAGAGCTCTATCCTATTTTGATATTAGTTTTGCATTTTTAATTTTTCTAATTAAAATTCAATTTATTGACTAATTATTTACCGATTTTAACGGGGTTTACAATTTTTGTTACTATGCAATATGCTAAAGAGTAGACCAATGCTCATTTTTTATCCAAATAATTTTCTTCTGATATTGATTTCTCTGTAATGATTGAAAAAATCGAAATTTACTTCTTTTTCTTGTTTATAAATGCTCCTCTTTTAATGTTTTTTTATTATACTACTACTATATTGTTACCATTTTTTTTTTTGTAATTTCTTCTACTGAGTCTTTTTTTATTTCTTCATGTTCCTGTTGTTGGTTTTGGTACTTTTACTTAGTGTCACTACTGTTGATTTGTTTCAAGTTATAAGAAAATACTTTTTTTTGTTGTTATATATATGTGATTTGTAATCTATCTTTATTATGTTCGAAAGTTTTTTACCGTTGTTTTATATATATTATTTTGCAGATATAGTTATCGTTGCATGGACAAGGGACAAGCTACTAGGATTTGACAAGAAATATATACAAGTAGATTGATAAAACTTGAAACAAATATATTTAGCCTTTTTTTTAAGTCCATGTATTTTATTTAGATGACTTATTTAATTATCTTTTCATATTTTGATATGTGAATTAGAAATCGTTACATAATAGTGTATTTGAAATATTTTAATTTGATAATATTTATCCAATTAAAATAAGTTGAGATTTTGTTTTTTTTTTAATATTTTTAATTTTGTTGTATCCAAATTATAATAGAATACTCAAACAATTGTAGCTATAGATAATAGATAGTGTAGTATGAGAAGAATGTTGAAATGCATAGTAATAATATTAGAGGCAACGCTGCTAGATGGATGTCATAGTAATAATAGAAGAGGCAACACTTCTAAAGTGATGCCATAGTTGGTCAAATATGCAACACTCCTAAGAGTTGCTATACAAATAGAATAGGCAATGTTTTTTTATTAGTTATAAAATTAGTAGAAAAGAGAACACCTAATAAGCATTGTATTAAAGTCTATTCATAAGCGTTCTCTTTGTTTTAGAATAGGCAACACTTTTGAAGAGTTGCTTTCAAAAGCATTGTTTTTGAAGCAAAAAAGCTTTGCCTTGATCTAAGGCAATGGCCAAATCTGCAAGGCCCCAAAAGCGTGGTCTTATATCCAAAAGTGTTGCTATAGATCAAAGGCAACCTTTTTTCAATCTTTAGGCAACACTTTTTAAATGTTGTCTCAGATAAAAAATATTGTAGTGTCATGTCATTTGAACTAAGGAGCCACTCATTCAATGTCAATCTCATTTCACACACCTTAGAAAAATATGAATTTGTGATTGGACATAAAGTGCCAGAAAACAACTCAGTCACACCATAAAAGACTCAACAAGTTCATTGTCATTTTCTACTCATCATTAGATGGTACACATTTATACAGAGATTTACGTTGTCTTAAATGCTCAAAAACTTCTCTATATGACAATGCAGAAGTAAGCATTAGATAAGTTGAATCCCATCTAGTTCTACAATCAAGTGCAAGCTTTTTCCTATAATTAATATTTAATTACTTACAAGTGTCTTCAAATTTTTCTTTCCTCTTCTGTGTTGCAACTAAAAAAAGCCTCTATTTTTTTAGTAGAACATATATTGCATTCATGCCATCTTTCACAATCGAATTAATAATGTGAGCACAACAACGCATATGAAAAATTTTTCTCTCTTAATAAAGTTAGATGGTGAAATCTTATCAAGTATGAGATGAATTATGGCACTTTTTATCTACAATTATCAATTGTTAAAGTTGATAATTTTCTATCTATATTCCAATCATACAAAAAATTCACCAAAACATCACTAAGAACCTCAGTAGTATGGGGCACATGCATGTTTACAAACCTAAAGTAATGTAAATACAATAAACAATCATGACATTGCAAGTCAAATATACACAGATACTAAAAGCACAAATAAATTAAAATAACATCTCACAAGCTGATATTGCAAGTTTCAATCATCATCCAATAAAATGAGTTGTGATTGATATATAACCTTTGTTTTGATAATCAACACTCCATATGTCAGTAGTTATAGCAATGTGGCTTAAATTTTTTCCCAATAATTTCATAACCTTTACCTTTTAGCTTCATACATCCTCATGATATCACTTTTCCAATGTATTTCTTGTAAAAAATTTGAACAAAGGTTGAGTCTAAGTCATAAACTTGTGAAAATCCTTTTTCTCAACAATGATATAGGGTGTTTGTCCTTAATAATCTATCTTGTAAATACTCATCGTGATGCCTATTGACTAAATATAAAGTTTCCAACCAAAAGTGAATCCGTTGGCCTTCTTGTTCTTGTTGAACTCGATGATTGTTGCATTGTTTTTAACATTGATTGCTTGGTCCCATAATAATACGAATCGGGCAAATTCTAATGTGATCATGCAAATGCTTAGTTCTTTGCTTCGTGTCACCTCCAAGCTTTCTTTCCCAATGTTTACATATTGTCTTTCACTCTCTATCTATTTGTTCCCTCCTAAAATACTTTCAAGCATCGGAAGTTAATCCTCTTTTATTAGAATTGCTTTGCATGCTTTGGCTTACTTTTTGTCCTTCCTTTAGTATTTCTTCTTGTCCTCCCTCTTGTGTTTCTTTGAGATTTGCTTTAATTGCTTGACCTTTACCACTTTGTGTTGGTTCTGACTGATTATTATTTTTCATAGGAATAGAGTTGTGACTATCCATCCTATACAAAAATAGCAAGTGAAATCCAAGCTAAGCATAATTATTGCATAAATAATATTCTATAGATAACAAATGTAAGTAGTGAAATTTGCATACTTGCATACAAAACATATAATAGTTCAACCTACAATAGATAACAACTACACCAAATAGAATTAATCTTGGATAAACCCCTAAGTGCATTCTAATTCTTATTCATTATCCAATGATTTTATTAGTGGCAAGTTGTTAACCCATTTTTATTGATAATAATAATAATTTTATTAGAATAAATATCAAATTCTATTCCTAATATAAAAATATAAAATTTAATTCCTTCCATTTTTATTTTACCACTATAAAAGACCATGTATACTAGAAAAAAATATCATTCGTTTACCAATAAATCTTTCATTTGATAGCTTTTACAATAATTCTTTTTCTTCCTATGAGGCGTCATTGCAAGAAGGCAACTATCGTGGACACAAACTACCACACTCTCCAACTTTCGTGCTCATCATTCGGAGCTATATAAGATATGTTATCTATGAAGTATTTATAGACCATGGTGTTATCATGTATGCATAAATAAAAAATGTTTCGTATTTAAATTTAAGTCATTTACCTGTTTGTAGTATATTGTAGTGTGAAATTACTTTCAATATGTATTGTGTAACGATATTATTATGTTCTAATTTAAACTTTTACTTTAGAACTGTATTATGATTTTATCTCATCATTTTTTCTTAGATATCAAGTTGACGTATTTTTATTTATTATTATTATTGAAACGGATGTGATATGAAATGTACAAAAAAAAAAAACTCTCACATTCAAATTATTTTATTGTAGTCTTCTATCTATTCTATTTATTTTTATTTTCTTCTTATTCATTTTATTTTTTTAAAATGTTATATAATTTATTATAATTTATACCAATCTATCTACTTAATATACTAAAATTGGATTTTTTCCAAACTTATAATGGTGAGGTGTCATTTTCTCGTGAATCTATTTTCCCTCCAAAATGATTGCACTATTTCTCTCTTTCAAATTTATTTTTAAAAATTAAAATTTTATTCCTTCCATTTTTATTTTACCACTATAAAATACTAGAAGAAAATATCATTCATTTACCAATTACTCTTTCGTTGGGTAGCTTTTACAACAATTCTTTTTATTCCTATAAGGCGTCGTCACAAGGCAACTATCATGATACAAATCAGCACATACTCTTCAACTCCTGTGCTCATCATTCAGAGCAATATATGATATGATATGTTATCCATTAAACATTTATAGACCATGGTGTTATCATGTATGCATAAATAAAAAAAATTCGTAAAAAATCCGTAATTAAGCTTAAGTTATTTACCTATTTGTGTGGTATATTGTAGTGTGAAATTACTTTCAATTTGTATTGTGCAATGATATTATGGTTTAATTTAAGCTTTTATTTTAGAATTGTGTTATGATTTTATCTCATCATTTTCTCTTAGATATTAAGTTGATGTATTTTTATTTATTATTATTGAAGCGGATGTGATATAAAATTTGTAAAAGGAAAAAAAAACTCACATTCAATTTATTTTATTGTAGTCTTCTATTCTTCTATTTTTTTTATTTTTTTTATTCATTTTATTTTTTTAATATCATATAATTTATTATAATTTATACCAATTAATTAATTATAATTCATTATATCAGTTAGTTTAATTAATTAATTTATAATATACATGATAAAATAGATCATTTGTTACTTATACGTTTATTTTTCTAAAATCTAAATCTGAATAATTATATTTTTAGTTTTTGTTATGAACAAAATATTATTAATAATGAATAATAATTAACCACTAATACTTTTAATCAAAGTGTTTGGATGATTTTTATATTTAATAGAATGACTAAGAAGTGAGAACTACGAGAAGTTAAACCCAGGTTCAAAATGCTGAAATAAAGAAAAGAAAACAGTGGATATATGATTAGAGAAAAATGTATAATAATGACAAAATATACTAAAACTGAATTTTTTCTCCAACTTATAAAAGTGAGGTGTTAATTTCTCATGAATTCATTTTTTCTCTAAAATGAAATCATTATTTTCTTTTCTAAATTTATTTTAGAAAAATATATTTATTATAATTATATTACAATTAACATTTAACGAATAATGCATGATTATACTAATTTAGAGAAATATTTTTATTATAATTATATAAAATCAATATTTAATACATTATCAACTAATAAAAGTGAGGTACAATTCCTCATGAATTCATTTTTCCTCCAAAATGAAAGCACTATTCTCTCTTCTAAATTATTTTAGAAAAATATCTTTATTATAATTTTATTACAATATTACAATTAGCATTTAATGAATAATACATAATTATAATAATTTAGAAAAATAAAGTCCAATAATTTATCTTCCGACTGCACACGTGTGTAGAATAACTTTTAAGAAGGAGTCATGTATAATAAATACGGTCGATGATTGTAAAACTGTATGCTAACATTGATATAATATTATTTTAAGTATATATTTTGTAGGCATCAAAGAAAAGTGTTGAGTTATTTTTTAGTAGATTTAAATTATTTATTGTTTATTAGAAAATTTTGTGCATTAGAATTCTCTAATAATTTATTATTTATTTTGAGTTAATTTTGATATATTTTTACTTGACAGTAAAATAACATATAAAAATTTGTTGGTGGGTCTAAGTATTATTAAGTTATTTATGGTCACATTGAGTATATATGTTTGATTTATTGAAAAAAGTAGATTACTAAAACCAATTAATAACTATTTTAGAGTTAATATATTTAACACTAGATTAAGAAAAAATAAATAAATCATAACACATAACATTTTTATTAATCAAATTATTATAATTTAAATTAATCTTAACAAAATAATTTAAA
>NC_029787.2:29818230-29825768 GCF_000816755.2 Arachis ipaensis | reverse complement strand
TTTTTTTCTTAAATTTTACGACACTCGTCACTTCAATCTTTACTTAAATTCTTTTTACATCTTTTAATTTCTAAATATTACACTTACATTTTAAGTTTAATCTCAAAATTTTAATTAATTATTATTTGGTTCATAAGCTTTACTTAATTATACTTTAACTATCTAATTTTTTTTACTAATTACACTAACTCTTCTGCATTTAAATTAGTTACGTTTTAATTCTATAGCTTTAATATATTATTTTATTATTATTATTATTTTTTATTTTTATAAATAATATATATATGTATGTATGTTTTCTGAGAAATTTCTCTTGACGGAGCTATATGTATGTATGTTTTTCTGAGAAATTTTTCTTGGCTGAGGTGTGAGAGAAGTTGTTTCATCAGTGATTCGAAAGATTGGAGGAGACAAAAAATAAAGTGTTAAGTTAGAGTTATATTTAGAACATAAATATCTTAGATAACTTAACTCGGTAGTTTGAAAAGATTTGTTAAGACTGTAAAAGACAGCTGAAAGATGAGAGAATATAAAGGTAACAGAATTTAGCTATTTTTACAAGGGATATATGCAAATCGACTTTAGTTGAACACTTCTACTAAATTTAATTAAGTTAATTTAACATAACAAAAATTAATTATAACTAATATTATTTTAAATCTTGTTGTTTAACTTAGTTAAACTTTGTTCCTAAAAAAATTTAAATGTGTAACATTACTCATAATAAAATATTGTAATCTAAAAAAAATAATTAAAGAAAAAATTTATTTATTTTGTGCTCTTAAAACACATATTAATTAAGATTATAAAATTAAAATTTTTATATTAAAAATATAAAAAATTTAAGTTTTTAATGATAATTAATAATATATACCTGATGACCATCATAGACGATCTTATTATTATCAGTAATATTTTTTTGTTGGTATTAAAATAAATAATTAATTTAAAAGAATATTTTCAGTTCTTTTTCTTTATATGGGTCAACAAAATGTATTCTCAATCAATAATGTTATTGGCTGGCTCACCCCTTTAAAGTCACACATGCACATTATGCCAATCTATCAGACAAAGAACCACAGTAGCATGCTTATCTCTACAAAATCTATTACATCACCCTGCCATTGCAACTCATCCATGCAACTCCTTTTGTGTATATCCGCATAATGCATATTTCTTTACATCCGAACGGATAATTTTTTTTTATATTAAATCTGAATGATTCTAAATGATGACATTTCAAATACTTTCAGAAAAAAACAAGGATGTATCTGAAATGCTTCCTATAATATATACTATATGTTATATATTATATATTATATATAATATATTATTAATGTACGTCGTAGCCCGGTGGTGTCCATGTTTTTTTTTTTGTATTTTCAAAAAATATTAAAACATTAAGTAAATACGGTTTCATCTTTCATGTCTTTAAAAAAATTCAATTAGCAACTAAACAACAAAATACAGTTCATTCATGTTAATTTACTAAATCTTATCTCTCGAGGTTAGCTCATAAAATCCTATTTTTTTTCGCCAACTATGTCTAGCTCACTTTTCTTTCTTAACGAACCTATAGTATAGTTGTGAAGGAGAAAAAGAAATGAACACTTTAATCGGTTTAAAATTTTAGAATTAAATGGCCGAGCTTAAAAAAACTCTGATTATTAAGTTTCAACTTTTATTTTTTGTTCTTTTTTTTAACATCACGTACGAAGAAAAGAAAGAAAAAAATAATTTTTAAGATTATGTATGAAAAAGAAAAAAGAAACAAGAGGTAGATCAAAATGAAGAAATATGGGAGTTATAAAAGTGAATCATCAAAATAAATTAATAAAATATTATTATTACTATAAGATATTATTTATTTTTCTGTATGTTCAAAATCAGCTTGTCAAACTAAATCTAACTCGTTACTCGAATTTTGTGAATCTTATAAAACTTAAAAAAAATAAAAAATCCTCTGGGTTGTTACAATTTTGCCATCCCTAGTGCTTTCTTCACTAAAATGCAATTAGAACATTTTCCATAAAAAATGCTGACTTGTAAGGTCCTTCGTCAGCAAGGAAAACGATGAATGAAACAGTGCCACCTTCATGAAATTTGTTAGTCGAAAAGACACATCTTTTGTGGACTTGGTTAGGCCAAGGAGACTTCTGTTTTTCTCCTCATTTCCTCATTCTAACTTCTCTCTCCATAAGTTATAAATCTTCTTCCTAAATTTTTTTTTCTGATTTCTCTCTCTAGTCATACTTGAGTTAATCATTATTTCATTTAGTATTTAGTTGTCAATTATTATTGTTTATAGTACAGTAATACTAAGGACATAAAAAAAATATGAATTTATCTTATTTAATATTAATTATTATAATAATTAATAAATATTAAATTTGGCTTATTTTAACTAATTATTTTTTGTTATCAAACATTTTTGTTATAATAACATAAGATATATTTTAGAAAAGCTTGTACATAAACTAATCTTTACAATTTAAGTTAAAGATTATAAATCATTGTTTATAACAAGTTAGTTGCGTAAGGTGTATTTGTGATTTATCTTTTAATTGTAATTCTAGTTGAATGCATGAATTAAGTTTTTGGAAATTATTATGTTCATTTGTTTTGATGAATGATAAACATATTTAATTAGTATTTAAACATTTCTTATACATGTCACCAAAAAAAAAAACATTTCTTATACATAATATATTACATTTTGATTAATAACAATTTAATTGATGAGTGTCAAAAATAAAATTCATGTTTTGACGACGAAGTAGTAAATTAGAATATTGAATTTCTTTAAACGGAAAGTGTTTTTTCACAAAAGATCAGAATTGCGTTACAAGTTCAAAGCTTTTACTCTCATGAAACTCAAAATGCAAGGAAGGGAGGTGACAATATTAAAGTCCAATATTCAACATATTATTTGTCAGACTATAAATTTTGTCAAAAGAGAATGGAAAACATTATTATCTCTCAAGTTAAAAATGTTTAAAAAATCAATTTTTTTCAAATTGGTTTGATAAAAATCATTTTGGGATCTAAAATAACATTTTAAAACATGTTTTTTCAAATATTAAAGTTGATAGGTTTGAATTAAATCAAACCCAACTCTCAAAGTTTGAAAAATTGATTTTCTGGTGCAAAGTTGGTTCTGAATTGTGGGATATAATCATTAATAATTCTTTTACCTTGGAAAATATTAAGAAAAATCTTTATAAAAATTTGGTCTAAAAAATAGTGAAGTTGTTTCAAGCATGACATATCTCATAACTCATGGAAGCTGAGAAGTGATAAACTATGGATGTTGATGTGATATAGATTGCCTATTTGATTTGCATGCAAGCTCTACATGCCTTAGAACCATGTATTTGTACATGAAAACTAAACTGGGTTAGAATATTATAGATGCTCTCCGTTATTTATTTTGGAAGGTTTAAAGAATCTTTACCCTTTTTAAACGAGTACAAACTGAATTTGAGAATTAAACTTCGAAGGTCAATCTGCTGTATATCAGTATCTATGGATATTAATCATTATTTTTTTTAAAATACACACAACTATAATATAATCTCATACAACTCAATTAAATATATCATATTAAAACTCAATCTAAACACAAATTTAACAATTACATGTACACAAAATCTCTAATATACACATTAAATGAAAATAAAGTAAAAAATAGTTTCCAACAAAATGATATAATAATAGAAAAGTTTAAGAAGCCAACAACTTTATTAAATTATGATCAGCATATAACCAGCAAAAGAAAAATGAGTAATCTCATACCATTGGATGAAATCTCACACCATTAAAAACATCATTAATGACTATTTAATGACTACAAATCATAAAAGTTGCTGGCCTCTAATATTCCTCGTCTATGTTTATTTGCAGAGGCAGGTCCTTGTCCCCATGAAATTTTGTAGGTCACTATTAAATCCTTGTTGTAGGTAATATTCGTGGGTATTTTTTACTATCCCTACCACGGAGGGGTTTCTCGGAGAATAGGCTCAAGGATTACTATCTATCTTCATGGCTTATTAGCCCTCTTTCTACTGTAGGTAATTATGTGCTCTTTCGTATATTTCGCTTAGCTTGTTGATAAGAAAATAAAACGAGTAACAAGGATACAATGGAAACAAAAAGAAAGATAAGGGTTTTTCTATTAAACCTCTAAAAAATCTGTTCTTAGTAACTTAGATCACTAAAAGAGTTTTTGAAAATTTCAAAAGGTTTAGGGAAAAAGAGGTGTTGAATTTATGGTCTTTTTTAACTTTTAATTGTTAAGCTTTAAAGATATAACTTTAAACCAGATTTCTGTTAATCTACGTAGCGGATAAATTAGGAGACAATTTCGTTTTGTCTCATAAAAACCAAAAAATAAAACTAAAATAGAAAAGAAGAAGAAGATGACACGGCCATATATCCTGATTCAGTTGTCTTGTGCATTGCAACCTACATTCAGTCTCCACCACAATATTGGTGGAATTTTCACTATAATTCAAGTATTACATACACCAATTTCCTAGGACTCAGCTTAATCCTATCTGGGCGCACAAGCTTCAATATAAACTTGACTTGGCTATGCTAATACCTAGACTCACCACACTAAATGCTTATCCAACTTAGTAAGGGATACTTTTCAGGTACATAACATAAGTACATAACATAAGACAGAAAATACAACTAATAGAAATCTGAAATCACTCTTGGCTTTTCTCTCAAGTGTATCTTTCAACCTTTTCTACTCAATAGCTTTTTCTCAATGTCTCTCTTTCTTTCCTTTTACCTCTCAAAGAAAACTAAGAACAATATACATTAAAACTGAAAAATAAAACAGTAAAACATGAAAGAGATTGATGAATTACAGCTTTAACTCTATACACTAAACCCAGCATCTGAACTCATAATATTATTCTTCATCTTGGCAGAGTACTCCCTTTAGTGTAGGTGCAATGCTTCCAAGACTTCAAACTCAGTAGTGAGGATTCACTCTTTTCTCTTTTTCTCTCAGATTCTCTCTCCTTCTTTTCCCAACAGATTCAATTTTTCTTTTTGTACCTTGGTTTAATTTGAGCCCCGGTTAATTGAAGTTCCTCTAGAGTCAACTTCTTGAATTTTAAGCTTTGATCAATCGCCCCTTCTTTTTCTTCAATCAACTCCTAAATTAGGGATTTCAAATCTGATTTGTTTGCTTGATCGAAGGCAACAGAGCAGCGGAGATAATATTTCTCAGTGATAATCCCACCCTTGAAAATGTGCTTTGACCCCAAGTAACAACTTGAGCCTTTGATTCATAGCAGGGATAATCAGAAGCTACTTTCTTCATTTATCCCAAATTGGTATTACAGAGAGTAGGAGAAGAAGTGAAGAAATTAACTTGCATGCAAAAGGAAATAAATCACCTTTAACTTCTGACTTAGATAAACATATCTTTAATTAATGTGATTGGACTTTACTTTCTTTATTAACCTTTTTCTTTCTTTCTTTTTCGTGTTTACCCGAAGAAGATCAATGTTGAGACACAGCTTTGGGGTTGTCTTTCTCTTTGGAATATAATGAGCTTGGTTGGTGAATCACTTTTCATTCAACCCACTTGATTTTTTTGTTTCAATTTGTCGGGGTACTGCCAGCTTTGCTTTTGGGCCTACATCACTAAATAAACCAATTTTGTCATCAATAAACCAATGTTTGTCATCATCATTAAATTAAATTAATTCTCAACTCAATCGTTTTTTTTATTAGACCTTCAAAGAATCTGTCCTTGACAACCTAAATCAAAGGGATGAAATTAAAAAAGCTAATAACTCTAAAAATTACCTTAGATTGGATCTTTTAATTTCTTCATGCAACAAGTACAGTAAATCACCCACCTTGAATACATAAAATTCGTGCATCATAAGCACAAAAAAATTTATTTATCAAAATTTGCATAAAATATCTTACAAACTTGCTTAAATAGACTCTAACTACTAATTAGTCTAAACATGAGTCAAATCTTTCCCGAATAAAACTATAAAATCTAAAATTAAATAAAAGATATGACTCCAAAATTAACTTTGACTAATTTAAATCATATTTGATCTTGAGCAATGCTACATGACCAACAAATATTATTATTTTTTACCAGCACTTAGCCAGCAATAATTTGCACCTATATTTACAGAAGTTTTGCACACAAGAAGTATATAATTTGCATCTATATTTACTATAATTTTGTACGCATGAATCAATACGGTTTGTATCCATGAATTAATACAATCTGCACCCACGTTTTTTAGCATTTGCATACATGAATTAATAAAATGACAATTTAGTGTTTATGCTGGCAAATGATAACCAAAAATACTAAAAGTTGCTGGCTCAAAAGTTTTTCTTTAATCTTATGAGCTCAGATTAGATTTAATTTAAATTTTAAACACCAATAGATACTACTAAACAAATCAAAACCAAATCAAATTCTTTAACAAGAAAAATTCGAATTAATACTGATATAATCCAACAATGTAGCTCTTTCCACTTGAATGTTTCTATCGTAAGTAATTTTGGTATTAAATTCAACCAACTTATTCTAAGTAGCTTCAAAAAATACATATTCTTTACTCTCTAAGTTTATGTAATTGCTCTTGAGATAAATTTTTGGTCTCCTTGATCTCTAAAAATGACACAATGTATTTCTCCTAGTAATTAGATCATTAAACATGACAAGGTTTTCATTTCGTCTCTTGACTCTAGAATCACAAAAATATCGAGAAGACATTGTCAAGAGGGCACTTTTGATAGTTAAATTTGCATTTGGGTAGCAGTGAGTTGAATAAGGGGAGTGTTGATTTCTTTAGGATTATGGAAAAGGCTTTGCATTGTAGGGTATCGGATGCACCTTCCAGGAGCATGTGGTTCTCAGAAGTGTCCAAATTGTGTTGTGGGTTAATGGTGTCGTCGTAGGCCTCTGTGTCTATTGGTGCCAGAATATTTTTGGGATAGCTTCGTTCAGTATCTTCTCAGAGAATGAGTGAGCTTCCCTTCTTCTCCCAAGATGAAGTCTTTGGTGCCACGTCATGTTAGATTTTTCACTAACGAAGGGAAGCTCTCTTTGCACTATCTCATGGGAATACTATAGGCTTTCAGCAGCTACATATATAGTGCTTGGAACTCATCATGACGTCCTTGTTTCTTTTATCCTCCATCTTTCAAGCCACCTCCGAGTTTATGCCTTTTGGTGTTTCTAGAGAAAAACGACAGCGAGAATATCCTCCATTTTTCGAATCCTCTCTTCTTGTTCCATTCTTAACAACCACACCTGAGTTCAAGTTTTACTGGAGAAAAAATAAACCCAAAAATAAATCTATGTGTGAGAATGTGTTGTGTGGGTGTGTGATGCCCGGATAATGTTGTTTAGAATTAAGGGTTGTTTAATTCAAAAAAAAAAGTTGAATCATAACAATATTTATTTTTGTTAACACGATATTATGTAATTAGATGCATATAAAAATTATTTTTACATTAATAATACATCAAAACTAAATTCA
>NC_029787.2:29810636-29817945 GCF_000816755.2 Arachis ipaensis | reverse complement strand
ATAATTTCTTAAAATATTTATTGGATTTATTTTAAGATTACCTAAAATATTTTTCAAGTGTTTTGGTCTCATTAAGTTGTGTGCTTTCTTTTTATATTGAGTAAAGTATCGTTTTTGTCCCTAACATTTTGGGTAAATTTTATTTGTGTCCCTAACGTTTAAATTATCCTATTTGTATCCTTAACGTTTGTAAAAATGATTCAATGTTATCCTGTCGTCAATTACACATCATGAGCGCTTTAGTTTGAGTTTTAAAAATCTCTTCTTGAAGTTAGAATACAAATATCTGGGATAGAATCGATGATCTACTCTGAAAAATAGCTCATCAAATATTGAAACTAATTCCTACAATATTTACATAATTCACTTTTCTAGGGACATAATTGAATCTAAACACAAATAGTGGGTATAATATTAAAATCGAACGCATCCAAGTGAGACCTAATTGAGAATGAATACATCCAATTGAGAATAATTAAAAAATATAGTCTGATTTGTTAGTATAATTGATAGTAGGATAACATTGAATCACTTTTATAAACGTTAAGGATACAAATAGGACGATTTAAACGTTAGGGACACAAATAAGACTTACCCCAAACGTTGAGGACAAAAACGATACTTTACTCTTTTATATTTCTCTTCAAGATATTATGTTTATTTTAAAAAAATTATATGTTTATCGTTACAAAATTTTGTATTTATTGTCAATAAATTTCTATCTTTTCTTATGATTTTTTTTGTTGTTGTTCATTTTCATTTTTTTTTCTTTTCGTTTTGTCTTTTTTTTTCTTTCTTTATAATTTAAAAATAAAAACAAACTAAAAAGATATAAAAAGAAATAAAATAAAATTATTTAAAATTTAATATATTTTAAATTTTTAAATTCAATTATTTTTATAAAATTCAAAATTTTACAATTCACATAATAAATTATTGTCCATAATTTATGATTAAAGTTCACAAACAACTTAAAACATCAACATTTATAACTAACAAAAATCAAAATGTACATAAATAACAAAGACATAATGTTCTACTACCAACAGTTATTCTAATTTCATAAAAATTATAAAAACAAAAAATAACAACAGAATCAAAAAAAATTCAACAAAAAGAATCAACTAAGAAAAAAAAAAGCATAAACAACTCAGAATTAGAAAAATTTCAGAATAAACAATGCAGTGAAGCACTACACCATAACATACAACCAGAATAAGATAATCAACAACCATAATAAACAACTCAGAAATATAAAAATCAGCATAAACAACTTAATTAGAATCAGAATCATAGCATAAAAACTCAGAATTAGAAAAATTCTAGCACAATGTAGTGAAGCACTACACCATACATAGTACCATCAACAATTTAGAATAAGAAAAATCAGTACCATCCAGTATCTCAAAAATTAGAATAAATAAAATTAGCAAAATAACAAAAAAAAATTGCGGCAAGCCAATAAAGCTGAGAGTATTTAAACCTCGGGTCGTCTCTCAAGGAATTGCAGGGAAATGTGCATATTATTGGTTATGAGAAAGTATTTTTGGAGTTTTTGAATGATGAACAAGAAAGTAAAGCTAACTAAGAAAGGTCTTGGCAAGGGTTGATAATTGGAATTTTCATCCTCATTATCATCCTCAATTGTGATGGTAAGTATAGTTTGCTTTCACTTAGTTAACCTCTAACAAATGAAGGAAAGTCAAATGAATACAATTAACTTGAGTTCACAAGTCCTAGTCAACTCATAGTAAAAGACTAGATTTAGTGAGATTCAAGCCAACTAGCAATCTTCAATTATCAATCAACAAGAGATTTAGACAATTCAAGAGTCTCCAAATTACCAATCAAAGCCAAGAGCATAAAAATCTATACTAAAATCTAACCAAACATTTTATCAAACACTTGGAAGGCATAAACGGAAAGTATGGTAAAATTGCAAGTAATATAAATTCTAAAACTACCCAATGCAAGAAAATCACAATAACAACTCAATTAAACAATAAGAAATATGAAAACATAAATTGTATTAAATGAAATTAAAATCAACAAGAGTGTATGAACATAAAGGTAACAAACTGAGAAATTAACAAGAAGAACTAAGAAGATTAAGACAATAGAACAAGGAAAAGTAAAGAAAACTAAATCAAAACAAGCAATTAAAGTTAAATTTAAGATGCAATTAACCTAGTTCTATGCTAATTCTAGAAAGAAGAGAGAGCTTCTCTCTCTAGAATATAACCTAAGGCATGTTTCTAAACTATTCCTAAGTGCTCTCCCTTTGATCCCTCTTGAATTCTGCATCAAATAGCTTCAGAAACGAGTTGGATTGGGCTCCAACAAGTCCAAAAATCGCCCCCAGCGTGCTTCATTAAGTTGGTCACGTGCTGCTTGTCACGTCTATGCGTGGGTCACGCGTATGCATCATATTGCAATTTTCCAGGTCACGCGTACGCGTGGGTCACGCGTATGCCTCACATGACAGATTTCCAAAACTTCATATCTTCTTGAATTCTCTATTTTTGTATGCTTTTTCTTCATTCCTTCAACCCAATCTTTGCCTTCTAAACTTGAAATCACTTAACAAACACATCAAGGCATCGAATGGAATTAAAGGTGAATTAAATTTGACTAATTAAAGGCCTAAAAAGCATGTTTTTAACCATTAAGCATAATTAGGAGAAATTCATGAAACTATGCTATTTTAGTGAATAAATGGGAGAAAAATTGACAAAATCCACCAAATTCAATAGAAAATAAACTATAAAATTGTGGTTTATCAACCTCTCCACACTTAAACATTAGCATATCCTTATGCTAAACTCAAGAGTGACAACAAAGGGTATTACTTATTCAATATAAACTATCTAAATGCAATCTAACTACTTAGTCAAAATAAATCAAATTCCAAGAATACATATATGAACATAAGGGTTAAAGCAATCACAACCAAGTTAAATCCATAATTGAATTGTGTTATTGAAAAGAATTTATAAACTTTTAAGATAAGAGATGATCATAGGTGAAAATATGTAATTAAGCAATCGAACCCTTACCGGATGTGTATCTGCTCTAGTCGCTCAAGTGTATAGGGTTGATTCACTCAATTCTTCTCTAATCATGCTTTCTAAAATTTATTTTTCATCTAACATCAATAATTATTTAATGCATGCATACATTTATTATGAAGACTTATCCATAGGTTGTAATGGGGATAGGGTCAAGGTATGGATATATATGGCCAAGTGAGCTTGAAATTTGAATCTTTGATTAACTTAAACTCTCACCTAACACCTATAGCAACCTATAAAATTTAAAGCAAACTTAACTATCCATTATTCGCTTTTTCACAAACTCATGCATTCTCTTCAATTCACATTCCATATGCATTGTTATTATTATTCTACTTTGGGGCATTTTGTCTCCTTTTTTATTGTTTTTTTTTCTTTTCTTTTTTTATTTATATATATATATATATATTTTCTTTTTCTTTTTCTCTTTTTTTTCAAAATAAAATATATACAAGAGTATCAATGCATATGGTTTAAACATTTAATGCATGAGTATGTACCCAATTCCCAAAATCTTCAACAAAAATACAAACATACACTTTTATCTCTACCAATGTTCCCAAACTTCTCCACACTTAAATGATACACACTCTCACTAGCCTAAACTAATCAAAAATCCAAATTAAGAACATTTATTACTTTTCACTTAGGGGTAGTGATGTGTTAAAATTAAGAACAAAAGGGGGTTAACATAGGCTCAAAGTTAGCTAACAATGGTAGATAAAAGGTAAGGCCATTTGAGTAAGTGAGTCCAAATAAAATAAAGGCCTCAATCATATAAATACATTCATACATAAAATAATGGACATAAAGAATCAAACAAATCAAAGATTACAATCATAGAAAGAGAATAATACACACAAGAAGAAAAATAGTGGTTATATGATGCAACCATATAATTAGGCTAAAAAACTCACAAGCTTATGTGTTCTTAACTCAAAAACATGTTCCACAATATAGTTCAAGCAAGTTTCAATGAAAAATTTTTACTTAAATCAATTGAGGTGCCCTATAGATAAATTTCTTAGAAAATTTTATTATTTTGACTAAGCTTATTATATATATGCAAACCAAGAAAATGGAACTAAAAATCCTAAAAGACCTAGTAATAAAAGAAGAAGAAGAAAAAAAGAATTGTGAAAGTGTTGGAATTAGAAAATTTTCACCCAAAAATCGACCGATTGGTCGGACGACCTCTCCACACTTAAAAGTTTGCACCGTCCTCGGTGTATTCAAAGATGAGCAAGGGGGATACGACGACTTCACGGATTGTCACCTTCAGCTGGTGGATCAATCAGCTGCTGTATGTTCTTTTTCCCGCTTTCCTTGTTACTTATGGTGAATCATCCATGAAAATTAGAAAATAACACCGTAAGATGAGAAAATGTAAAAGCAAGGAAGCGTAGATTGTTGGAATGAGGTAAGAATCACTAGAATAGAGTGAGTAAATTAGTGTGATATTGATGAAAAATGGTGTGTAATTTCTAAGTTGCATGCGGTTTAGAACACACACTAGCATAGAAAACTATGTCACAATTACACAAAAGAAGTAAGTACTTCACTCATTCTAGTGTGTTTGAAATACTTGAGAGAAAACTTGTTGGTTAAGACAAACAAACAAGTAATAAAGAATCATAGAAGCATTCAAGCAATAATCAAGTAAATGTGAAATGGATGATGAATAAGGATTGATTGACGTGCAAGGAAACTTAATAAACAAAACGAAATATGAACTTACACATCAATCAATGACACACTTTGAATTTCGCTTGTATCACCTAATTGACATAAAGTGGGACACATGGATGCTATGCAACTTATTAAAAGAGAGATATAATTTGAAATTCAATCACATAGCAATCATGGTCCATATAGCTTGAGAATTTTAAAAAAATGTCCCTAGGTGAGCTTACAAACCAATTTCACAAATGAAACATTATGCCAAAATGACTAGTTTCAAGTATGTGTAGAGCACATAGTTAGACAATTAAGGGCTAACATATCATTAAGGCATAAGCATAACATGTGGATGCATATGATCAAACAACACAATGCATTATGATAAATGCACATCATCCAACATCAAGAAATTGCCTAGTCAAAGTAAAGAATTCAAATCACATGGTGGCTAAATCATGCAATTCAAAAGATTTAGCAAGTTTGAAGGCAATGTTGTGAGTACTTGGTATGCACAAAATTAATCATGAAGAATTCAATACCAAGCAACAAATTACAAACTCAATAAAAAAAATTCAAAAATGAATATTAATAATAATGATGCTAAAATAGCATCCTATCAGTAATCAGCAGCAATATCTCAGCACAATCAGCAAAACAAATCAATGATCCAACACTTAGCATGAAAATATAACCTAACTAACAACCTAATCTATTAAAAAAAAAATCAAACCAACTAACTAATGGAGATGGTGGTAAATGGTGATGGATGATGGTTGAAAGATGGAAAGAAAAGAAGAGAAGAGAGAAGAAGAAAGGATATGGAAAGAAGAGGAGAAAAGAAGTGTGTGTGAACAAGGATGCACACGCATACGCGTGGGTCACGCGTAATGTAAGACCCAGAATCTTTGAAAAGTCTTTTTATGATCAAGTCTCAAATCATATAGTTATTTATAACCTTAATTTCAGAGATTATTTTATTAAGGACAATTAAGGCAAGTTTGATTTATTGAACTTGAGATAAGTTATGATTATTATCCAATTTTATAACTATTAGATTATTTTCTATATTTAAAGTATAAGGTTGATAGTTATGAAAATAATAAGGATTTTATATGATTTGGATTAGATAAGTAATATTTTAAATATTATTACTGCTATTTTGAAAAATGAAGAAATTAAGTATATTATTTCTAATTTTTAAATTTGGGCATTTTATTGAAAATAAAGTGTGAAATTGAGGAGCAAATAGTATTTCTATACATTAATTTTGTTGGAATAAAATTTGTTCCTAATTACTATGTTACCTCTACTTTTATTTGAAATTACAAAATTACCATTGAACCCAATTTTACCCTAACCCTAAAAACCCTACCCGGTTCCCCTGACCCGGTTCCCCTGACCCGGTTTCCTCACAACTGCTGCAGCCCCTCCCTTCTAACAGCAGGCACCCTTGTTTCCCCTTCCTAACAAAACATACGGCACAAAGAAAGAAACAGAAAGAAAGAGGAATCTGAGTCGGGAAAGGGATGTGTTTTGAGTAAAGCGAATCGCGAGTTTTGGAAAAGTTGGAAACTATTTCTCGAGGCTATTCAGTTGTGTGTCTTGAATTTTGTTCGAGTCAACCCGTTCTTTTATATCCTAACTTGAAGTTCTTGTTTGCTAGTCCTTTTGAAAAGTAGTTTGATTTTTTCGACTCTATTCCTCTATCCATATGCATTCTTGTTTGACCTTAAGTGCATATGCTGGTTTAAGATCCTTGTTGCATCTATCTTCCTCTGTTTGAGTTCTTCTTGATTCAAGTATTCTTTGATATAGCCTTGAACTTGTCTTAATGTGCTATGACTTTTAACTCCGGGTTCCGTGTTCATTCTTAGAGAACTTGTTGACTCAGTTTTCCTCTTATTTGACAGTGATTACAGCTAATTTTGAGGTTTTTATAAGAATTGTTGTTGATTAGCTACATACTTATCTATGTATGAACTTTGAAGATTTCTTATACAGTTTAACAATTATTTACTCCTAATACCTCGACCGTACTTTTATTGGTTTATAGCACTGCACCTACTTAAAATACAATTTGACTTTCTAGTAATTTTACTATAGTTCCAACACACATCTTCACTTGATTATGTATTTGGATATTTTTCAAAATTCTGGAAAGAAAGGGGATTTCTCGCTTTTGTCCCGGTTGAGTTTTGTTTGATAAACTTTACTTAATTCATTTTTATTTGAGTTTGATTTAGCATACCACATGAGTTATGCCATTGTTGTTCTTTTGAAAATTTTGAAAACATAGCTTTCTTCCTATGAACGGACTAAATTCTCTATAAAATCTTCCATCTCCATGAATGTCATGTTTGACCTTGTTTTTAACTGATCTTCTGCATCTTGTGAATATTGCCATTGATCTTGGTTTTCCTTTTTGTGAATCTCATTCGTATATGAGTAAGTTTGATTCGTTTCAAATTAGTACATCGTTTATTCTCTCATTATCTCTGCAAGAGTTTTTAGTCAAAGATTTATCCTTGAGAAATTACTAATGATTGAGTTGTCTTTTC
>NC_029787.2:29792645-29807427 GCF_000816755.2 Arachis ipaensis | reverse complement strand
GTCGTTTTAACTCCATCCTGTTTGATAGCCTTTGATGCCTTGCCCTTCTATCACATGATTGACCCATGTTATCTTTTGCATTGAGCCTATCTTGTGACGTTTGCCTGGCAGTTACACTCCTACCTTTGCATCCTTATGCTTATGATAATCAAAGTATTTGAAAATCGTATATATGACTATATTTTGAGATATTTTTGCTTCTTCCTTAAATGTGTTCAAGGGTGAACCGTTATGGAATTTCTTTCATTTTGTATCAATTTTCGAGGGCGAAAATTTTTATAAGGTGGGTAGAATGTAAGACCCAGAATCTTTGAAAAGTCTTTTATGTTATTAATATTATTTATATATCTTTATGTATATATATGGATGTACTCTTTATGAGCTTTTGTAAGATGTATGGTATCTTGGATGTACGTTATCGAACGAAAGTATTTTTGGGAGCGGCATTGCGGTTTAAAGTTTTAAACAGGCTCATATTTTTAGTATTAAATAGTATAAGTGTCGTCGTAATGTCCGAGCTATCAGAGTCGCGCAGCCGGAAGTGTGAGCTCTGGTAGTTAGGGTGTTACACGTAAGCGTGGGTTGGGAGCATGGAATGCGACGCGTGTGCGTCTAAAATGCGTAGGTGTGGAATTGGAAAATAAAGCGTAACGCGTACGCGTGGGTCACGCGTACGCGTGGAAAGAAATTGCGCTGGACGTGCAGTTCTCGCACCCTACGCACACAACTTACTGTCTGGGCTGTGCTATGGCACAGTGCCCGCATGAAAAATTCATGATCTAAGATTTATAGGGCGTCGCGTACGCGTGGGTCACACGTACGTGTGGGAGGCGTTGTGCGCCTCGCATCAAGCCTGCACAGTCCTAGCACAACTTTCTGTCTGGACCGTGCGATGGCACAGTCCACGCACGGTCTTGGCACGTTCAAAATATGGGGGTCATGCGTACGCGTGGGTCACGTGCGCGCGTGACAGAGTGCTCTGTTTTTCAAAATTTTTTCAATTTCTTGCACCAAACCAAGCATTCCAAACATCCAAACAGTCACCAAAATATCACCAAACCTTATTAAACATACTAAACTACCAAATAAACTCAAATAACCAAACTAAACATGAAATTAAACTAATTTACCAATATATACAAAAGAGGAAAATAAAAAGATGTTACCATGGTGGGGTGTCTCCCACCTAACACTTTTATTTATTGTTCTTATGTTGGACAATTGGGAAGCTTCTTGTCATGGTGGCTTGTGCTTGTACTCATCCTTGAACTTCCACAAATGCTTGGACTTCAAGTATGCTCCAAGGTTCAAAATTAATAGCACCAAGCTTTGATGAAGTTCCACACAAGCTAAGGGCTCCCAACATTGGTCTTCATATATTCCCGGATCCCAAATCTTGTTTCTACACCCGTCTTCTAATTGATCATCATGATTCCATCTAGGTGATTTAGCCTTGGAATCCTCACTCAAGTACCCAAACAACTTCCTAGACCCATTCAAATTAGCATGACTCCAACCTTTGCAATTTAACTTGGATGATTCAACCAAAATGAACCTAGAATTGTATTTTCAACCACTATACAACTCTCTCTTACTCTTCACTCCACAAAGAGCTCTAAGTTGACCATCCATCTCAAGCAAACCGTATTCAAGTGGGAAAGTAAAGCTTAAGAATAAGAATTTTACCCACTTAAATGTTGTGTTGGATGGTGATTTAGGGAGGGTTGTCTCCAATGATCTTACAAGCTCCACTCCCTTGTGCTCTTCTTGATTTACCTCCACTTCTTGGTAGCTTTCTTCCAATCCAATCTCTTCTTCATTGCTTGCCAAGGGACTTGGAGGTTGTGCACCTTCTTCCTCAACCTCTAATTCATATCCAATGGGAGATGATTTAATTGTAGATAAAAATTCATCAATAATTGAATCCATCTCTTGATCAACCTCTTCAACTTTAGAGGACTCTAAAACTTTAGCTTCCCATAGACTTTCGGCATCTCCTAAGTCTTCAACCACTTCTTCCTCTTCAACAATGATTTCGGCTTTCTCTAATTGCTCAAATACAAAGTCCCACTCCTTGTTCTCCACCGGAGTTTCTAATCTCTCCTTCATGCTACGCTCCTCATTAGATTCTCCACATGTGGCCATGGGAGTACTTTGAGTGTCCAAGCGTTGGGAGACTAAATTATTTACTACCTCGGTCAAGGTAGCCATAAGTTCTAGTGTCCTCCTTTGAGCTTCACGTTGCTCTTGAAGTAATGAAATGAGAGAATCATCCATTGGAGCTTGGGGGGATAGGAGAGTTCATCATGTGGGAGAAAGAGTTTATAATAAGAAGGTGGTTCATCTTGATAAGGTATGAAAATGTTGTATATTGAGGTGGTGGTTCTTGGGAGTAATTGCGTTATTGGAATTATTGTGGTTCTATGTATGGTTCATATGACTCATATGGTTGTTGGTTTGATGCATAAGAGTTAAGGTCATATGGAGGTGTTTGGTGGTATGGGGCTTGTGAGTATGGTGGTTGAGAACTATATTGAGGAGGGGGTTCATAGGCATATGGTGGTTGTAATTGATAATCACAAGAAGGTCTACCATATCCATTAAATTGGTATGCATCATGGAATGGTTCTTACTCATAGTACATTGGAGGAGGTTGTTGCCAAGAGAGTTGATCATAAGCATATGGCTCCTCCCATCTTTGATGGTTCCATCCTTGATGCACTTCCTCATTGTAGTTCTCATTTCCTACAACATAGTTGTAACTACACTCATAGCCAAAAGGGTGAGAATTCATGGTGAAAAGAGAAAATAAAATCAAAGACTAATAACAAATAAAGAAAACAAACTCCTACAAATAGCAAAAACTAACAAAGAAGCAAAAGACAAACATATTCACAATATTCACATATATACAATAACCAATAACAAGCACACATTGCAATTCCCCAGCAACAGCGCCAAAAATTTGATGTAGGATAAATGTCGGTTAGGAATTTTCACAAAATAATTCCGTTGCAAGCATAGTCCAAACCAATAATTTATCCTCCAATCAAAGTTTAAAAAGGTTTGTCACAATACAAATTAAAATAACCGGGAGTATTAATCCCAGGTCGTTCTCCCTAGGAATTGCAATGAAGTGCTCAATTATTGGCTATGAAGGGAAGTATTTTTGGAGTTTTGAATGATAGGCAAGAAAGTAAAAATAGCAAGAAAATAAAGCTAACAAATAAGAAAAGTCTTGGCAAGAGGTAAGAATTGGAATTCCTATCCTCATTATCATCCTTAATTGTGATGGTAAATGTAAATTGCCTTCACTTAGTTAACCTCTAACAAATGAAGGAAAGTCAAGTGCATACAATTAACTTGAGTTCACAAGTCCTAGTCAACTCATAGTGAAAGACTAGATTTAGTGAAGTTCAAGCTAACCGGTAATGTTCGATTACCAATCAACAAGAGATTTTGATAATTCAAGAGTCTTCAAATCACCAATCCAAGCCAAGAGTATAAAAATCTACACTAAAATTCGACCAAACATTTTATCAAATACTTGGAAGGCATAAAAAGAAAATATGGTAAAACTGTAAGAAATATAAATTCTACAACTACCTAATGCAAGAAAATCACAATAACAACTCAATTAAATAATAAGAAACATGAAAACATAAATTGCATTAAATGAAATTAAAATCAACAAGAGTGCATGAACATAAAGGCAACAAAAATGAGAAATTAACAAGAAGAACTAAGATGATTAAGACAATAAAACAAGGAAAAGTAAAAGAAATTAAATCAAAACAAGCAATTAAACCTAAATTTAAGATGCAATTAACCTAGTTCTACCCTAATTCTAGAGAGAAGAGAGAGCTTATCTCTCTAGAATATAACCTAAGGCATGTTTCTAAACTATTCCTAAGTGCTCTCCCTTTGTTCCCTCTTGAATTCTGCATCAAATAGCTTCAGAAATGAGTTGGATTGGGCTCTAGCAAGTCCAGAAATCGCCCTCAGCGTGCTTCATTGGTCATGTGCTGCTTGTCACGCGTACGTGTAGGTCACGCGTACGCGTCATATTGCGATTTTCCAGGTCATGCGTACGCGTGAGTCACTCGTACGTCTCGCATGACAGATTTCCAAAACTTTATTTTTTTATGAATTCTCTATTTTTGCATGCTTTTTCTTCATTCCTTCAATCCAATCTTTGCCTTCTAAATCTGAAATCACTTAACAAACACATCAAGGCATCGAATGGAATTAAAGGTGAATTAAATTTGACTAATTAAAGGCCTAAAAAGCATATTTTTAACCATTAAGCACAATTAGGAGAAATTCATGAAACCATGCTATTTTAGTGAATAAATGGGAGAAAAGTTGACAAAATCCACCAAATTCAATACAAAATAAATTATAAAATTGTGGTTTACTAGACAATGCCAATAGCTCCGAGTAGAAATTCGTGCGATGTCGAGAAGAAGAGGATCTAGGAAAAGCGAGCAAACTTTCCATGGGCGATGGTGGCACCCACGATCTGTCCTCACCGGTAGCGATAACACCCTCTACCAGAGGAGAAGAGTTCCGCAATGGAATGGTGGCTGGGTTCCGCAGAGAGAGAGAGAGAGAAAGGAGGTAGGTAATTCTAATTTTATATATACACTAATATACACACTACCAAATCAGAAAAAACCCAATTGATTCCGACAGTTTATTGGTTAATCATCAATTTGACCAATTCTTAAACCAATTTTTGCAGAATAATTCTTCATGTCAATCGAACTGATTAGATGATCGATTTTTATTAATTCGGTCAACTGACCAATTTAATTTGATTTTTCAGAATATTGTTTAATTCATTTCATTTCATAACATTTTAAAACATTTTATTATAATAAAAGCAGTTACTATTGCTTTAGGACAAAAGCAACGGAATAGCTGAACCCTCTCATATATATTTGAATTACACAGTACACAATAAGAAAATAAACATGGAAAACAAAAGTATTGAAATATCCAATATCAGCAGCACCAATAGTTCCAAATAATCTGATGATGCTCAACTCGTCTTCCTTTCATTCGAGAATCTATTAAAATTTACACTCTACCAAACCTGTAATAAATGTTAGGACTTATTATGAATATTTTTCTATAAAATTAACTAGAGTATTATTAAATTGAATTAGCATAGTGAATTGCAACTCAATATATATCTGAAAATTTTCTCCATTAATTAGAGTATTATTAAATTAAATTTTGATTGGAATAATCCCCCCCTTTTTTTTTATTGGAAATGACCCCTGTACAAGTCTTGAAACACAACTAAAACTGGACTCCATTACCCTAGAAACACAATGCTTCAAACTCTAATAATAAAAAGCGGTAAAACTTTTTTTTTTTCAACTAAAATTGAAAAATCAAATATGTTTTTATTATTTATTTTAATTTATATTATATCATTGAAGATTTTTTTTTTTCAAGTACCAAAATGTCTTTGAATTCTCTTTCATAGTGTATTTTATATCAAGTAAATGAGTGACCAGCTTACATACTTTCTCTATAATTAATGAGTCTATGAATACTGTTAAAAGAAAGGAGAATATATCACATCAAATATTTATATACAAGATACTTAAATTCAAAATGATTTACAATAACTTACCATCAGTTGGGAGGTTTCGGTGTAAACTCGTCGATACATTTTTTTTTGCATTCCTGGAACACTTTTGATTTAGTTGGAAATCTACTCCTGCACTTTTTTATACAATCAATTAATTTAAGATTAATTGCAACATAATAAGACGAAGTCGAAGGTAATTCAGGAATAGTATTATGAAGTTCAACAATCGCGTAACAAATATCTATTCCAATTATGAGCATTATTAGTGCATATGTGATACTATTTCTAGCCATAGATTTCTCTTCTCTTTTTAATCTTGCAATGACGAATTTACCATAGACTAGATTTTATATAATATTGAAACTATGCTTAATGTTGTTAAATAACATGATTCTAGAATGAGAATGTTCCTTGCTTATTCTAGAATGAGAATGTTCCTTGCTTAGCTTGTATGTGTATTCTTAATACTGAAAGTTAAAGGTACTATAAATAAAAAAAATAAAACAAAACTCTTAGTGTTCCAAACTGTTGTTTAGAATATAATTATTTCATTAGTTTGAAAATAACGTATAAGTATGTGACATGCCAAACACCTTATAGTATAAAAATTAATGCCGTGTATTTTTTATATTATACCATTGTTAGTACAAACAGGGACGACTCAGACAAAATTAATAATAGGGGCAAAAATATATAAAGTAAAATTTATGTATAGATATTTTATTTTTATTTTATTTTATTTTTTTATAGTATATTCTAACATAACAGATCAAAGATTAATTTGTTATGGATCTGAACTCTATTTAAGAGTCTATTATTGTTCAATAAATTATTAAACATAATATAACAAAAAGATAAATATTAACATTTATATGTAATTATATTTTTTATCAAAATCTTTGTGGGGGCAAATGCCCTTTCTTACTTCTATCTGGATCCGTGTTTGAGTACAAAATTTTGACTGACGGTAAAAATTCGACCATGACAAGAGCAGAATATTGATTATGAGAAGAGTTGAGTTGAGAATAACTCAAGTCGACGTTTAGTAATCACACGTGATTTTATTTGGAAGTACTATACAGGACGTGGGGTTTGAAGATCAAGGTAAAAGCAAAGATGTGGGGTGTCTACCTTGAAGAATAAGGTCCTTCATAGTCAAGACAAGGTCGTGGGTTATGAGAGTCTGAGAAAAATAGGAAAATTAGATCGTGGCACGAAAGAAGCATTATACAGACCATCTTTGTGAGCTATAAATAGGAGAAATTTGGAAGAAATAAGGGATTTCAATCTAAACACTTCACCATCACACCAAAGTCTGCAAAATTTCCAATCACACTGACACAACAGAAGATAATAAAGTGCAAATGCATGTGAGTGTTTGGAGTCAACTTTTAATTTATTTTTTTTCCTTTTACTTTTGATTTATGTTTATTTTTTTTTACGTATTTTCTTGTCATTTCTTTGTTTTATGTATTTTGTTTTTTATTTATTTTCTTCAAGCATTTTCCTGTCGAAGCATAAGAGTAGCATTAGTGGTTGTAACTTTTTTCTGACCAGACCCTAACTCAGCCAACTCCTTCGTAAGAATTTCGATCCTCGAAGCCATGGCCTTTTCTTTAGCCTAACCTTATGACAAGACGTCTTCAATCTGAGTCATAGTAGCCTCTCATTTCTTTAATTAAGCATCATGATTAACTAAGACTTCGATCGACTTGTTATGATCTTTCTCAGCAGTCTGGGACTTGGAGATATAATTGTAAATGTCTTCAACAAAAGCACTTAGAGCTGTATGAACTTCACTTGGAATTTTTGAAAGTCAGAGCATCAATGAGTCAAGTTTTCATGTCAGCATTGTTGTTAATGTCCTCTAAAGGCTTATTGAGGCAATCGAGAACTATGTTAACCTTTTCAACAATCAGGGGATTAGGATCTGGTGGCGTTTGAGGTTAAGGAAAAGTGACATCTTCTTCATGAGTCGAAGCGTCTAGCGTTGATTCTTGAACTTGGGGTACAATGATGGGTTCCGGATCTAAAAAAGATAGCATCCTAGTTACTTCTGAAGAGTACACTTGTCGAACTTCGGACAAGATATTTCAAGATCAAGGCCGAGGTCCTCAAAACTTAAATATCCAGCCACAAGAGTAGGAATGTTGAAAGGAGGCTCAAGATCTTGTTCGACAACAGCCTCATCTGTGTCAGGTATGATTGTGGAAACAGCTGCAACAGTTGTCGAAGCAGGGCCAGACTCTTGATGTGTCTCGGCATCACCGGGGAGAGGCATATAGCTTGCCTACAAGAGAGAAAGTAATACGTATTAATATCTGAATAATTGCAAAAGAAATGGTAAAAGAAGTAATACAAGAATTTATACCGGTTCGGAATTTAACAAAATAATTTCGTTGTGAGCATAGCCCAAACCGACATTCGATCCTCAAATCAAATTTTAATAAATTGGTTGTCACAAGTACAAACCCCAATAAAAATTATACGAAGTATTTAAACCTCGGGTCGTCTCACAAAGAATTGCAATGAAGTGATCAATTATTGGCTATGAAGGGGACAAGGGGGTTTGATTTGGTAATTAACAACAAAAGTAAATAATAAGAAAGTAAATGACAATTAACTAATAAAAAAAGAGAAAGAACTTTTGACTAGTCATAGGAATTGAGATCACCATCCTTGTCTACAAACCATATATTGACAATTATGAGGGACCAACCCATTTAGTCTACCTCTATGGTTAAAGTGCGTACAATGTCTACTTCAACACTTGAAGTACGTCAAATAGGCTTGATCAACATCAATCCATAAGTCCTAACCTAGCTATTAATTGACTTAGTAATAAGCTAGTGTCAATAGTTATCAAATTGACCACTAAGGGTTCTCATATCATCAATTCAATGAGACCCAATGACTCAAGGTCACTCAATTCTCTTAACCTAGGCCAAGAGTAAAGAAAGCTACTCAATAACTAGAGAAAATATTTTAACAAACTCCTAGAGTGCAATAAAAGTAAACATCACAAAATGTAAGAATTAATAAAATACATAACTAACACAAACAAGAAATCAACAATAGCAATGGAGATAAACATAAAAAGACATAGAAATATAAAATTGCATTAAAAGGAAATTGAAATCAACAAGAGTGCATCAACATAAAAATGACATGAAAAAGAAATTAACAACAAAATCTAGAAGAGCAAAGGTGTAATAACAAAGAATTAAAAGGGAAAACTAAATCAAAACAAGAATTAAAAGTTGGATCTAAGGGAATTTAGCCTAAACTACCCTAAATTCTAAAGAGAAGGGAGAGCTTATCTTTCTAGAATTCTAACCTACAACATGATGAAAAACTACACTATGATTGCTCCCTCCCATTCTCTTGCAATCATTGGGTTCAAAAGCATCAGAAATGAGTTGGATTTGGGTCTCCTTGAGCTCAGAAATCGCCCCCGGCGTTTTGCCTTTAAGAGAGTCACGTGATCAACATCACATGTGCGCGTGGATGACGCATGCACGTTGATTGATGATTCTCTGGTCACGCGTGCGCGTGGGTGATGTGTGCGTGTCGCTGGTGAATCTCCTTCTCACGCGTACGCGTGGGTGACATGTGCGCGTGGCCTTCAGTTCAGCAAATCTTCTTTTCTTCATGAATTCTCCATTTTTGCATGCTTTTTCTTCATTTCTTCAACCCAATCTTTGCCTTCTAATCCTGAAATTACTTAACAAATATATCAAGACATCGAATGAAATTAAAGTGAATTAAAATTAGCGAATTAAAGGCCTAAAAAGCATGTTTTTACTCTCAAGCACAAATTAGAAGAAATTCACAAAATCATGCTATTTCATTGAATAAATGTGAGAAAAGATGATAAAATTCCCTAAATTCAACACAAGATAAACCACAAAATTGGGGTTTATCAAGAAGCTAAGTATTTTACCAGTGGAGATTCAGTAAAAGCCTGAGAAGCGGCTGTCGATGGCACAGTTTAAATTGGGATTGGAAAAAGAAGAGGTGGATTGACCATTTGTTTTGTAATGATAGGAGGAACATACATAGTCACTTCGACTTCAACATTAATGGGTTGGTCGACTTCCCGTTTAGAATAGCTTTCTGTTGCGACTCCTGTTTTTGAGTCCCGTTTTGACTTTTTAGATTATATATATATACCTTTGAGGAAGCAGCAAGATTTTTCTTTTGAGCTTTCTTAGGACCAGAGCCCATAAGGATGTCGAGAGGATGACTTTTCTTAGAAGAAAGAATGGCATCACTCGACCTACCCCGTCTTTGACCAGCACCGCACTTTGATTTCGCTCTTTTGGGAGCGGCATCATCATTTGAGTCCCAGTTCTCTTCGACTGGTTGGGGATCAACGGCAATGCCAATGATTTGTGTCGATCGAGCAGTTGAAAATACATAGAAAATATAAGATGAGTAAAGATGTAATTTTCCAAGACCTAAGGAAACACAAGATACATGAAGGATATCTGATGACTCGCCATCTTAAACGGTTTTTAAATTATTTTTCTTCTTTATTTTCTTAGATTTTGATTAAATTTCTTATGAATTCTAATAGAATTTAATAAATAATCAAATATTTGGAGTTGGGATAGTATTTTTATATTTTCAGGAATTTTGAGCTTAAAAAGCAGCAAAAATCAAGGCTTTTTCACAAGAAAAGCACAAAGAAAATAAAAGCGTCGCCCAAGAAGCGTGGCCCAAGAAGCGTGGCCCAAGAAAAACGAAGACATACAAGCCAACGCACAACACATGCACGCTTGGCGGAAGGCATGCATACCCGGCGGATTTGATACACGCCCGGTGGACCCCAGCACTCCCTTGATGCACACCTGGCGGCTAGTGATCCACGCCCAACGGATCTCCTTCCTGTAAGTGAAATTTTGGGCTTTTTGCTCAATCTTTCACTAATATGAGCCCGAATTACATATAATTACAACTCTCAACATCCAAGATTCCACAAATTAAGGCCCAAACTTAATTATCTACATTATTAGAAGCCTTAATTACATTCAGAAAATTGAAGACTCTAAAAGATTAGTTATTGATTCTCTCCAAAAGCATAAGAGATTTAGTTGTTAGGATTTAAATTGAATTTTTATTTTTGAATTTGAAATTGAAGTCAGTACCTTGTCTTTCTCTCCGAAACATAAGATTAGGATAGTTATCTTATCTTCCTCTCCAACGGATAATATTAGTTTAGTTTTTAATTTGAATTCTAGAATTTAGGCTATAAATAAGTGAGCATAGCTCACAGAGAGGACCATCAAGTCCTCAGACTACTTCTCTTCTTCTTGTTTTTCTTACTTCTTCATGTGTAACTAATTCTCTGTCAAAGAGTTAGGAGCTTTGTTTATGTTTTTTATGGATAATTAATTTATGTTTATTTTATTTCGAAGTCTTGTATTGATCTATTTCATGATTGAGTTATTCGTTCTTCATTCGGATTAGTGGATTGAAAAGTAAGCTAATTCTTCTTGGATTCTTTTATTATAATTGAAATATTTGATATTTGAATCAACGCTTGAAAACTCTTTCACATGACTATTTGAATTCGGCTAGGAATAGTAGTTCAATTAGTGTGCGACACATACATGATTTTCAATCACTCTAATTTTAAATAAGTGACATATAATTCAGATTAGAACAACTTTTGAAATTAAGTTTTTTTTTAAGATTTAATTGGATAGGACTAGCTTGAATACGTGACATATAATTCGACCTAAGGACTACTTTTAAATCTTATTTGAATCCAAAATCAGTTTTTGTGCTTAATGTCTTGATTAATTAATTGACGCCTAATTAATGCTTGAAAAACTGAGGAGCCAAGAAATTAGAAATCAGTTACTAAAGGTTTTGTCGTGAAAGATCGTTGCAAACTTCAAGATAAATAAACAAGATTGGTTTTCCTAAGAACATAAGCATCTCCAAAGCCCTTGACTCTCATCATCACTGTCTTCTCTCAATTCATCATTCAAGTTCACTATCTGTGGTATCCAAGCATTCAACACTCAAGATTCTCAAGGCTCCTAGCAAGATACTCTCTTGCCCTCTTCGATCATCAATCAGGTTTTATTTATCTAATTAGACTTTTTAATCAGAAATTTGCTTGTTCAATCCTTTAATCTTCATGGGAACGATATCCACTCACTGTGGTATTACTTGTGCGATCCGGTGCACTTGTCGGTACCCGTGAGCTTTAATTTTTACTCATCAACATCCAGCGATCCTTGTTTGACCGTGAATTTTATCACTAGTTCCTCGATAGTAAACGGCACTAGTAGTGTTTATACCCAAGGTTCTCAGGTCATTTTCTCGAAGTTGATAAATCACCCCTAGGGATCCTTTAAGAAGGTCTGGTATTCGATCAGCAAGGCCAAAAGGGGCATTAAGAAAAGGAGAAAATTTAAAGGATTGCATAAAAGATTTCTTTTGTACCAAAGGATTTCGAGTAAAAGCTTGTAATTAACGCTCGAGCATTTATATATGTGTGTTTCTTTCTTTTTCATATCTCTAAGGCCTCGTTGAAAATATACCTTACATTCCCCTAAAATGCCATTTAACCTTGTAGTATTTCTGGAACTTAACAATCTCTTTGATATGCTTACCTTTAGTTTTCTTTGACACTCTAGAAGTCTGCGCAGTAGGAAGAACCAAATTAAAAATGGCTTGTTCAATCGAAGAGCAATGAGAAGTATAGTAGGTTGACCACCACTTGTGAAAAGCAGGCATTGAAAGAAAACAACGAGTGAGATCAAGTCTTTGGTACTAAGTGCTCACTCTATGATTATTCAAGTCAAGGATTTGGTCAAACTTCTCTAGTTTCGACACCTCATAATGTATTATTTGAGCCTCAGGGAGAGTGGGAAAGGTAATGCTTGTGCTAGGCCAAATTGTCGTGACACGTATTGAGGAAAGTAAGTGACTAATTTATTTTTCAAGGCCATTTCCGATTCACATGGAAGATCTACAGGGAGAATTTGAGGAGTTAGTGTTCTAGACCACAAATCGTCGACAATGTGTTGGTTATTAGGTTTGGAACTAATGAAAGAATGAAGGTACTCAACCACACTTCAACGGGTAAATGAATGAATTTGGATAATAAGAAGTGTTGTCATTAGTTTTTATCTCAAGAAGAGTAATGAGGTGGTAGAAAGCATCGATAGCAGACAACCCAAAATGGACCAAAGGGATTGATCAATGATTTGCCCCATCGGATCTCACCAACCACTAAAGAAAGTGGTTCATACAATTGACCTAAAATTAAAGAAGGGATGTCGATGTACTTTTTATAGTGAAACATGATGGCTAATGGTAAATAGTATTCTTTTTTATTTAAATGGATTTAGGACAAAAACCAAAGGTATTAAGCCATAAAAGAAGAAAGACTACATGCTCACTATCAATAATAGGATCACCATCATATTCCATATTGTTCTTAATGAAACCCGACACATAAGTCGAGTCGAAATTGATGTCAAAAATATCATCCGAATACTCGGAAGCCCATGACACACACTCCTCGTCGGGAGCTATGCTAGTTAAAACAGAAACTTCCATCAAAGTAGGCCCAATAATCCCATAAGAAAAATGAAAATTATTAGCAGTAAGGCTCCAAAAATATAAGCTAGCTCTTAAGAGGTGTGCAATATAAGAGAAGTCGAAGGTAGCTAGTTTGAGAGCAAAAACAATCCCTACTGATTTCTATATAGGTTTGTAAGTCGGGCCAACCTCGACATCCAAGTCGAAAGAAGAGAACTAGATTCCTTGGGAGGGGCAGTTCTAAAGATTCGACTAGCAAAATAAGAAGCCCTAACATTTTTTTACAGAAAATTAGAAGGAGATGTTCAAGGGGAGATGAAAAGAAAGAAAAGTCGAATTCAATTTGTTCTTGTGTAGAAAGAGACCCTAAAAATGAATATAAGAAGCCGGTAACCTTGAAAGGAAGGAATACATGGCTCCTCCAGAGTTCTGTGGTTTCAATATCCATATTGGGGACCTTCAAGCTTCCATCTTTATTATAAAATTGTGCTACATCAACCACCAAAGAAGGAGGAGGGATGATCTGAACATCATCATCTTTTTCGCAATGTGGGGGAGGAAGTTGAGCGTAGTGGTTGCCATGCTAGATGCAGAAGCTACGGCGGTAGCAGTAATGACCGGAAGAGAAGAAGAAACAAAAGCCATAGTTGCAGGAGTACTGGTGGAAGTGGTAGTGGTAGCAATAGTTGCAGAAGTAGATGACGCAGCAGCAATGGAGGGTGACGCATTTGGTTGAGAATCCATCTGAATGGCAGAGAGAGGTAGTGAACGAAAGAAATGTTCTTGTTTTTAACGATGAAGATGAAAAAAATGGAAGATGGATGAAAGTAACGAACAAAGTAGTAATGCTTTGGAGAAATATGAAGAATTTCAGAATTAAAGGCCCATTAAAGCCCGTAAGAAACGTTGTGTATTCTCAGAAAAACGCACGCATCGTTTCAAAAATATCATAACTGTCTTTTTAAATTCTGAAATTTAAATTTAGCACAGAATAGCACATGATCAAGTAAAACTTATCATTTCATTTTCTGAAAAATAAGTTTAAGCGGCAATTTGTTAGTACAAAAATTTGACTGACTGTGAAAACTCAACCATGACAAGAGCATAACATCAACTATGAAAAGAGTTGAGTCGAAAAGAACCCAGGTCAAAATTTATTAATCGCACGTGGTTTTATCTAAAAGAACTATACAGGACGTGGGTCTTGAAAACCAAGGTAAAAGCAAAGACATAGTGTGTCTACCTTAGAGAACAAGATCCTTCAAAGTCAAGGCAAGGCCGTGGATTATGAGAGCCTGAGAAAAAAAAGGGAAATTAGATCGTGACACGAAAGAAGCATTCTATAGACCATCCTTGTGATCTATAAGCAGGAGAAATTTGGAAGAAATAAGGTACTTCAATTTGAACAATTCACCATCACACCAAATTCTGCAAAATTTTCCGTCACACTGACGCAACAAAAGACAATAAAGTACAAGTGTATGTGAGTGTCTGGAGTCAACTTTTAATTTATTTTCTTTATTCCTTTTACTTTTGATTTATTTTTATATTTCCTTGTCATTTCTTTGCTTTACGTATTTTATTTTTATTTTTTTTTCTTCAAGCATTTTGTTT
>NC_029787.2:29783417-29792638 GCF_000816755.2 Arachis ipaensis | reverse complement strand
TTTGATTGGAATAAGCGTTGTTTTTTCATTGGAATTAGCCCCTGTTAAATACTTGTTGCGATTATTTTATTTGAAAATATTTTAATTACTAGGATGAGAATATTCCTTGCTTAATTTGTATCTATTCTCTTTGTACTGAAAGATAAATGTACCATATAATAATAATAAGAAAAACCACTCTTAGTGTTCCAAAGTGTTTTTTAGAATTATTATATTATTTTGGATAATGTAGATTGCCTCTTTATTTCAACGAATTTCGAAAATCAAGCATTAGATAAATGCTACTTGATATTATTATGCAAGAACTTATATTATTTATTGGATATCAAACGATTTTGAATATGGAATATTGCCTATAAATAACTATGAAAAATTACAAAAATTGATTGTGTAAGTTAATCATGAAAATTCATATAATCTAACATGAATACAGAAATAACATGACAAACCAAATATATTGCTAAAAGTTTCATTTATTCTAAAACATGATAAGCAATGGAAACTAGAGACATTACAACATATTTATGATATATCAGAGTATTAAGAATCGAATGTTATAAGGTATTCCATTAGAATTTGCTGAAGCTCCCTGAATGAATCAAACTATCAACAGACAAATTATAAATAGTTCTTGTTAGAAGAAATATCTCAAGAGGTGGTTGAAATCGGTAAAATGGTGCACGAGAAGGGGAGGTTGAGTTGTGCATACATATTTCTCCTGAAATACATGAACTAAAATAGCTATCAAATCTTATGACTTGTACGAAACAAAATTTATTATTATTTCAATTCTAGTAATTCTTTTCTCATGAGATAAAACAACTTCTCAAGTCACTCATGATGAGAATATAATTTATAAAGTAAAAGAGTTGTTTTAATAAATTGCTAATAGCAACTCCAATAGAGTGCTTTTGCAGTATTATTTTTGATATTTTTAAGGGAGTGAACTGACACAGAATTAGAATTTGCATTAGAATTTATAGATAAAATGAAACCAGTCTCATCTTAGAGAGACAATATCACATTGATAGAAAATTAATAAATTTTGTCATTTATATAATTATCTTGATGGAATAATTAAGAATAATATAAAATTTTAATTGAAAATAAACCAACAATTAGAGTGACAAATTTCACTTTTAGTTTTAAATTAGGGTAAAAAATAGATATAAGCTAAGGGGTGGCTTATATTACGTAAATCAGCCAAACGAGATTCTCTTTCATCAATCAACCAATAGCACGCTTTAATGTAATTCGAATCAAGAAAAATCGAATTATACTTCTACATAATTCGAATCGACCTAGCTCGAATTATTCCCAACCATTGCGCCAAATTAGTTCGAATCAAGTTGGAACGAATTATTCAAGCATAATTCGAATTATGTCAATTCGAATTACTACCATCATGTGAATAGGAGGAAGTTCGAATCATGTTGATTCGAATTACTCCCTTTTCGTTTCAAATGGTAATTCGAAATGTGTTGATTCGAATTACTGTGAACCAGACCTGTATATATATGAAGTGAACGTGAGTTGCTCTCATTAGAGGGGTCAGATGGCTAGTGAGGATAGTTTTCTAGTGTTGGTTCACCACAGAGGATCGATTAAGAGAAAAACTCGGTCCGGTGTGAAGTTCACCGATAAGGATCCTCTCTGTATTATCGTGAGGCCTACGATGAGCTATGATGACATTGTTAGCTCTATACTGCTGAAACTTGGTCTGGAAGGTGTGAAAAGGGTTAAGAAGTTTTTCTATCGCATTCCAACCACGGTGCTCCAAGATACCGTGAAGTATGATTGTTTCACGATTGGGAGTGATGAGGACTTGCAGGTCATGTTTCATTGTCGCCGGCAGTTTCCCGAGGTGAGGACACTAGAGCTGTTGGCAAAGTTGGTTGATGTGGTATCCAGCTCGGGGGATTCGAACCGGAACACCAACACTTTAGCCACGGTGTCCGGTTCTAGCTCGAGACCTGCCGTTGCTTCTTCCTCCGTCCCTGCATACGAGCCACCCATCCAGCCTGTCGCCTCCCCTTCGTTCGCTATTGATCTCAACGGCAGTGTTGGCAACGAGGTTGAAACTAGGGAATATCTTCCGACCTCAGTACATGCTGCACCGGCTGGTGTTGGAGACGGATTGTTTGATGATCCAGAGGACGATGATGTTGAGCCAGATATGATTGCTGATGACAGTGGCGACGATATTGGAGCGAGTGACCCGGGAGGGGCTGCAGGGGGTTCTAGCTCTGGCACACAGTAGTACCCTCCACATTTTTCATCATTGGACCTGGATGCCATGAGACAGGAGGGGGTTCCTGGGCAGCCTGCTGGATTTGGCGCTAGAGATGCGGAAGGGTCTACTGGTCTGACAGAGTTCCAGGTTGGTCAGCAATTTCAGGATAAAGATGAGGCCCTGTTGAGTGTGAAGACTTACAGCATCCGCCGAGTGGTACAGTACAAGGTAGTTGAGTCTGACTATCACCGGTATGTGGGAAAGTGTTCTGAGTTTGGGAATGGGTGCACATGGTTGATTCGGCTGAGTCTCTGGCAACACAAGGGCATTTGGGAAGTCAAACGGTACAATGGACCGCATACGTGTCTCGCAACCTCCATCTCCAGCGACCACAGGAGTTTGGATTATCATGTGATAGCGGCATTCATTATGCCAATGGTTAGGGCGGATGCATCCATCAACATCAATGTGCTCCTAAATGTCACGGCCGCACACTTTGGGTTCAGGCTGACGTACAGGAGGGTCTGGCTGGCGAAGCAGAAAGCTGTTGCCGTTATCTATGGTGACTGGGATAAGTCATACAACGAGCTCCCTAGGTGGGTGTTAGGAGTCCAGTTGACCATGCCTAGTACTATTGCAGTCCTTAGGACTAGCCTTGTTCGAGTTGGGGGACAGCTGGACGAGTCTCAGGCTTATTTTCACAGGCTGTTCTGGACGTTCCCACCTTGTGTCGAGGCATTCAGTCATTGCAAGTCGTTGGTGAGTATTGATGGCACCTATATATATGGCAAGTATGGGGGAACGTTGCTTGTTGCGATTGCACAGGACGGGAACTCCAACATACTCCCTGTTGCATTCGCACTAGTCGAGGGTGAGAATGCTGAGTCATGGTCCTTCTTTCTCTCCCACCTGCGTCAGCACGTGACACCGCATCCGGGTCTGCTGGTTATTTTGGACAGGCATAACGGCATCAAGGCCGCGCTTGAGGCTCCCGACAGGGGATGGCTACCTCCAGCTGCATACCGGGCATTCTGCATTCGACACGTAGCAGCAAATTTCGCCCTCACCTTCAAGGGAAAAGACGCTCGGAGGCTTCTTGTGAATGCCGCATATGCTAAGACCGAGGTCGAGTTCGATTACTGGTTTGACATTCTGCGCTCTGAAAATCCAGCGATGTGTGATTGGGCGAACCGGATTGAGTATTCATTGTGGACACAATATTGTGATGAGGGCCGCAGATTCGGGTACATGACGACCAATATCTCTGAATGTGTGAACTCAATCCTCAAGGGTGTCAGGAACCTCCTTGTGTGCTCGCTGGTGAAGGCCACATACGGAAGGTTGGCCGAACTATTTGTTCGCAAGGGGAGAAAGGCTGAGGCCCAGCTGGGTACCGAACAACAATTCAGTCAACACCTGCTGGGTACCGAACAACAATTCAATCAACACCTGGTGAAGTGTATCGAGGCCAATTTGAAGACGGCGAGGTGCTTCACCATGACTGTATACGACAAGGATAACTCGGAGTACACCGTGGCAGAGACGACTCTGACTGGTTCGTTCTCACTGAGTAGCTACAGGGTCTCACTTGGTTCTCAGACATGTGACTGTGGATACTTCCAGGCACTTCATTTCCCGTGTCCGCACGCATTGGCATGCTGTGCCTACTCACGGGTTACATGGCAGCCATACGTCCACCAGGTGTATCGTCTTAGTTCGGTCTTCAGTGTCTATCAGATGGGATTCACACCTCCCATTCTGGAGGGTTTCTGGCCACCATATGACGGGCCGACCGTGATACCGGACCCGAACAAGAGGCGTGCGAGGGAGGGTCGTCCCGGGTCCACTCGGATACGGACCAATATGGATGAGGCAGATCCGAACCGGCCTAAGAGATGTGGCCTCTGTCGGTAACTCGGACACACTCGTCGGAGTTGCCCACAGAGTGGAGGACCCAGCCATACAGGGAGAAATGAATAGGAATGTGTGGTGTTGTGTTCTTATTTGTATAAGTTTGATCATATGTACTTTTTTTTAGACACCGATGTTATAGGTTTCCTTAAGTAGTCGGTGTTCAGTGATGAAAAATTATTACCATAAAAGGCACTTGTTTTACGTGTCTTACTAATTATGGAAATAAGTTAAATAAGCAAAGTACTCATGTTTTCATAGTGACCGATACAAAATAACGCAATCTGAAATGTACTCATACATGAACTGATAAACTAAGGGTGGCTACGAAACAACACTGATAACAAAATACATAAACGAAAATATATAAAATACAACACTGATAATGAAATAACATACAACACGATACACATATCATCTAAATAGGTGCGACCCCGTGAAGCAACGACGTGGTACCCGTGTCCTATGACCTCTCCGGATAAGCGGCTCCTCATCCTCGATCTCATCCTCCTCGTCTTTCGGGGGTGGCTGTGCAGGCATCCTAGGCTGGACATGTATGGGTCGGGATGTAGACGGCCCGACAACTGAATGTGACCTAGCCGTATGTGCAGATGGTGGGGTCCCACCCAAGGCGAAAGTCTGAACAGGAGCCACTAAGGGAGGCTCATTCAGATCGACATCTAACGGTGCCTGTGTCCCCGTCGTCTGACCCCATCGACGGGCAGCCTCATCCTCCTGCATGATGATGCTGATCTCATCTAGGAAATGTGATCCACCGAAATCCACATCAATCCCATCACCGGCAAGAAAGTCTGCATACATGGATCCCGGACTCACCCATGGCGTACTCTCCTGAAGTGTCTAGTCGTCACCGGGAACACCAACGAAGTAATCTCCGAGCGGCCCTTCTCCAAGTCCAGCATCACCATAGCTCGAAAGATCTCCCATACCGGATCCATACCACTCTCCACCATGCCCGCCATGATCGGGCCTAACACCCCCCCACTGGAGCCCCTCCTCCAGCGGCATCCTCACCACGATCACCGTGATCCTGCCTAGCAGCAGCCCCTCTCCTCCTGCCTCCACGCCCTCGTCGTCGACCACCGCCCCTACCTGCCTCGTCACCCTCCTCCATAGCCTGGTCCAGCCACCTCCACTCACGCTGACTTCGTCGTGTCCCGACTCGAGCTCTCCTCTCGACTCGACACCTATCAGGAACGTCGTCAACTCGTTCCATATCAGGTACACGGCCGGCACCCCTCTGTGTCGCCTCAACCAGAATAGGAATGGCTCTCGGATCCCCAAGTACATCTCAGGTGACAAGAACCTCTTTCCGTGCTGATGCCACCAGTCTAAGAAGTCATGTGAGGGTCTCGGGTCAGCAACAACGTCGAACCGTAGAACGTGATCCGCACGTGTCTCCCAGTGAAGATGCCAGTGTTGCAAGTGGGGCGGGAACCAACGATCACCACCTCTCTCGTCCTTCGACATCAAGAAGTCGATGTTCAGGGTGGGCTGCGGGAAGGCTTGTATGCCTCCGAACTGCGGTAACACCTTATCAACCTGATGCCACTCAACCACCGTAAAATATATCAGTGACGTCACACACCGCCATAACATCGTATGACGAGGCTCCAGCACCTCCGGATGGACAACCTGAAGGACGTCCGGTGTGCTATAGGGCATCCATATAAACTGAAAAAGCACATCAAATTCGTTATACCAAATCCTTAGACCATATAAACTGAAAAAAGCACTAACTATACATAGGAGGTTAGCGTACTCACATCCCTAGCCTGTAACATGTCGATCCTCAGTCGAGTCATCTGCACCTGAGGTCCCTTCTCGCTAACGCCAGGATTATAACCTGACCACCTGCATACGACGGCAACATGGTAGCGCATTCATGAATGATTTGAATCAGTATAACATTACAGGCGAAACTGGAAATAAATAAAATAAAGATGCATAGTAGACTGTGATAGTGGTACCTCGAGGCCAGGGGCCAGCTAAACGCATCATACCCAGCAGGCCTAAATCTAGGAAATTGCCAAAAGATCCAGGACTGAAGTAACTGTAACGGCCCAGCTAACTTCACGACATGTCTGTTGGCCACTCGGCACATGCACCGGTACAACCATGCTAGTGCCGCTGAGCCCCAGCTGTAGCCACCCATCTCCTCAAGCCTAGCCACGAACGGTAACCATCTGATGTGAATACGATTGCCGGACTTGTCGGCAAACAGCTGGGTGTCCAACAACATCATGATATAGGCACGGGCAAAGCGCCTCACTGTCTCCTCATTGGCCCCCTCGGGACACTCTCCAAATGTCTCCTGGAACCAGGTGCAGTTCACTGCGAAATTTTGGATTTGGTTCGCCGGAGGTAGCACACCGAGCAACTCCTGGAACCACTGCCAAGCTGGCTGGCGACCCTGTATGTATACGTGGAAGTCTGTCAGGCAACCACTGACGTAACGTCCGTCCACAGGCAACCCCAAATGGTACGCGACGTCCTGAAGCGTGATCGTGCACTCTCCAAACGGCATGTGGAACGTGTGCGTCTCCAGACGCCACCGCTCCACGAATGCACTCACAAGGGGCTCGTCTAATCGGAACCATCTGTCGTTCAGTCTCGCAAGATGGTATAATCCGGCCATCTGCAAGTACGGAATGTACCTCTCATCAAGTCGCATCCCCTGCTGCTGCCGCATGCTCGATATGCAACGCCGGAGCTGCACATTACATGGACCGCATAATGAGAACGAATTACAAAACCACTAACATATATAATTCACGACGTAAAGAACTAACAAATACCACATGCAAAAGAAGATATAGTAAACCACTACCAAAATCTCAACCCTAAACCGTAAACATAGACCGCTTCTAAAAACCACATGCAAAAGCAAAATGTATTAAACTACTAGCAAAACCGCATCATAAAACCGCATCCAAAAAATCACTAACATAAACCACATGCAAATCCACTAGAGAAAACCACATGCAAAACCACTCATTTAACCACCTCCGATACCTCCACCCTAAACCGCTGACATAAACCGCTAAAATAAACCATCAATAAAACCGCAAACAAAACCTATGGAATAAACCGCATGCAATACTACTAACCTAAACCACTAACATAAACCGCCAATAAAAGTGCATGCAAAACTGCTAAAATAAACCACTTGCAATACCGCTTTCATAAACCACTAACATAAACCGCTATCATAAATCACTATCATAAACCACTATCAAAAACCATTATCATAAACCACTATCAAAAACCACTATGAAAAACCACTAACCTCGTCGTTGATCACCCCGGCGATATGAGCAACTCCATCCAAATGATACAGCCTCTCCGGATCGTCCCCCATCCCCCGAATATGCCGCTTGAGTCTTTGTCGGCTCGATTCTAGGTCGTTTTCTCTGAGATTTGGTGCGGTATGAGAATGGAAAACTGATTCGAATGACCTTGGTTCGAACTCCTTATATAGGCGACTCCCTTGTAATTCGAATCAACACATTTCAAATTACCATTTGAAACGAAAAGGGAGTAATTCGAATTGACATAATTCGAATTATGCTTGAATAATTCGTTCCAACTTGATTCGAACTACTTTGGCGCAATGGTTGGGAATAATTCGAGCTAGGTCGATTCGAATTATATAGAAGTATAATTCGAATTTTCTTGATTCGAATTACATTAAAGCGTGCTATTGGTTGATTGATGAATGAGAACCTCGTTTGGCTGATTTGTATAATATAAGCCACCCTGGCTTATATCTGTTTTTTACTCTTTAAATTATTGTTTATAATATATGCAATGGTCCCATAAATACTGATGTATTATTTTAAGAGATCCAAACTGAAATTGAATTGAAAATTAGCCTTAGAGATACTCTAAGAATTATTTTGAAGTTGATTCTAAGATTTTTAGTTCTATCCGTAGATCTTTTAAAGTTTTAACAGACTTCAGATCTGTTCAAAAGTGTTTTTAGGATATCTATAGAACTAAATTAAAAGAAAATAATCTCTTAAAAAAATAAACATAATACATAATATAAGAGACAAGAATTTAGAATTAATATGTACACAATGATACATACTATTTCAACTCAAAACACCTACATCCAATCCTTAAAAAATTTGAAAATTTCACTATAATAGAATTATTATCCTGAGGATATCTCAAATTAAATTTTAGGGTTAACTATCAAAAATGTCTTTGAATTATTTAAACGCTGACAAAAATATACTCGAATTTTACTATTGACAAAAATGCCTTCAAATAATTTAAAAATACAACAAAAATACTCAATAGCAAATATATATTTTCAAAAAATACCTTAGAGATTGAATTTTGATGCAATTTTTTTCAATCATGATTATAAAAATAAGATATTATTATACTTAAAATTTGGTGATTTTTCGTTAAGCATATATTTTTTTTATAATTTTTTTTATTAACAACCAATAATACTTTTAAAAAATCACAAAACAATATATACTTAACGAAAAATCATCAAATTTTAAGGATAACAATATCTCATTTTTTTAATCATACTTACAAAAAATTGTATCAAAATTCAATCTCTAATGTGTTTTTTTGAGAAATACATATTTAATGTTAGTTTTTTTGCAAGATTATCTAATATTAAATATGTATTTCTCAAAAAATATGTTAGAGATTGAATTTTGATACAATTTTTTGTAAACATGATTAAAAAAATGAGATATTATTACTCTTAGAATTTGGTAATTTTTTGTTAAGTATATATTTTTATTGTAATTTTTTTGTTAACAACTAATAATACTTTTAAAAAATCACAAAAAATATATACTTAGAAAAAAATCACCAAATTTTAAGAATAATAATATCTCATTTTTTTAATTATGCTTAAAAAAAATCACATCAAAATTCAATCTTTAAGATATTTTTTTAAAATATATATTTATTGTTGAATATTTTTGTTACATTTTAAAATTATTTAAAAATATTTTTGTTGATAGTAAAATTCAGATGTATTTTTGTCAGTATTTTAATAATTCGAAAACGTTTTTGGTGGTTA
>NC_029787.2:29779381-29782399 GCF_000816755.2 Arachis ipaensis | reverse complement strand
AAATTTCATGATTAATAAACCTAATATATAATTTAATAATTTCATTAATATATTATCTAACATTTTCTCAAAGTGAAAAATGTAGCAAGAAATTTTTCTTAAATAATACAAGTAAACTAGGTGTCTTCTAAGTGAACAACCTCATAAACCAAGTCTAAGTGAATAAAATATATCAAAAGTAGCCAAGCAATTTAGAAGCAACATAGCATACCTCAGAATTAAATACGTTGTTTCATTTCTGCTTGCAAAACTAGTAAAGACAAGAAAATTCTTACCTCAAAAGCATCTATATAAAACACACATTTTGACTCTAACGTTTAAATTTGAGTATGTTTAATATTAAACTACTCTTTTATCTTAGTCCATAATAACAATAAAGAAGTCTCACGACCCACAAATTCAGCCCAATAGAATACACAAATTCAGTTATAATTTTAATCTTTATTATTATCTTATCTTTATCTATCCTTATCTTATCTTTATTTGCTTTTATCTTTCATAGGCCAATGCTCTATATATATTTAGCTTTACCTTCATAGTTTATAATTTCAATCAATCAACAATCAATAAAATTTCTTCATTTTTTTTCTTTCCTTATTCTTTCACAAATTTATTATCTTTGCATACTTTTTATGTACTCTTTCCGTTTTATTATGGCATCAGAGCTCCTCTTGAGCTCTGCTAACATCCATGGATAAACCAACCAATTCAGATCCTAAACCCCCTTTAACCTCTCCTCCCACTATGAATAATCAACCTCCCTATTCTGTCCAAGGTCAAAGAGAAAGGGCACACGAGCAACTTCATCAGGAGCCTCTTTTGGACCTTTCGTCAACCCAACACTTTTCTTCATGGCACTTCCTTCCAATAAAAAAACTCGTCGTTCAAACCAATTTGAGCTTTTGTCAAATCCAGCTACTCATTATCTTTGTTCTTTCAATACTTTTTCTATTGTTAATAATTTTTCAAATCGAGATTCATTCTTAAATACTTGGATCATTAATTCTGGTGCCACAGATTACATTACATCAAATTTGTCTTGGTTTATTTCTTACACACAAATTTCTCCTATTATTGTTCATTTACTAAATGGTTCTCAAATTACTGTTTCTTATAAAGGCATTGTTCAATTTTCACCATCCTTAGTCATTCATGATGTTCTTTATTTACCTCATTTCAACTTTAATATTATCTCCGTCTCAAAAATTATTTCAGCACTCATATGTGAACTCACTTTTTCATCTTCTTCTTGCATTCTACAGAGCAACAATTTGGGGATGATTGATTTGGGCAGAATGAGAGAGGGATTATATGTCTTTGAACCCAATTTTGGTAAAAATCCATCCACTACACACTCCATAAATTCCATCCGATCTCCACCAATTACACCTTCAAATATATGGCATTTTTGTTTAGGACCCTCTCTGGACAAAAACTTAATCATTTACATAAACATTTTCGTTTTATCTCTATACATCATGACGAGGCTTGTGACATTTATCATCTTTCTAAACAAAAGAAACTTTCATTTTCTCAAAGTTTTAACAAAGCCAATGCAATTTTTGATTTATTACATTTTGATATTTATGGACCGTGAGACTTTTTTTATTGTTGTCATGGGTTAAGGTGAAAGAGTGGTTTAATACAATTCAACTCTAAAGTCAAAACTATTCGTTTCGATAATGGACCAGAATTTATTTTACATGATTTTTATGCTTCAAAGGGCATTATTCATCAATGTAGTTGTGTTGAAACTCCTCAACAAAATGAAAGGGTAGAACACAAGCATCAACATATTTTGAATATAGCTCGTGCTCTTATGTTTCAATCTAATTTACCATCATCTTTTTGGTCTTATGTTGTTAAACATGCTGTTTATTTACTTAACAGAGTTCCATCATCCGCAATTAATTTTAAAACACCATTTGAGATTTTATTCAATCATCCACCAAATTATCATGACCTTAAAGTTTTTGGATGCTTATGTTTTGTTTCTACCCTAATGGCAAACAGATCAAAATTTGATCCAAGAGCCAAAAGGGCTGTGTTTATTGGCTTTCAACATGGTTTTAAATGATATATTGTTTATGTTTTAGAAGATATAAGAATTGAGATTTCTAGAAATGTGATTTTTTATGAAATGATCTTCCCCTTAGTCACCAAAAATGTCTAATTCCATACACTCAGCCCAACATTGTCAAACACGCATTCTCAAAAACAAGATTCAGTTAGTCTTCCAGTTGAACCCTCACCTATACCTATTGACCTAACTCCATCTAATTCTTTATTTTCTCCAACAACCTCTCTTTCTTCCTCACTGTCGTTTCCTAACCAAGTTGAACCCATGACCACAAAATCTCTTTCAACACACAGACTCATCTCTCCTTCTGCACTAGACACCAGTCCACCATCACCTCCTCATCCCCTGTCACCTTCTTCACCATCTAAGCAACCCCATCCTCGTCATTCCGACCGACCTCACCGACCTCCAGCATATCTCTCTGATTATTTGTGCAATTCATCTCTCATCTCTACAAATCAATCTCCCTCAAAGTGCAAGTATCATTTATCTTCAGTCATGTCTTTTTCCTCTCTTTTATCTTCACATAAAAAAGTTTCTTTTATCTCTACATTCTGACGTTGAGACAAAGTCTTTTAAGGACGCTGTAAGACCCAGTTAATTAACGGCTAATTAACCCATAAATGAGAATTTATTCTAGAAAGCTAAAAATGTTATTTTTATGGCTAAATGTGATAGAGGAGATTGAGACGAGAATTTCGGTACCAATTTTATAGAAATCGGACCAAGATTGGACCAAACGGGCCAAACCGGTCCAACCGGACCCAAAGTGGGCCCTTGGCCCAACTAAACTAAACCAAAACCCTAGTTTTCAGCACTCTCTCTCCTCACAACACACTAAACACGCTGAAAATGGAGGCTATGGAGGGAAGAACACTCTCTCAAGTTCTTTCTCTCACTTGATCTTCAAACCACCATAACTTTTGATCTAGAGCTCC
>NC_029787.2:29771995-29777980 GCF_000816755.2 Arachis ipaensis | reverse complement strand
AGGTGAAAAATGATTTAAAATGAGAGAGTTATGACCGTCGGAAGATTGGGGGTTGAATATGTGAATTCTGCAGTTTTTAACTTAGAAAATTTTTAGCAGAATGACCCCCCGCGCGTAGGCGCACTTGGCGCGTACGCGCCGTTCTTTCAGGAAGCGCCATCCACGCGTGCGCGTGATGTGCGCGGGCGCGCCGAATGTGCTGCACCCAATGCCCAGCCATTTTCCAGAGAGTTGTGCCAGAGTTGTGCCAGTTTTGTGCCTGGGGCACAAGAGTACCCACGCGTACGCGTGGCTGACGCGTGCGCGTTGTTTGGCTAATTTTCAACCCGCGCGTTCGCGCGTATGACGCTTGTGCGTAGATGAGTTATAAGGCCATCCGCGCGTGCGCGTACGCGTGTCCCTGTTTTCATCCCAAAGTTGATTTTTGAGTTTTAAAAGCCAAATTTTATACTTCTAAGCCTCCGATCTCACCACTTATGTCTTAAATCATTATGATATGCCTAGCATGAGAAAAAAGGGCTAGTGACTCGAATGCTCGTGCGCTAGAGACTAACCCTAATGACCTGGTGAACTTTATGAATGTGTTGGAGAACATGGCTGCTGCTATGCAAGCCACTGCTGAGGCTCTTGGCCAACAGATGAACAACCATGGTAATGATGGAAGTGGAGTTCAGGGCCCGATGACACTGGCAAACTTTTGAAGGTTAATCCACCGAAGATCAAGGGAACTACTAGCCCGACTGAAGCCGATACATGGTTTCAGGCCATGGAACGAGCACTACAAGCGCAGGTGGTGCCTGAAAGGCAGCGTGTATAGTTCGCTACCTATTTGCTCACTGGGGAAGTGTCGCATTGGTGGCAAGGAATCCGACGCCTTCTGCAGCAGGGTGATGATTATATCACCTGGGATGTCTTCCAAGAGGAGTTCTATAAGAAGTACTTTCCGACTTCTGCTAGGACGGCCAAGGAGCTTGAATTGTTGCAGCTGAAGCAGGGTACTATGTCCGTATCTGAGTATACTGACAAGTTTGAGGAGCTGTTCAGATTCTCTCGTATGTGTCAAGGGACTCCGGTGGAATATGAGGAGTGGAAGTGTGTTAAGTACGAAGGAAGACTCCGGAGTGATATTTTCGGTTCGGTGGGGCCAATGGAGATTAGGACTTTCTCCGAATTGGTGAACAAGTGTAGGGTTGCTGAAGAGTGTGTGAAGAGGGCAGCCGCTGAGAAAGGAAGTCACAAAGGATCATTTCCACAGAACCGAGGGAAGAGCTTTGTACCTAGAGGTCCGTCTTTCAAGAGGGGAGGTTCTTTTTGGAGGCCCAACAACAACTACTCCCAAGGGAAAAGGTTTGGGAAGCAGCCTCAGAATGATCAAGCTTGTACTAGGTGTGGGAGTCACCATCCGGGAGTACCATGCAAGGCCGGATGGGGTTTGTGCTATAATTGTGGAAAAGCGGGGCATAAAGCCACAAGTTGTCTGGAGAAGCAAAAGCAAGGTGCTGGAAAAGCACAACAGACTGGTCGGGTGTTCACCACCTCAGCTGTGGGTGCAGAGGGATCTGAGACACTCATTCGAGGTAACTGTGAAATGGTCGAAGTGCTTAACTTGTCAAAAGGTAAAGATTGAACATCAAAGACCTTCCGGGATGTTGCAACCTTTAGAGATTCCGCAATGGAAGTGGGAAAGTATTGCAATGGACTTTGTGTCGGGATTGCCAAGGACTAGGACTGGTTTTGATGCTATTTGGGTGATTGTGGACCGACTGACAAAGTCAGCTCACTTTTTGCCCATTCGGATGACTTACACCCTTGAGGAGCTAGCTCGGTTATACATAAAGGAGATTGTGAGACTCCATGGTGTACCTGCTACTATAATCTCTGATAGAGATCCTCGTTTCACTTCGAGATTCTGGGGTGCATTTCAGAAAGCTTTTGGAACCCGATTAAGCTTGAGTACAGCTTACCATCCTCAAACAGATGGTCAATCTGAGAGGACGATCCAAACACTAGAGGATATGTTGAGAGCTTGTGTTTTGGATCAACCGGCAAGTTGGGATTGGTATATGCCGTTAGTGGAGTTTGCATACAATAATAGTTACCATATGAGCATCGGAATGGCTCCGTATGAGGCATTGTATGGGAGGAAATGTCAATCTCCGCTATGTTGGTATGAAACTGGAGAGAAAAGCTTGTTGGGGCCGAAAATGATAGCTGAGACTACTGAACAAGTTAAGAAAATCCGAGATAGGATGCTTACGGCGCAGAGTCGCCAAAAGAGTTACACCGATCAGAGGCGGAAGCCCTTGGAATTTGAGGAAGGAGATCATGTTTTCCTGAAGGTTACTCCAATATTTCGAATGATTTCAAAGAGAAGGGTTGAAATTGGCATGTTTTGATTGATTTTGAAAAGAGTTGAAAGTGGCTTGTTTTGAAAATGGCACTTTGTGGTTTTGAATGAAAACATGGTTTTTAGGCATACTTTGACGGGACATAACTTGGACTACGGATCTCTGATTTGTGCCAAATCTATTTAAAAATGAAATTGGATCCGGGATGTCCATGCCGTTTGAAGAACGGGTGAAAAATGATTTAAAATGAGAGAGTTATGACCGTCGGAAGATTGGGGGTTGAATATGTGAATTCTGCAGTTTTTAACTTAGAAAATTTTTAGCAGAATGACCCCCCGCGCGTAGGCGCACTTGGCGCGTACGCGCCGTTCTTCCAGGAAGCGCCATCCACGCGTGCGCGTGATGTGCGCGGGCGCGCCGAATGTGCTGCACCCAATGCCCAGCCATTTTCCAGAGAGTTGTGCCAGAGTTGTGCCAGTTTTGTGCCTGGGGCACAAGAGTACCCACGCGTACGCGTGGCTAACGCGTGCGCGTTGTTTGGCTAATTTTCAACCCGCGCGTTCGCGCGTATGACGCTTGTGCGTAGATGAGTTATAAGGCCATCCGCGCGTGCGCGTGGAGTGCGCGTACGCGTGGCCCTGTTTTCATCCCAAAGTTGATTTTTGAGTTTTAAAAGCCAAATTTTATACTTCTAAGCCTCCGATCTCACCACTTATGTCTTAAATCATTATGATATGCCTAGCATGAGAAAAAGGGCTAGTGACTGTGGTAACTTGCGAGTGAAGCAAGGGGAAAAATGAATGATCATTGAGGATCAAAGTTGATTATGTGAGATGCGGAGAATGGCGGTGGAAGTGCTTGTTATGCCATGGGCCGAAGGGCCATAATTGTTAATGAATTGTTAATGGATTTAACCGTGAGCCGGATGGCTAGATTATTGCCGTGTTACGGCGGAGCCATGTTTATGGCCAAGTATAAATGCATATATGATGTTGATTGAATTGTGAAGGTTTGCGCCAATCAACACTCTAATTGGTGTAGTGCTATGAAAGATGACCTTGATGCTCTTGAGCTGAACAAAACTTGGCATCTTTTTGATTGCCTTGTAGGCGTTAAGCCGGTTGGCTGTAAATGGGTCTATCGCATCATATGCAAGCCTGATGGTTCAGTTGATCGATATAAAGCACGCCTTGTGGCTAAAGGATTCACTCAAACAGAAAGTGTTGATTTCTTGAAAACTTTCTCCCCTGTTATCAAGCCTGCCACCATCAGATTAGTTTTGTCATTGGCCTCTATGAAGCATTGGCCCATTCATCAGTTGGATGTCAATAATGCTTTCTTACATGGGGATCTTTCTGAGGATGTCTATATGACTCTGCCATCTGGATTTAAGTCTCCTCAACCGAATTAATGCTGCAAGCTACTAAAGTCACTGTATGGTTTATGACAATCTAGTCGTATGTGGTATGACAAACTTTCTCATTTTTTGCTATCTCATGGATATCAGTAGACCTTATCTGATTATAGTCTATTTGTTAAATTCACTGGTGCTCAAATTTCTATCCTTCTAGTTTACGTTGACGATATTGTTCTCACTGGTAATTCCAGTTCTGAACTTGCTACTATTAAGTCTATTTTGCACCAACACTTCCGAATTAAAGACCTGGGCCCATGAAAATATTTTTTGGGTATTGAGGTTGCTCAATCAGTGAAGGGAATTTGCTTATCTCAGAGAAAATATTGTCTTGATTTTTTGGAGGATTCTGGTTTATTAGGTGCTAAGCATGCCTCTGTTCTAATGGATAGTACCACAAGACTATATCAAGACAAAAATCCCCTGCTATCTGACCCTTTTGTATATCACCATTTGGTTGGGGTCTTATCTATCTCACCACTACTCGACCGGACATCATGTATGCCACTCAACAATTAAGTCAATTTATGGCATCTCCTAAATCTCATCTTTAAGCTGCCAAGCATGTGTTACGATATCTGAAAATTAGCCTTGGCAAAGGACTTTTTTTCCAAGAGAATCAGAAATTCAGCTTCTCGACTTCAATGACTCTGATTGGGCCGGATGTTCTGACTTTCAGCGATCTTTAGCAGGTTTCTCTTCTTAGGCAGTTCTTTACTCTCTTGGAAGATCAAGAAACAAACCACCGTTGCCCGCTCATCCACTGAAGTAGAATATCGTGCACTTGCTAACACAACTTGTGAACTTCAATGGATACTAAATGTGTTACAATTTTTACGCATCTCTCCTATTCGCCCACTAGTTTTATATTGTGATAATTAGAGTGCTCTTTATATTGCTGCTAACCCAGTTTTTTCATGAACGGACCAAATATTTAGAGGTTGATTGTCACTTGGTTCGACAAAAAGTTCAAGTTGGAGTGATGAAACTTCTCCCAATTCTCTCTTCTGGGCAGCTAGCTTCACCAAGCCTTTGTCTTCTCAACCATTCCATCTTAATTTGAATAATCTTGGTGTTCTTGACATCTTTCATCCTCTAGCTTGCGGAGCGTATTAAACCATTTTTCCACCTTAGTCCATGACAACAATAAAACAGTCTCACGGCCCACAAATTCAGACAACAGAATATACAAATTCAGTTATAATTTTAGTCTTTATTATTATCTTATCTTTATTTATCCTTATGCTTTTATCTTTCATAGGTCAATGCTCTATATATATTTAGCTTTACCTTCATAGTTTATAATTTCAATCAATCAACAATCAATAAAATTTTTTTATCTTTTTTTTTTCTTATTCTTTCACAATTTTATTATCTTTACATGCTCTTTTTGTACTCTTTCTGTTTTATTACTTAACAAGTCAAAACATTTGTAGAAACTTTAATTTCTCTCTCATATGCAATAAGTACATTACAAAGCCGTAAAATTTAGCATTTACTTTAAGCTGCAAATTAAAGGTTATTACTAGAACTTATATTCTTAACATATAATTGATGCTATCAATCTATCATAATAGTAATTTCTCTTTCTAGCTGTAGTGATAAATGTTATAAGAACGCACTGAACCTAAAAACTAAAATTAGTTACCGTGCTCAACATTGATACTCCAATAGTGATTCATGCTCAACAATTATATACCTTCTTTTGATAAAACAAACTGACAACACCTAGCCAATACAAGCTAAGGATGAGTAATACGCAGTAACTACCATACATCTAAGAAAATTAAATCAACCAAACCAACAAGAAATAATAAACAAACAATAGCACCAACACCAGAACCAAATAAAACAACCGAAGATACTAGTTACCACATAATAAAAAACCAGAACTAACCTGCCCAGTAATGATACAAGTTATCGAATTGCCTATCTCTTAGCAAGCCCACCAGCAAATCTTTTACCAATAAATTATTTTTCTAAGGTTGAAAATAAATATTATATTATTACATATAGAGGGAACAATTTTTTTGTTTTCGCTCTAAAATTTATTTGTTAAAATTTTATAACAATAGTTTTTGGACATTCTACAAATTTAATATTCATAGAAAATGATTTTTATGAGTAACGTTTATATAATTATTCAAACAATATTTAAAAACCGTTGCTTAATAAAAGATCATGATAATTGTTTTTGCCTGAACGTTCTGGGGGACAAGTCGG
>NC_029787.2:29739688-29771969 GCF_000816755.2 Arachis ipaensis | reverse complement strand
TTCCTCCAGTCAGGTGTGACTTGCGAGCAAAGAAGAGGAGGGGGGGGAGGGGGAGGAGAGTGTACTTGCAAAGGCACTCCAATATTTAAGTCAGTATTATGTCTTAGTTGTTTTTGAAGAAATACTTTACCTTGTTTTTATCCAGGGCGAGGTCCTCGTCAGTTACATTTAGTGTGATTATCTCGGTTTGGAGAAGATTTGTAACATATCCGATCATTGCACCGTTTGATCGGACGTTAGGATTGTAGGTACTGTTTGGACAATTTATAGCTCGTTAAGCTAAGTTATAACGCACAATACCGAGTTATGATTCATATTTGTAATTGCCATATCACAGCCCCCAAACTTAGCTTGAGGAGATTTTTTTAATGAAACAGGTTGAGCTTTTGATGAATTATAACTCGGTTGAGTGGGTTGGTTATAAAGCCCTCAGTTCAACTTACTTCATTAAAAATTAAAAATAAAAATAGGTTTATAGTTGGACGTGGGTAGTCGTCTGTAATTAACTGATGAGAGAGAACGTGAAATGAATTTAAAGTGTTCTTCATTTCCAACGCACCTTGTGCCACTTGATGTGATTGAGGTAACGGTTGCTGGAACTCAAGCAGTTTATTAGTGTGATTAATTAACTGGTTGGGTTCCAAGGGTGATTTCGTGGATTACCATCCGTTTTACCCTTGAAGCTTGAGGTCATTATTTTGAAAGGAGGATGAGCAAAAGAGGTATGTATCTTCTCTCTTGTTCTCTGTTTTATCATTGTGTACTTTCCTTTTTCCTCTCTTTGCTTTTCTTCCTATTTCTGAGAATGGAGTTTGAGAAGGAGAAAAAGGGTAAGATTGACTGGCCTTATGATTGGGTTAATGATGATGTGAAGTCCTGGGTGTCTCTATTTGTTAATAAAGAAGCTGTGAAAGAGGTAGACATGTCTAAGATTGTTAGATTGGGTTCTAGAATTCGGGTTGAGTTGTTGCGCTACAGTAGTGATGACCGAGTTTATCATAGGGGGCAGGATTTTGAATACTTCTATATTCACAGTTGCGTGTTGGAAGAACTTAGGATTAAGTTGCCGTTTACAGGCTTTGAGTGTCAAGTATTAAAACAGTTGAACTGTGCACCATCGCAGCTTCACCCAAATGGTTGGGCGTTTTTACGATGCTTCGAATGTTTGATGGAGTTTCTTGAGGAGAAACCCTCTATAGATCTGTTCTTTTCACTTTTCCAAGCAAAAGGAGTCTGGAAAGGGGGGTGGGTTAATCTGAACAGTACCCCTAGATTCGGTATCTTTAAGTTGTATAAGTCCTTCTTCAAGGACTTTAAAGAGATGTATCTTAAGGTTAAGAGTGTAGAGAACGAATTTCCATTTTATATGGATGAGGATTTGGCAGAGAGGTTTCCGTTGTGGTGGTGTTCGGAACCTCAAAACATCCTTAGGGCTGAAGTTATTAGTCCGAAATGTGTGTTTGATTAAGTTTCTGGTGGAGGGTATTGATCGGAAAGATTTGATCTCAGTGTTTGATTTGCTCCAGTGGGAGAAAAATAAACAAGCTGTGGTAGAATATATGGGTGAGTTAGAGGTCTGTTTAATTGTGGCTTTCGTTTTAAAAAGGTTTTTTGATACGTGATGTTTGTTCTGCATCCAGGTGATAAATATTCTCGTGTTTCAACTGCTTCTCTGAGGGCTTGCTTTAAGAACAAGAATTTGGAGAAAGAAGTCTCATCATTAAATCCGGGAAAGGTCGGTGTGGCTGGAGAAGTGAATCAGCCTCCTCCAAGGCAGAGGAAGGTAATACTAAAAAAGAGGAAATCCGATGTTGTGGATTCTTCCAAGGAATCTAGTGAGAAGGACAGGGAGGTTCCTTTAGAGGAAATCCATGCCTTTATGGGGAATCAGAAAAAGCTTCATGAAGCTTCCAAGCATAGTGATGGCTTGTCGGTCTGGGAGAAGGATTTTCCTTACATGGTTGTGGCTAAAGAGGTTTGTCAATCCTCGGTTGATGTGTCTCTGGCGAATGAGGTTGGCAAAATTTCCATTGGGCAATATATGCAGGTATGTTTTTTTTTTACTGATAGTGGCTAGTTGTTGGTTTTTTATCATTGTGGTATGGATTTTTAGGTAGTTGGATTGCGATTGGAAAGTCTGGGTCACAGCCAAGAGGTTAAATATAAGATGTTAGTTGGGCAGAAAGAGGATTATAGTGTACTGAAGGATGAGTTGGTGCAGAGTAAAAGTACTGTTGTTGAGCTACAGGCAAAATTGACTGAGACTGAGAAACAGCTGAAGGTCATGAAAGATAATTATGCTAAGGAGGTGGAAGACTTGAAGAAAAAGGAAGCTGATCTATCTAGCATGGAAGCTCGGATTGTCAAAGTTACTGCTCAGCTAAAATTTTGGACTCGTTTGTGGAGGGGTTTGAACGAGCATCCCTGTAGGTGAAGTTCTTGGCGCCTGAAATCGACCTTTCACAGATGGATCTTGGAAAGATCGTCCGTGATGGGACGATGGTGGAAGAGGACAGTGTCGCTGAAGATGAAGATGAAAATGAAAATGTGTAGCTTGTCTTAACTTGAAGCATAATTATCTGCTAAACTTGTATCGCTCTGTTTTGAGAGCTTTTGACTTTTGATACTTGCATATAACTTCAGCCTGAAAAGGCAATATGTTTTGACTGTAATTATAGAATGTTTTGGATGTTTTCACATTTTATGTGTGTTTTTGGTAAAGTTGATTGTTTGTGATTGTTAGAGATAGCCTTTCACTGTTTTCCGGTGTAGGAAAAAGGCGTTCGAATTGATTGATTGATAGGAACATACCGAGCTTGGGGTATTCACTAGTAGTTGAATCATTGTATCCCCGGGAAGGGGTAAGATTGAGATTGTATATAGTAACGTTTTGTTATTAGAAGAGTTAAGGACGGATTTGCAAATAATAAAGTCGGTAGAGAATTAAATTGCAAAAAAGAAATTATAAGAGAAGGAAATATAATCATGTCTCTTTGATTTGTAAACCTTTGGTTACAAAGGTGCAGGTAGGCAAGCCTCGTCAAAAGCTCTCCAAGAAAAACCATATTTGGGAAAAATCTTGGTAGTAGGAAAAAGAGTACAAGCCTGTCCCCGACTTTTAACTATAGAATTGCTTTAAAGAGGAAATATTCCAAGTATTAGGCAAAGTAGTACCATCCAAAGATTTTAGGCGGTATGCACCATTGCCAAGAACTTCCACAATCCGGTATGGACCGTCCCAATTCGCGGCGAGCTTCCCATGCGCGGATGGTTTTCGAGCAGTTTCTGTTTTTCGAGTAGTTTCTATTTTTCCCTGATCTCCTCAATACTGTCTAGGTCGGCACGCCGAGCTTTGTCGTGGTCGTTGACTTGCGTTCGGATTGAGGATTGTGAAACCTCCAATGGTATCATGGCTTCAGAGCCATACACAAGTCGGAATGGTGTTTCCTTTGTTGATGATTGGGGTGTGGTGTTATATCCCACAGAATCTCTGGTATAAGCTCGGCCCATAATCTTTTCGCATCAACCAATTTTTTCTTCAGGGCATGTAAGATCACCTTATTGGCTGATTCTGCCAATCCGTTTGTTTGAGGGTGTTCAACGGAGGTGAAGTGATGTTTGACTTTTAGGTTCTGCAAAAAAGAGGTAAATTTTTTATCGGCAAACTGGCGACCATTGTCAGTAACGATGTGCCGAGGAATGCCAAAGTGGCAAATAATGTTTTTCTAGATGAAAGAAATCATTTGTTGAGATGTAATCTTGGATAAGAGTTGGGCTTCAACCCATTTCGAAAAGTAATCAATTGCAACTAAGAGGAATTTTACCTGTCCTGGGGCCATTGGGAATGGACCAACGATATCAAGCCCCCAGTGATTGAAGGGCCAACTTACGTCAGAATAATATAGATGCTCGGCTAGAATGTGTATGATCGGTGTGTGCTTCTGACAGTTCTCATAGGTCCGAACCTTGTAATGGCTATCTTGTTGCAAGGTAGGCCAAAAGAAACAGGCACAGAGGACTTTTGAAGCAAAACTCCATGCTTCGGTGTGTATTCCACAAATTCCCTCATGTGCCTCAGATAGTGCTAATTCAGCTTCAGATTGAGAGGCATCTCAGCAATAGGCGAGAAAATCCCCGCCTATATAAAGAGTCGTTGAGTAATGTGAAAAAGGTCGTTTGTCGTCGGAATTTCTTTGCGTTTTCTACATCGGATAGTATTTCACCTATTTTTAAATAGTGCATAAACGAGCTCTGCCAATCTTATTCCCGAGTCACACTTAAAACATCGGTTAGTGTAACACTTAGAGTAAATAAAGTGGACTAATGTAAATTGGACAGTTGGGATTGTGTGCTCCCGAGTTTAGATAAAATGTCAGCCCTTTGGTTCTGATCTCGCGGTATATGCTGTATTTCAAACTTTATAAAGTTGGATATAAAATGTTTTACTAGTAGTAAATATTTAGTAAGTAGAGGATCTTTAACTTGAAAAAGGTCATTTACCTGGTGTACAACCAACAGTGAGTCACAGTATACCTTTATGGCTGATATATGGAGGTCTAAGCATAGTCGGAGTCCTGCGATCATGGCTTCATACTCAGTTTGATTGTTGCTCGCTTTGAAAGAAAGGTGTAGCATCTACATATAACGTCCATTGCACTGCATGGTCGTCCGTTGTTGGGATTGTCAGCTCGGCTATAAAATCGGCAAGGAATTGTGATTTGATCAGACCCCGTCCCTGATATCTGATGTCAAACTAAGACAGCTCGACCGACCATTTAACTAGTCGGCCTGCAATTTCTGGTTTATGCAAGACTTGGCGTAATGGTTGGTCGGTCCGAACATGAATTACATGGCCCTAGAAATAAGGTCGAAGTCTTCTTACCGAGAATACCAGTGCTAATGCGAGTTTTTCTATCTTCGGATAATTGATTTCAGCATGTTGTACGGTCTTGCTAACGAAATATATTGGCTGCTGAACACTGGTCCTTTCTGTAACAAGAGCAGAGCTTAATGCCAGTCAATAACTGATAAGTAAAGGAAAAGCTCTTCCCCTTCTAAGGGTTTTTGTAGCATTGGAGGTTGCGAAATAGTTGTTTTTAGAGTATTGAAGGCTCTTTCGCAACCATCAGTCTAATGAAAAGTGGTTTTCTTTTTAAGGGTTTGAAAAAAATAAAATGATTTTGAAGCTAAACACGGTAAGAATCGTGATAGCGTGGCAAGTCTCCATGTCAGGCGCTGCACCTCCTTTATGGTTTGTGGGCTCGTCATTTCCAGCACTACTCGGCATTTATCAGGGTTGGCCTCGATACCCCTGCTAGTTAGTAAAAAGCCTAAAAACTTACCACCTTATACGGCAAAGGCACATTTTTTGAGATTCAAACGCATGTTGTACTGCCGTATTTGATCAAAGATTTCCATGAGGTCGTCAACATGGTTATTGCCGACCTTTTTTTTGGCGACCATGTTGTCGATGTAGACCTCCATGTTCTTACCGATCTGTTTGGTGAAAACTTTGTCCATGAGACGTTGATAAATCGCCCCTGCATTCTTGAGTCCAAAAGGCATAACTTTAATTACCGAATTCAGTAATAAAGGCCATTTTACTTTGATCAGAAGGGTGCATAAGGATCTGGTTGTAACCGGAATAGGCATCCATAAAACTTAGGGTGGCATAACCAGAAGCGCTATCTACCAAGGAATCTATAGATGGTAAAGGGTAGGAGTCCTTCGGGAATTCTTTCTTGAGATCAGTGAAGTCAACGCACATGCGCCACTTGCCGTTTTGTTTTCTTACCATAACGACGTTTGCTAGCCAGGTTATGAACCTGATTTCTCTGATAAAGTTAGCGTTGATTAGCTTTTAAGTCTCTTCCAATGAGGCTTTCTTCTTTTCGTCTCCGAGGTTTCGTTTTTTCTGCTGTAATGCCGGACAGAAGGGTTGATTGCCAGCTTGTGGGCGATAATTTATAGATCAATGTCGGGCATATCGGATGGTTTCCAGACAAACAAATCGGCTTGATTTTGTAAAAAGGCTTGTATTGTATGCAGTTCTGCTATGCTTAACGTCGTACCTACATAAGTGTATTTATTAGGATCATTATTGAAATACACTTTTTGTAATTCACCAGTTGGTATGGGTCACTCGAGAAATTTGGCTCTCGGGTCTAGGTCGGCCAAAACCGAGTTATTGTTGAAGATGTGGACATTATTGACTTGAGCTTGTTTTGAGCGGTTCGGCAGTTTCATGCTGATGTTGTAGCATTATTGTGCTTCTTGGTGGTCGCTATGAACTGTTGCAATTTGGTCGTCCTGCACAGGAAACTTAACACAAAAATGAATTGTAGATACAATTATGCCGACTTATTTAAAAAGGGTCGGTCGAGAATAAGATTATAGAGACTAAAACAATCTACCACTAAATACTGAATATCAAATGTTTTGGATAGAGGGTGCTCACCCAGTGTGGTTTGTAACCACACCGATCCCAATACGGGGACTCGTTCACTTGAGAAGCCAACCAGGTCTCCACCCGATGGTTGGAGGATGTTGTTGCTGAGCTTCATTTGCTGAAAGGTGGAATAAAATAGAGCATCGGCACCACTCCCTGGATCTAGTAGCACCTTTTTTACCAGCAGATCACCCAATTGAAGAGCTATGATCACATGATCATCCAAATTTTGAATGTTGCGATTGAAGTCGGCGTAGGTGAAAGTCATTTGCGGAAAATGAGGAAGGGGCTTGGGCTCATTCTGAGACCCTTCCACTGAATACATTGCTCGGAGGGACCTTTTTTGGGCCAAGTTTGATGCTCCTCCACTTGCGTAGCCACCCGAGATGCAATTGATTATACCTTGAGGTTGTTCATATTGGGCTGACAACGTCTTTTCCTTTCCACGATGTTGTTGCTTTGCCGAGGTGTTTTCGGTGGAGGATGGTGCACGCCTCTACATGTCGCCGCTGATGTACTTGTCAAGATGACCTTGCCGAGCTAATCGATCTAAAAGGTCTTTTGCAATCACACACTCATCAGTGGTGTGGCCATACTTTTGGTGAAAAGTACAGTATTTGGATTTGTCCACATTCTTGGCGTCGGGGTAGGTGACAGCCTTTCTAGGGTTTGATCAATTTTGAGTTGAGGATTTCTTTGATGATGTCATCTCGTTTTGTGTTGAACTGCGTGTAGGATTCATATTGAGGAGTTAGTTTAAAATTTTTCTTACTGTTTGGTGCTTTATCCTCGTCTCTGTATTGTGGTTTGTCTGCCATCTGAGCTTGTCGGAGCTCTTCGATATCTATTTGTCCTTTAGCCTTTTTGTGAAACTCGGCAAGGGTTTTTGGTTTGGCCACGAAAATAGATAGTCTCTTGGAACTTGCCTGGCTGAAGTCCACTCTTGATGGCATGCAGGTGGACCTCGGGATGGAGGTCTGATATGCTCATCGCGGCCTTCGTGAAGCGGGTCATGTAGTCTTTCAAGCTCTCATTCTTTCCTTGCTTGATTGTATTCAGATAATCCGAGTTATGCAGGTAGATAGCAGATCCAGCGAAATGATCTTCGAATAGCTTGGCCAATTCCTAAAACCGAGATATAAAACCTGCAGGCAAATTACAAAACCAATCAAGTGCAGGACTGTCTAAATAAGATGGAAAGCAACGACATAAAACAGGATCGGAAGCACTGTTAACGATCATTATTGATCGGAATTTTTTAAGGTATTTTTTTGTCTCCTACCCCATCGTAGGGGGTGAGAGTCATTGGTAAGGTGAACCTCCGTGGCAGTTCAAAGTTCATCACATCCGGCGTGAATGGTCCCACAGAATTGTCAGGTTCCCTATTCTCGTCTTCTGGTCGAGCTTCCTCGTTGTGTGGTTGACGAGTTTCTTGAACTCCAATAGTTTCGAAAATATGTGATGGCTCAGATTGGTGTTCCTTGTCCTCCGGTCGTGGTTGACGACCATTGTTATTTTCAATCTGAGCATTGTTCAACTCGGCGATCTGATCAGCCATTCTTTGATTTTCTTCTGTCATACGCTGGTTTGCTTTTGCCATCTGTTGATTAGCTTGTTGTAGTTCGGTTACCATTCGGAGAAGCTCGGACGAGGAAGGTGGTTGTGCATCAGCCATTGATAAAGGTGACAGTAATAGGGCCAAGAAAAGGAAAGAGTTTTATATTTTTTTGGTCCCCACGGTGGGCACCAATTGTTCTTGCCTGAACGTTCTGGGGGACAATTCGGATCTCAGTGATAGACTGCCGAGCTATCGCCTTCAATGCTGAACTATAGATTTTGCTGGTCCAAGCTTTTCCTCCAGTAAGGTGTGACTTGCGAGCAAGAAAGAAGGGGGGAGTGTACCTGCAAAGGCACTCTAATGCTTAAGTCAGTATTATGTCTTAGTTGTGTTTTGAAGAAATACTATACTTTATTTTTATATAGGGTGAGGTCCTCGTCAGTTACATTTGGTGTGATTATCTCGGTTTGGAGAAGATTTGTAACGTATCCGATCATTGTGTCGTTTGATCGGATGTTAGGATTGTAGGTACCGTTTGGATGATTTATAGCTCGTTAAGCCGAGCTATAACGCGTGATACCAAGTTATGATTCATATTTGTAACTGCCATATCAGTAACAGTTTTAAAATCATTCTTTATAATAGCCTAACAGAACAGTTTTAATTTGTTCCTATAAATTACTAAAAAATTGAATTTGAATAGCAATATTGTAAAAACAGTTGTCTAATACTATTTAATAGAATGGTTTTATAGCGTTAGAAATTTTAGGGTTGCTGTTCCGAGGGTTACCTGAAACTGGAGGTCGATCTCGGACGAGATCTTCTGTACTGGTCGGAGATAACGTGTCCGGCTGGCTGATGGCGGCCAGAGCTGTTGTATCCGACTTGTTGGATTTACAGCACTGCTGATCCTTGGTCACCGAAGGGTGGGGGGTACCTGCAAGAGACTCCGATGCTTAAGTTAGCACGGGTATTAAGCAGGTTTTTATGTAGAATCAGAGTATGAGTTATACCTGGGTGCTCCAGTGTATTTATAGTAGTGGGGACTGACCTTTTTGATAAGATAAGTTAGTTATCTTATCTTATCTTATCCTGTTTTGGATGAAGTCAGCTTATTTTCAGGGGAACCGCCTTTATCTCTATAGGCTAGGATTGCCTTTGGATTTGGGTCGTGTTCCTCTATTTGGGCCCTTTATTGGGCTTTTCCTGTCGATTTGGTCGAGCTCTTTAGAAGAGGTCGGGTAGTCTGACCTGAAGAGGTCGGTCGCTTTGTCGCCAATCATCCCGAGTCGGGTAACTTGACCCAGGGGTATGAACAGTGCCCCTGCTTGAGCTCGGTCTTTTTGTTAAGGTCGAGTCTTTGACTTCGGTCCTTCTCTGACGAAGCCGAACTCAAGCATTTTGTCGATTTCTTCCTTTCGTAGAATCTTTTGAATGTAGAACGTTTTTCTCTAAAAGCGTGCGCTTTTATATCAGCGCTTTGTTCTTGGGAACGTGAGAGGGTTTAATACCTTCATTAATTGGTATTAATTGCCCCGTTTTCTCTTGGCTTTTTATTTTGAATTTCTCAATCAAAAACGGTTTCTCTTTTTCGCTCTTCTTCGTAACTTCTCCCTTTACTCTCTCATTTTCTGTTTCTTGCCTGGAGTTTCGTAGTTCCTTCTCGCAACGTCTGTTCTGCTACTGCTTTCTGTGGAAGAGGGGCGATTTCCAGATTTCTCCTTCCATCTTCGCAGTTTTCCGCTTCGAGGGGTGGCTTTGTTGCTTCTGCTCTTTTCTTTCGAGGTTTTCTTCTATTCTCCAGGTTCGATTTTTCTTCCTCTGTTTCCTTATATGTCTGGTTTGATTTTTGCTTCGAGAAAGTTTGGATCTTTCTGCTTTTACTGTGCTTGATTGTTGCGTGTTCTGGAATTTCTTCGTTTTGTGCGAATCTTTTGCTTTTCTTTAGGGCTTTTGCATGTTGTCGCCATTTCTGCTTGTGCCTTCGATGGTTTTTGCTTGATTCTGAAAAAATTTGCGTCTTTGGTGATTTTCTGCTGGGCTTTTTGATTTTGACAATGCTTTGGCTGATAGACTGTAGAAAGGTAGTAACTTTGTGTTTTTTACTTTGCTTTCGTTTTGAAATCTTATTTTCTCCTTTGATGAGTGCCGAGACGTAAGCTGTAGAATTTTCTTGAAACCTTGCTTTGTTACTGCCTCCAAAGGATGCCCCAAGGCTTTGGTTTGAGTCTTGGGGTTTTCCTTTCCTGTTTGTTCGTCTGTCGAGTTGTTTTGCCCCTCATCCGAGATGTTTTGTTAGTAATCCACTCTTCTTTTCTTATTTTAGGATTTAGTTGGCCTCATGTCTTCTCGCAATAACGTTGTAGAGATGTCTTTCCAGGTTCCCAAGGGCATGGCCGATTGGGTGGACTCGATGGTTCTTATGTGTGTCTCTTTGGTTGATTCCGAGTTTTGCGCGCAGCTTAGGCAGTTTCATAGGGTCTGTAGTAATCCTGGTGATGAGAAGAATTATGAACTTGTCCCTCCCTCTTCTGAGGAGAGAGTTTGTTTCTCTACTCGGGTTGTTAATGATCGCCCATTTTTCTATGCTTATGACTTCTTCTTTGGTCAGCTGGGTATCACCCTTCCTTTTACTGAGTTTGAGACCGACCTGTTATGGCCCTGTAATATTGCTCCCTCTCAACTTCACCCTAATTCCTGGGATTTCATTAAAATTTTTCAATTGTTGTGTAATGGTTTTGGTATCCCTGCCTCGCAATCTCTCTTTTTCTACCTATTTGTCTTGACAAAGCCTGGAGTAGTAAAAAAGAAGGCAGCGTGGGTCTCCTTCCGATCTTCCCAGGGAAAGAAGGTCTTTTCCATGTTTGATGAATCGTTTCGTGATTTTAAGAACTATTTTTTCAAGGTCCGAGCTGTTGAAGGAGCTCGACCCTTTTTCCTGGACAAGAATGATGAGCCCGCCTTTCCCTTGGAATGGCAAAAAGATGTGAGAGTGTCCAGATATACGTGGAAAATGTTGGATGAGGCTGAGCGAGCTTTTGTGTCTGTCTTGGAAGAACACTGGGGTCAATCCCCCTATCTTGATACAAAGAAATTTTTAACCAATCCCTCTCTTCTTCAAACTGAGCTGGGTATTTTTGCGTTTCCTTTGTTATCTATTTATATTGCTTGTGAATGCCTTTCCGACTTGTAGCTTAATTTCTTACTGTTGTGTCTTATTTGCAGAGGCGATGAAGAATAATGAATCCATGAAGGCTTTTAAGAGGGCACAGAAGGCGACTGCTGCCAAAAACATCTCGGCTAAGGCAGTCGGGGAGGGATCTTCCCAAGTGCGTGTGAAGCCGTCCATGCCGAGTTCTCCCGGGGTGAGGAAGGTGATCCCTACTCCCCGAGTTCGTCTGGCTGACCCTCTTCCAACTTCTGCTGCTCCTTCTGTCGCTCCTCCCAATAAGAAACAAAAAACAGTTGAGCCCTTTGACCTCGATGCTCCCGACTTTAATGCTATTGAATTTGTAGATCAGCAAATCGGCCCCTATGGTGCCCTTCCTATGGACAATGTGTCCATCCTTCATCATTTGGAATTTATGACCCGAAACAGCATAAAGATGGCGTATATGGGGGCTGCTCTGCACCGAACTTCTCAGAACCTACCTCTCCATGCCACCAAAGCATTTATAGAGGAGGCAAAGCAAGAGTTTGACCGAATGAAGGTGCAGAAGGAGGAGCTCGAGGTGAAGGTGGCCAAGCTGAAAAAAGATCTAGAAAACGAGAAGGCGAGTTCCCTTTCTCTGGCAGCTTCTATGCGGTTGGCTGAGGACACGGCAACGATGCATAAGGATAGTTACGTTACGTCCTATCGGGAGGTGATGCGCCTGAGGGGGGAGCTGGAGAGTGCCCGGTAAGATTATTCTGAACTTCAAGGTCATCTTGTTGGCAGCGTGACTGCTGCTTATGAGAACCTGAAGGAGCAAGTTCGGGTTATTGCTCCCGAGGCCGACCTGACCCTCTTCAGCCTGGATAATATTGTCAAAGATGGAAAGATTGTCCCTGATGACGAGGATGATGATAATGTCGATCTTCCCCCTGTGTCCTCTGCTAAGGTGTCGACTTCTTCTGTTCCTACCGAGGTCGACCCTCCCGCCTCTGATCCTGACTGCCAGATCTTAAACCGAGATGACGGTACTGTGGATGCTGTTCCTCTCCAGACTCGCCCTCCGTCTCCTACTAAAAAGTCTTCTGACCCTTAGCTTCATTCATTCTAGATATTTATATAGTTGGCCCGGCTTGTAGGCTTTTTAAACTCTTTATGTTTTGTTAACTGCTGACACTTTCTTGTTGCTTGCCTAGCAACTTTTATTTTTGAAAAACAAAAGGTAGCTCGCTTAGCTTTTTAAGGTAGGTTTCGGTGGCCTCCAAGGCTTTTATAACTTTTTGTAGACTATATCATGCTTTTTGTGCTTGCTTTGGTATCTCTTCTGTTTTCTGAGAATGTTGGAACCTTGCAGCTCGACCTTTTTGGATTTGCTTTTATAACTTTTTAGTAGTAGGAGTCCGACTTCGTTATGTCGGTCTCTTTTGAGTTATTTTTGCAGATAACTTTTTAGTAGTAGGAGTCCGACTTCGTTATATCGGTCTCCTTCAAGTTATTTTTGCAAATAACTTTTTAGTAGTAGGAGTCCGACTTCGTTATATCGGTCTCCTTTAAGTTATTTTTGCAAATAACTTTTTAGTAGTAGGAGTTCGACTTCGTTATATCGGTCTCCTTCAAGTTATTTTTGCAAATAACTTTTTAGTAGTAGGAGTCCGACTTCGTTATATCGGTCTCCTTTAAGTTATTTTTGCAAATAACTTTTTAGTAGTAGGAGTCCGACTTCGTTATATCGGTCTCCTTTAAGTTATTTTTGCAAATAACTTTTTAGTAGTAAGAGTCCGACTTCGTTATATCAGTCTCCTTTAAGTTATTTTTGTAGTCCTCTTTTTTGGACCTGTGTCAGGTCTCTTTCAGGGACTACTTGTATAACTTTTTAGTAGTAGGAGTCCGACTTCGTTATATCGGTCTCCTTTAAGTTATTTTTGTAGTCCTCTTTTTTGGACCTGTGTCAGGTCTCTTTCAGGGACTACTTGTATAACTTTTTAGTTTTGGGCAGACTTTGTTATGTCGGGCCCTTCTAAGTTAAAGTAATCCTCTTTAATAGGGTTGGCCATAGGGTTGGAAGTGAGTCAAGCCAGCTTATGAGCCAGCTCGAGCTCGACTCGTTAACAGCTCGATAAGCTAAGCTCGTGAGCTGGTGAGCCAAGCTTGAGCCTGAAATTGAGCTCATAAATTAAATGAGTCGAGCTTGAGCTTGGATAAGCTCAGCTCATTAGCTCGTGAGCTGGCTCGATTATATATATATTATAACAATCTTAATTATTTAATATTTATATTTATTTTTTACATATAATTTTAATATAGGACATAAATAAAAAATTTATAATTTATTGATAGATAAATAATATATAAAATTGATCTTTTTAAATATTTTTTAAAATATTTGATCCGAGCTCTTTCCTGAATTTCAGGTAGTAGGTCGAGTTCTTCCTTCTGAAGTTGAGAGTTGGCCTTTTCATTGTAGTGGACTACCCTGGGTGACCCTTCCTCGATCTCTACTGGGATCATTGCCTCCACTCCGTATGCTAGTCGAAAGGGTGATTCATTTGTCGTGGAGTGTGGCGTTGTTCGATATGCCCATAGGACTTGCGGAAGTTCTTCGGCCCAAGCTCCCTTTGCATCTTGTAGTCTCCGTTTTGGCCCTGCCAATATGACTTTGTTGGCAGCTTCGGCCTGTCCATTGGCTTGAGGGTGTTCGACGGAGGTGAACTGGTGCTTTATATTCAAGTCGGTTACTAGTCTTCTGAAGCATGTGTCTGTGAATTGAGTGCCATTGTCTGTGGTTATGGAGTATGGAACCCCAAACCTCGTGACAATGTTCCTGTATAGGAATTTCCGACTTCTTTGAGCAGTGGCGCTGGCTAGGGGCTCTGCCTCAATCCATTTTGTAAAATAGTCTACTCCGACTATGAGGAATTTTACTTGTCCTGATCCCTGGGGAAAGGGTCCGAGAAGATCAAGCCCACATTTTGCAAATGGCCAGGGCGAGGTTACACTGATGAGCTCTTCTAGCGGGGCGATGTGGAAGTTGGCATGTTTTTGACATGGTGGACACGTCTTTACAAATTCTATAGCTTCCTTTTGTAGGGTTGGCCAATAAAATCCCGCTCGAAGCACTTTTTTGGCAAGAGCTCGTGCTCCGAGATGATTGCCACACATGCCGCCGTGTACTTCTTCCAACATTTCCTTTGTGTTGTTGGTCGGCATACATTTAAGTAGTGGTATTGAGATCCCTCTTTTGTACAGGATGTTGTTTATAATAGTGTAGTACTGTGCCTCCCTTTTTAATCTTTTCGCCTCTTTTTCCTCCGTGGGGAGCGTTTCTGCTTTGAGGTAGTTAATTATGGGGGTCATCCATCCTTGGTCCTGACTTGTGATGGCTAGGATTTTTTCTGCTTCCAATATTGACGGGTTCTGTAGCATTTCCTAGATGAGGCTTCTATTGTTGTCCCCTGGTTTGGTGCTGGCTAGTTCTGAGAGTGCGTCGGCTCGGGCATTTTGCTCGCGGGGTATGTGGTAGATTTTATATTCCCCGAGTTGTCCGAGATGTTCCTTGGTTTATCCAAATACTTTTTCATGGTGGGATCTTTGGCTTGATAACTCCCTGTTATCTGCGAGGTGACTACTTGTGAATCGCTGTAAATGTTGAGTTTTTTGGCTCCAACCTTTGTAGCCAGCTTCAAACCAGCTAATAACACTTCGTATTCCGCTTGGTTGTTTGAGGCCGGGAATCCGAACTTGAGGGAGAGATCGACTTGGGTTCCTTAGTTGCTTTCTATTATCACGCCTGCACCGCTTCCAATCTTATTTGAAGAACCGTCCACGTAGAGATTCCATTCTGTGGGGGTCTCCGAGGCATCTGTGAATTTTACGATAAAATCGGCTAGGTACTGTGATTTAATGGCCGTCTGAGCTTCATATTGGAGGTCGAATTCTGATAACTCGACTGCCCATTGTAAAATTCTGCCTGCTAAATATGTTTTCTGCAATATTCCTTTTATGGGCTGGTTGGTTCGAACCTTAATGGTGTGAGCCTGGAAGTACGGGCAAAGTCGTCGAGATGTTAGAATGAGAGTATAGGCAAACTTTTTTATTTTCTGGTAGTACAGCTCGGATCCTTGTAGTGCTTTGCTAATGAAGTAGACGGGTTGTTGCTCACTTTCGTCTTCTCTGACTAGTGCTGAGGCTATTGCCCGGCTTCCTACTGCGAGATATAGTACGAGTGGTTCTCCTTCTCGTGGTCGAGATAAGATAGGCGGTTGTCCTAAGAACTCCTTGAAATCTTGGAAAGCTTGTTCGCATTCTGTCGTCCATTCGAACTATTTTCCCTTCCTTAAAGTAGCATAGAAGGGGAGGGATCTTATCGCTGCCCCTGCTAAGAATCTGGATAGGGCGGCCAATCTCCCGTTGAGTTGCTGCACTTCTTTGACACAGGTCGGGCTCTTCATGTTGAGTATGGCTTGACATTTATCCGGGTTTGCTTCAATTCCTCTTTGTGTGAGCATGAAACCTAGGAATTTGCCTGCTTCTACCGCAAAGGTGCATTTTGCCGGATTAAGTCGCATGTCGTGCTTCCTTATGGTGTCGAATACTTGAGCCAGGTCGGACAATAATGTATCTTCGCTTTGTGTCTTTATCAACATGTCGTCCACATAGACTTCCATGATCTTTCCAATGTGGTCTGAGAAGACTTTATTCATCAGCCTTTGATAAGTAGCTGCTGCGTTTTTGAGACCGAAAGGCATTACGATGTAGCAGTAATTTGCTTTTGGCGTTAAAAACGAGGTCTTTTCTTGATCTGGTGGATACATGGGGATTTGGTTGTATCCCGAGTATGCGTCCATAAATGAGAGGTATCTATATCCGGAGGAAGCATCTACCAGAGCGTCGATACTTGGGAGTGGGTAAGGATCTTTTGGGCAGGCTTTGTTGAGATCGGTGTAACCGGTACACATTCGCCACTTCCCATTTGATTTTTTCACCAAGACGATGTTGGCTAGCCATAATGGATACTTGACTTCTCTTATGAATCCTGCCTCCAGTAATGCCTGTACTTGCTCTTCCACCGCTTGGGATCGCTCTGACCCAAGTTTTCTTCGTTTCTGCTGCACCGGCCGAGATCCCGGATAGACCGCCAACTTGTGGCACATTAGCTTGGGGTCTATACCTGGCATATCTGCGGCTTTCCATGCGAAGAGATTGACATTATCGCGTAAGAATTGTATTAGTAATTCTTTTGAGTCTCCTCTTAGGATCGTTCCGATATTAGTTGTTTTGTCTGAGGTGTCTCCGATTTGAACCTTCTCTATCTCGCCTTCCGGCTGCGGACAGAGTTCTTCTCGTCGCTGAACTCCGCCAAGCTCAATTGTATGAAACTCTTCTCCTTTGCCTCTGAGGTTTAGACTTTCGTTATAACAGCGGCGTGCCATCTTTTGATCTGCTTTTACCGTGGCTATCCCTTCTGTAGTTGGGAATTTCATGCATAGGTGTGGAGTTGAGACTATTGCGCCGAGTTGATTGAGTGTTGTCCGACCTATTAGGGCATTGTAGGCTGAACTTACGTTGACCACGATGTAGTCTATCTTGAGGGTCTTGGATTGGTTCCCTTTTCCGAAGGTCGTATGTAGCGATACGTATCCCAGTGGTTGTACCAGGGTATCTCCTAGTCCAAACAGACTATTCGGGTATGCTCTAAGCTCCTTTTCGTCTAAGCCGAGTTTGTCGGAGGCTATTTTGAATAAGATGTCGGCAAAACTCCCTTGGTCTACTAATGTGCGGTGTAGATTGGCGTTTGCCAGTATGATAGTGATGACCATGGGGTCGTCGTGTCCTGAGATGATGCCGGATGCGTCCTCTTTAGTGAATGTTATCGCAGGAATGTCGGGTGCTTCCTCCTTTCCCTCGACATGATATACTTCTTTGAGATATCTTTTTCGGGATGATTTGGAGATCCCGCCTCCTGTGAATCCCCCGTGTATCATGTGGACGTGTCTTTCTGGTGTCCGAGGTGATCGCTCAGCTCGTCCGTCATCTTCATCCCTTCGTCTCTTTCTTTGGTCATCATCTCGGGTAGCCAGAAAGTGATTTAATATTCCTTCTCTTACCAATTTTCTATGATATTCTTTAAGTCGAAGCACTCGTTGGTGGAGTGCCCTCGAACTCGGTGGTATTCACAATATTCCTTCTGATATCCTCCTCCTCTTTTGCCTTTGAGTGGCCGTGCTGGGGAAATTTTCTCCGTATGGCAGACCTCTTTGTATACATCGACCAGGGATACTCTGAGAGGGGTGTAATTATGGTATTTTTTGATTTTCTCCCTTTGTCGATCTTCTTTCCTTTTGGATTCCTTGTCTTTGTCTCGGTAGGAGGCCCCGGATTTTGAGGTTTCTCCCAGCCGAGTATTCTCTTCCATGTTGATGTATTTTTCCGCTCGCTCCTGTACTTCGTCTAAGGAGGTGGGGTACTTCTTTAATATAGATTGGCTAAAAGGTCCCTCTCGTAGGCCATTGATGAGTCCCATGATGGCGGCCTCTGTTGGTAAACTTTGTATGTCCATGCATGTTTTGTTGAATCTTTCCATGTAGTTGTGGAGACTCTCCCGATCTCCTTGCTTGATCCCTAGTAAACTGGGTGCGTGCTTGGCCTTATCCTTCTAGATGGAGAATCTGGCCAGGAACTTTTTGGCCAGGTCGTCAAAGTTTGAGATGGAATTTGGAGGTAAGTTGTCGAACCATCGGATCGCTGTTTTCATGAGGGTTGTTAGAAAAGCTTTGCAGCGAACGGCATCTGAGGCGTCGGTAAGGTACATTCTACTTCTGAAATTGCTGAGATGATGGTTGGGATCTGTGGTGCCGTCGTACAAAATCATATCCGGGAGTTTGAAGTCTTTTGGAATTTTGGTTTTCATGATTTCCCTAGTGAATAGATCTAGTTCTTTGCTTGAATTTTCCTCAGGAGTAGTCCGAGGAGTTTTCGATTTGAGATTGGCTTCTAATTGCTGTAGTTTTTCTTCCAATTCTCGACGTCGCCGTACCTCTCTTTGTAGATCCTTTCCGATTTCTCGTTGTTGTTGGGTTTCTTTCTCAAGTTGTTTCAAGCGATCTTGAAGCGCCTCTATTACTCCCGGATTTGATGAATTTTTGTCTCCGTTGGATTCCGGGGTGTCTTTCAGTGTGGTGTCCGCGTTTTTGTGCGGCGTTCTGTTTTCTAGATCTGAATCGTGGTTGTTGTCATGACCGTCCGCCATGGTGGTGGGATGACTTCCAGGTTCCCCGGCAACAGCGGCAATGTTCCGAGGGTTACCTGAAATTGGAGGTCGATCTCGGACGAGATCTTCTGTACTGGTCGGAGATAACGTGTCTGGATGGCTGATGGCGGCCGGAGCTGTTGTGTCCGACTTGTTGGATTTACAGCACTGCTGATCCTTGGTCACTGAAGGGTGGGGGGGTACCTGCAAGAGACTCCGATGCTTAAGTTAGCACGGGTATTAAGCAGGTTTTTATGTAGAATCAGAGTATGAGTTATACCTGGGTGCTCCAGTGTATTTATAGTAGTGGGGGCTGACCTTTCTGATAAGATAAGTTAGTTATCTTATCTTATCTTATCCTGTTTTGGATGAAGTCAGCTTATTTTCAGGGGAACCGCCTTTATCTCTATAGGCTGGGATTGCCTTTGGATTTGGGTCGTGTTCCTCTATTTGGGCCCTTTATTGGGCTTTTCCTGTCGATTTGGCCGAGCTCTTTAGAAGAGGTCGGTCGCTTTGTCGCCAATCATCCCGGGTCGGGTAACTCCCAGGGTAAGAACAGTTGCTAAAATCCATATTTGTTGCAGTGTTTGTCTGAGAAGATCACGAGAATATTTAAGATTCTTGGTTGATGGAGTATCCAATCAAATCACTTTTTAGGTTGAGAAAACGTGAAACAATGTTATCGATTTAACATTCTTAAGTTAGTGGAGTATCCAAGAATCTAAGTCTTGTTTAAGAAGGTCGGTTGAATATCTAAGTTTCTTAATTGATAGACTATCCAATTGAGTCAATCATAATTCTGAGAAGGCTTGAGAAAATAATATTAAATGTTCTTAGGTTAGGCTGCAGTAAAATCTTAGTCAAAATTATAACTTGGGAATGCTTTGTGCAAATAATATTTTTGCATACTTATTCTAATAGTAAAACTCTCAAGTCACTTAGGGAATGGATGTAGAATTTTTAAGTCGAATCAGTATATATTGCTTGTGTAGTATTCTTTGAATTCTTACCTCTTGTATTTACATTTTCTTTAGTTGGTAGTTTATTTAGAGTTCAACCGAAATCTTTTTAGTATGAATGTGAGATTGTTAGAAATCATTTTAAAAGAATGTTTGAAGTCAATAATGAAACTAAGAAGGTATCTTTCAAATATTTATATCCCAGAATCCTTTTTAGCTGAACTTAAAGTAAGCTTGCAATCACAAATATTTTTACTGTAACCAAGTCTTAAACTTGAGAAGCATTTAAGTTCATTTTCAGATAAAAATTTTTAAAGAAAGATTCAACCTTCCTTCTTGTTCCGAGGGTTACCTAAAACTGTAGGTCGATCTCAGACAAGATCTTCTGTTCTGGTCGGAGATGACGTGTCCGACTGGTGGGTGGCGGCCGGAGCTGTCGTGTCCAATTTGTTGGACTGGCTATGCTGCTGATCCTTTGTTACCGGAGGGTGGTGGTACCTGCAGGGGACTCCGATGCTTAAGTTAGCAAGGGTATTAAGCAGGTATTTATGTAGAATCAGAGTATGAGTTATACCTGGGTGCTCCAGTGTATTTATAATAGTGTGGAGTGACCTTTCTGGAGATAAGATAGTTATCTTATCTTATCTTATCTTTGAGTGAGGTCATCTTATCTTTAAGGGAATCGCCCTTGTCTCTGTAGGCTTGGGCTGCCTTTGGACTCGGGTCGTGTTCCTCTGTTTGGGCCCTATTTGGGCTTTTCCTGGTGATTTGGCCGAGCTCTTTGAGAAGAGGTCGGATAGTCCTGACCTGAAAAGGTTGGTCGACTTGTCGCCAAACAACCCGGGTCGGAGATCTCGGCCCAGGTATGAACAGTGCCCCTACTCGAGTGTGGTCTTCCTTTTGAGGTCGAGTCCTTAGTTTTAGGACTTCGATCCTTCTCTGGTGAAGCCGAACTCGAGCATTTTGTCGACTTCTTCTTTGTAGAGTTTCCCTTTGAATGCGGAACGTTTTCCTTAATTTTTTGAAACAGGCGTTCCTTTTTTGAAACGCACGTCTTTCTGCTTGGGAACGTGCGAGGGTTTTAAAAACCCATTAATTCTTCCCTTTGCTGTTTTCCCTCTTTCTTCACTTTGAATTTTAGTTTTCTCAAAGATTTGGCTTCCGTTTCTTCTTTTCCCTTGCTCACTGTAACTCCATTTTTTGCCCTTCTATTTTCTGGTTTGCCTGGGACTCTTCGTCTTTTACGCTTTCGCGCTTCTTCTTGTGGCACCGTTGGTGACTGTTTTGTTCTTTTGGAGGGTGATCTTCGGCCTCGCTATTGCTTCATCCTCTCAGTGTCCATTGTCTCTTCCCCTTTTCAGGTATGTTTCTTTCTTTCTTCTTTTACCGTTCTTCTTTGTTTTAATTTTTATGAAAGTTTTGATCTTGCTTGAATTTACGTTGGAAAGCTTGAACCTTTGTATTGTCATGCTTGATTGTCGCTATGATGCATGTTTTTTAGAGTTCCTTTGACTTATGTATGCCCCTTGGCATTTTTCCTGATAGTTGATGCTCTTTAGGATTTTGCATGTTGTTTATTGCTTCTGATTGTATCTTCACATTTGGAATTTTGGGATGATAAACTATTTCATTCTTTTTTAAAAAAGAATTTTGCCTTTGATGAATTCACCATGTTGGTAGTTTTCTTTACTGATAGACTTGCAGAAGGTAGCTTTTTTTCTTGGGGTTTTCTTCTCATGTTGTTGCTTGTTTGGAAGGGGATTGTTTTTTCTTTGCTGAGAGTTTTTTGGGGTGTAGCCTTATAGACTTTTTCTAAGTCTTTACTCTGTCCCTACCTCCAAAGGATGCCCCTGGACCTTAGTGCGCGTCTTGGGGTTTTCCTTTGTTTGTATTGATCTGAGTCATGTTTGTCTGGGATGTTTTGATTTCGCCCGAGCTGTTTTTGTTAGTAATCCATTTTCTTTTCTTGCTGTAGGACTAGTTGGCCATGTCTTCTCGCAAAAATATTGTTGAGACGTCTTCTAAGGTTCCTGAGGGGATGTCCGACTGGTTGGACTCCCTTGTGTTGATGTGTGTTTCCGTGGTGAATGCTGAGTTCTGTGTGGAGCTTAGAAAACATCACTAACTCTGTAAGAATAGAGATCAGGAAAAGAACTATGAATTGGTAGCGCCTGATTCTGAGGAGAGGGTTTGCTTTCCTGCTCTGACCCGAGGGGAACGCCCTTTCTTTTATGCTTATGACTATTTTTTCAGTCAGTTGAATATTACTTTTCCTTTCATTTCCTTTGAGACTGACTTGTTGTAGTCGTGTAATGTAGCTCCATCCCAACTCCATCCGAACTCCTCGGATTTTATCAAGATTTTTCAGTTGCTTTGCCAAGAGCTGGACGTCACACCTTCTCAGACTCTCTTTCTTTATCTTTTTGTTTTGACTAAGCCTGGGATTTCCTCGAAAAAGAAAGCCTCTTGGATTTCCTTTAGATCTGCCCAGGGACATAAAGTTTTTGCTATGTATGATGAGCCCTTTAGGGACTTTAAGAATTACTTTTTTAAGGTCCGAGCTATTGAGGGAGCTCGACCATTTTTCTTGGAAACAAATAATGAACCTGCCTTCCCCTTGTGTTGGCAAAAGAACGTGGTAGTGTCTCGATACACGTGGGAGATGCTTGACGAGGTCGAGCAGGTTTTTGTAAATGTCTTGGAGGATATTTGAGGGAACCTCCCCATCTTGATACCAAGAAGTTTTTGGGGGATCCTTCCCTTGTCCGAACTGTGCTGGGTATTGATCAATATATTTTGCTCTATTTTTACTTTGCTTCCTTCTTTTTCCAGTTTCTAACCCGCTTCTATGGCTAATTTTGTTTTTTAGAGATGGCCAAGAATAATGACTCTATGAAAGCCTTTAAAAAGGCGAGAAAGGCTACTGCAGCCTAAAACATTTCCGCCAAAGTGGCTGGAGAGGGTTCTTCCTGGATTCCTCTTAAACAGCCTGCGCCGAGCTCTCCTGGACCGAGGAGGATGATTCCTACCCCTCGGGTCCATGTGCTCGATCCTCCCCAGGCTACTGCTGCTGTCTCTTCTCCTACGGCCGTTCCTCCTTCAAAAAGACCTCGGACTGTTGAGCCCTTCAATTTAGATGCTCCTGATTTTGACGCTATTGGGTTTGTCGATCAGCAGATTGGTCCCTATGGTGTCATTCCTACTGATGATGTTTCTCTTCTTCGTCATTTGGATTTCATTACTCGGAGCAGCATTAAGATGGCACATATGGGGGCAGCTCTGTATCAAACCGCCCAAGATCTTCCTATCCATGCAACGAAGGCCTTTATGGAGGACGCCAAATCAGAGTTTGACTGGATTAAGGGTTTGAAGGAGGAGCTCGAGGTGAAAGTGACCAGGTTGGAGAAAGAGTTGGAGGGTGAAAAGACTAGAGCTATTGCTTTGGCGGCCACTGCAAAGTTGGCTGAGGATACATCGTTGAAGCATAAGGAGAGCTATATCACCACTTATAAGGAAATGATGGATCTTAGGGAGAGTTTAGAGTCTGTCCGTGCTGATTATGCCGAACTTCAAGGTCATCTTGTAGGCAGTGTTAATGCTGCTTATGAAAATTTGAGGGAGCAGGTTCGAGTTCTTGCGCCTGAGCTTGACCTTACTCTCTTCAACTTGGACAACATTGTGAAGGATGGTAAAATCGTCCCTGATGACCCTGATGATGATGACGATGTCGGCCCTCCTACTATAACCTCTGCCAAAACCTTTGTTATTCTGCCCTCCTCTACTTCAGCTAAAGTCGGTCAGGCGGAGTGTGATCCAGACGTTCAGATTCTGAACCGGGATGATGGGACGGTAGATACGGTGCCTCTTCAGACTCGTCCTCCTTTACCCCGGGATGCTGCAACTGGAAACTCTTTGGATCCTCTATGATTATTTCTTGGTGCTTTTGTGTATAGCCCGGCTTGTGGGCTTCGAACTCTTTTTATTTTGTAGTTTTTATTGTTCTGACTTCTGAATACTTTTTAGTTGCTTTTTTAGCAACTTTATTTTGAAAAATCAATGGTTAAGCCTTTTGAGGTCGACTTCAGGTGACCTCTTAGGTCTTGTTTATTATGGCAACTTGGTTTCTTGTTTGTCGATTGCTTGCTTAATATTTTTCAGGCATCTTCAGGGTGTTTGGAATCTTGTCTTCCGACTTCTTTTGATTGCCTTTGTACTTTCGTATTTATAGCTTGATTCGTTTGGGGTCATGGCTTTCTGGGTCCGACTTGAAGTCCTTTATAGCGCATGCCTTCTGTTGGCTGACTTCTTTATCTCAGTCTGTTTGAAGTAGTTTCTAGTAATCCATGTTATTTGGACCTTTGTAAGGTCTCTTTTATGGATTATAGCATTTGGTTTGGGTCGGCTTCATCACGTCGGTCCCTTCTAAGTTGCTTCTAGTAATCCATTTTCTTGGACCTTGGTTAGGTTCTTTTTTACGGATTACTTTTTCATATCTTTTGGTTTGGGCCAACCTCATCATGTCGGTCCCTTCTAAGATATTTCTAGTAATCCATTTTCTTGGACCTTGGTTAGGTCTCTTTTATGGATTACTTTTTCATAACTTTTGGTTTAGGCCGACTTCATCATGTCGGTCCCTTCTAAGTTATTTCTAGTAATCCATTTTCTTGGACCCTGATTAGGTCTCTTTTATGGATTACTTTTTCATCACTTTTGGTTTGGGCCGACTTCATCATGTCGGTCCCTTCTAAGTTATTTCTAGTAATCCATTTTCTTGGACCTTGGTTAGGTCTCTTTTATGGATTATGTTCCGAGGGTTACCTAAAACTGTAGGTCGATCTCGGATGAGATCTTCAGTACTGGTCGGAGACGACGTGTCCGGCTGGCTGGTGGCAGCCGAAACTGTTGTGTCCGACTTGTTGGACCGGCTACACTTCTGATCCTTGGTCACCGGATGGTGGGGGGGTACCTGCAAGAGACTCCGATGCTTAAGTTAGCACGGGTATTAAGCAGGTTTTTTTAGTAGAATCAGAGTATGAGTTATACCTGAGTGCTCCAGTGTATTTATAGCGTTTGAGATGTGACCTTCATTGGATAAGATAAGTTAGTTATCTTATCTTATCTTTATCTTTAGAGTTGAGGTCAGCGTATCTTCAACGGAACCGCCTTCATCTCTATAGGCTTAGGCCGCCTTAGGATTCGGGTCGTGCTCCTCTATTTGGGCCCTTAATCTGGGCTCTCCTGTTGATTTGGCCGAGCTCTTTGAGAAGAGTTCGGATAGTCTGACCTGAAGAGGTTGGTTGCTCTATCTCGAATCATCCTAGGTCGGATAACTCGACCCAGGGTATGAACAGTGCCCCTGCTTGAGCTCGATCTTCTTTTTGAGGTCGAGTCCTTGACTTCGGTCCTTCTTAAAGTCGAACTCAAGCATTTGTCGATTCCTTTCTTTGTAAAGTCCTTTTTGAATGTAGAACGTTTTTCTCTAAAAGCGCGCGCTTTTATATCGGTGCTTTGGAAACATGCGAGGGTTTAATGCCTTTATTAGCATTAATTCCCCCGTTTCCCTTAGGCTCTCTTTATTTTTGATTTTGCAAACCCAGAAACGGTTTCTCTCCTTCGCCTCTTTCGTAACTTCTTCGCATTTCTCCCTTTATTCTCTCGCTCTCAACTTTTCTTTGTGTTTGTTCTGTTTCGCCTCCGTTGGTGCTTCACTTTTGAGAGACGATTTCCTGTCCCGGCTTTCATCTTTCTTCAGAACTTTCCTCCTTTTTCCAGGTTTGGTTTCTACTTTTTGCTTCCTTAATTCTTTTGCCGTTTCGGCCTTCGATTTTTGATAATGTTTTGGTTTTGCTTGAGTCCTTGTTTGAAAAACTTGAATCTTTTTGTATTTGTCATGCCTGTTTGTCACCGTGTGTTCTGGAGTTTCTTCATCTTCTGCATGATTGCTTTCGCTTAATGCTTTTAGGGTTTTCGCATGCTATCGCCTTTTCTGTTTGTACTTTTGATGGTGGTTTTCGCCTAATTCTGAGAAAGGTTGTGTCTTTGGTGGTTTTCTGTTTGGCATTGTTGACGTTGACAGTGTTTTCGTTGGTAGACTGTAGAAAGATAGTTGCTTTGATGACTTTTGCGTTTTTTAACTTGATGGACGAAATGCTTGCTACTTTAGGTCTTCTTTCCTTGTTTTGAGAGATACTGGGGTGTAGGTTTTTCCTAGAAATCTTGCTTTGTTATTGCCTCCAAAGGATGCCCCAGGACTTTTTGGTTTTAGTCTTGGGGTTTTCCTTTTGTTTATCCGCCCGTCGAGATGTTTTGACTCGTGCCCGAGATGTTTTTTGAGTAATCCGTTCTTCTTTTCTTTTGTAGGATCTTAGTTGACCTCATGTCTTCCCGAAATAACGTCGTAGCGACGCCTTCCCAGGTCCCCGCGAGTATGGCCTCCTTTTCAACTTCACCCCAACTCCTGGGGTTTTATTAAAATCTTCCAATTGTTGTGTAATAGTTTTGGTATTCCTGCTTCCCAATCTCTCTTTTTCTATTTGTTTGTCTTGACTAAGCCTGGTGTGGTGAAAAAGAAGTCAGCTTGGGTTTCCTTCCGTTCTACCCAAGGAAAGAAAGTTTTTTTCATGTTTGACGAATCGTTTCGGGATTTTAAAAATTATTTTTTCAAGGTCCGAGCTGTTAAAGGATCTCGACCCTTTTTCTTGGATGAAAATGATGAGCCCGCCTTTCCCCTAGAGTGGCAGAAGGATGTTAGGGTCTCTAGGTACTCTTGGGACATGTTGGATGAGGCTGAGCGAGCCTTTGTGACTGTTTTAGAGGAGCGTTGGGGTCAGCCTCCCCATCTTGACACAAAGAAGTTTCTAACCAATCATTCTCTTCTTCAAACTGAGCTGGGTATTCTTGTGTTTCCTTTGCTATTTGCCTTATGATGCTTCTAGCTGTTTTTTCGACTTGTTTAGTTTGTAGCTTGACTTCTATTTTATTTACAGAGGCAATGAAGAACAATGAGTCTATGAAAGCTTTTAAAAGCGCACAGAAGGCGACTGCTGCCAGGAATGTTGCCGCCCGGGCTGCTGGGGAGGGGTCCTCCCAGCCCCGCGAGAAGCTGGCCGTGCCGAGCTCTCCCGGGGTGAAGAAGGCGATCCCGATACCTCGGGTTCGTTTGGTGGATCCTCCTTCTTCTTCTGTGGCTCCATCCGTCGCTCCTCCGAGTAAAAAGCAAAAGACTTCTGAGCCTTTCGACCTTAATGCTCCTGATTTCAACGCCATTGAGTTTATAGATCAACAAATTGGGCCATACGGTACCATTCCCATGGATGATGTGTCCATTCTCCATCATTTGGAATTTATGGCTCAGAATCATGTGAGGATGGCCTTTATGTCGGCTGCACTTCATCGAACTGCCCAGAATCTTCCTCTCCACGCTACCAAGGCGTTTATGGAGGAGGCGAAACGAGAGTTCGACCGGATGAAGGGTTTGAAGGAGGAGCTCGAGGTGAAGGTGGTCAAATTGGAGAAGGACCTCGAAAATGAGAAGGCGAGTTCTGAGGTGCTGGCTGCTTCCTTGAGGTTGGCTGAGGATACGGCCATGATGCACAAGGACAGCTATGTGACTTCCTATAGGGAGGGGAGGCGCCTGAGGGAAGAGCTTGACAATGCCCGGGAGGATTATGCTGAGCTCCAAGGTCACCTTGTTGGCAGCGTAACTGCTGCTTACGAGAACTTGAAAGAACAAGTCCGAATTATTGCTCCCGAGGCCGATCTTACACTTTTTAGCTTGGATAATGTTGTCAGAGATGGCAAGATTGTCCCTGACGATGAGGGTGATGATGATGAAGTTGTTCCTCCCCTTGTGTCTTCCACCAAAGCACCGACTTCTTTCGTTCCTCCTGTTGTGCCTGACCTGGATTGCCAGGTCTTGAATCGGGAGGATGGGACTGTTGATGCGGTGCCAATTCAAGCTCGCCCTTCTTCTCCTGGTCCTGATGTCACCAAGAAAGCTCATGATGCTGCCGAGAAAACTTCTAATGTTTGTTGATTGTAGTTGGCCCGGCTTGTGGGCATTTTTTGGAACTTTATTAAGATGTTAACTTTTTAGTTGCTTTTCTAACGACTTTTTATTTTTTAAGAAACAGACAAGTAGCTTGCTACCCTTTGGGTAGTCAGTGTTGGTGGCCCTTCAAGGCCTTTATAAGTTTATATAAAATCTGCCGATGTTGAACTCTCTCAATTCGAACTTCTTGAGTTTTCGACTCTTTGTAGCTGTAGGGGTCCAATTTGGTTTTCTTGCTTTGTATGTGTTCTTTAGTACTTTGTAACCGACTTCTTTGCGTTGGTCCTCTGATAGACTCCTTTTTGTAATCCTCTTTCTTGGACCTTCGTGAGGTCTCTTTCAGGGATTACTTGGATTTTTGTAGTGGATCGACTTCGTTGTTGTTTCTGTAATCCTCTTTCTTGGACCTTTGTCAGGTCTCTTTCAGGAATTACTTTTATAACTTGTCCTTTGTAGGGGACCGACTTCGTTAGGTCGATCTCTTCTAAGTTATTTCTGTAATCCTCTTTCTTGGACCTTTGTCAGGTCTCTTTCAGGGATTACTTTTATAACTTGTCCTTTGTAGGGGACCGACTTCGTTAGGTCGATCTCTTCTAAGTTATTTCGTAATCCTCTTTCTTGGACCTTTGTTAGGCCTCTTTCAGGGATTACTTTTATAACTTGTCCTTCGTAGGGGACCGACTTCGTTAGGTCGATCTCTTCTAAGTTATTTCTGTAATCCTCTTTCTTGGACCTTTGTCAGGTCTCTTTCAAGGATTACTTTTATAACTTGTCATTTGTAGGAGGTCGAATTCGTTAGGTCGACCTCTTCCTAGGTTATTTCTGTAATCCTCTTTTTTGGACCTTTGTCGGGTCTCTTTCAGGGATTACTTTTATAACCTTTTTATCTTGGGCTGACTTTGCTAGGTCGAGCCCTTCTAAGTTAAAGTAATCCTCTTTAATAGGGTTGGCCAGACCTCTTTCCAGGGTTTACTTGTAACTTGGGTTGACTTGGTCCGACTTCTGAACGCCGGCCAGTCTTTTAAGTTATTTTATTAGCTATCCGTAAGACCTCGTCAGGTTCTTTTTTAGATTGCTTTCTATAACTTCTTACATTATTCTGTGTTCATCTTTGCCGATTTGTAGAAAGTGGTTATCATCTCTAGTTCATCCTTTGGGTGAATCGCGTTTTCACCTTTATCGGACGACTCATCTTTATCGTGGTCGTGCAGTGAAATTGTTTTTCACTTTCTGCCGACCTGTAGCTTTATAATCGGACGATGAATACTTCAGATTAATGCGTCTTGAAATCTTTGTAGAATACCTAGATAAATTTTATTCAAAGAAAATGCAAATATATACATGTGGGAATTTTCTCATCTTCTTAAGTTGGGTATGATCTATGTCTCAACCTAGTGCCTCATTAAAAAACCTTTTCAGGAAAAAGAGCGCATCCACTGGTGAGATCCTTTACCTCTTCTAACTGTAGTACCTTCTTAGGTTGCAGGCGTGCCATGATCTTGGAAGCTCTCGTCCGTCGAGTTCAGACACTCTGTAGTAGCCCTTCCCGAGTACTTCTATGACTCGGTATGGTCCTTTCCAATTGGCTGCTAGCTTTCCCTCTCCGGGTCGAGTTGTTCCGATGTTGTTTCGGATTAAGATGAGGTCGTTTTCAGCGAAACTTCTTGGTACTACCCTTTGGTTATATCTAGAAGCCATTCGGCGTTTTAGCGCTTCTTCTCTGATCCGAGCTCTTTCCTGAACCTCTGGTAGTAGGTCGAGTTCTTCCCTCTGGAGTTGGGAGTTTGCTCTCTCATTATAATGGACTGCCCTATATGATCCTTCCTCAATTTCTACTGGAATCATTGCCTCCGTTCTGTATGTTAGTCGGAATGGGGATTCCTTTGTGGTGGAATGTGGCGTCGTTCGATATGCCCATAGGACTTGTAGGAGTTCCTCTGCCCAGGTTCCCTTCGCATCCTGCAATCTCCGTTTTAACCCTGCCAATATGACTTTGTTGGCGGCTTCGGCCTGTCCGTTAGCTTGGGAGTTGGTGCACGAAATTGTGATGTCTAGGCTCAAACAATCCCTGGCAACGTGAGCAACTTGGTACGCGTAATCGTGATTACACTTTAATTATGTAAAATTCATGACTCTTTCTTTCCCTGGCAATGGCGCCAAGAACCTCCTTTTCTGGCGCTAGACGCCAGATTTGGGTAGAAAGCTGGCGTTGAACGCCAGTTTACGTCGTCTATTCTTGGCCAAAGTATGGACTATTATATATTGCTGGAAAGCCCTGGATGTCTACTTTCCAATGCAATTAGAAGCACGCCATTTTGAGTTCTGTAGCTCCAGAAAATCCACTTTGAGTGCAGGGAGGTCAGAATCCAACAGTATCAGCAGTCCTTCTTCAACCTCTGAATCTGATTTCTGCCCAAGTCCCTCAATTTCAGCCAGAAAATACCTGAAATCACAGAAAAACACACAAACTCATAGTAAAGTCCAGAAATGTGAATTTAACATAAAAACTAATGAAAACATCCCTAAAAGTAACTAGATCCTACTAAAAACATACTAAAAACAATGTCAAAAAGCGTATAAATTATCTGCTTATCACAACACCAAACTTAAATTGTTGCTTGTCCCCAAGCAACTGAAAATCAAATAGGATAAAAAGAAGAGAATATACTATAAATTCCAAACTATCAATGAAACATAGCTCCAATCAACTGATTGGGACTTATAGCTTTTTGCCTCTTGAATAGTTTTGGCATCTCACTTCATCCATTGAGGTTCAGAATGATTGGCATCTATAGGAACTCAGATTTCAGATAGTGTTATTGATTCTCCTAGTTCAGTACGATAGCCACTTTGTAGAGTTCTTGAGTTATAATCTCATGAACTTCCACCTCTTCTCCAATCATGATGCTATGGATCATGATGGCCCGGTCTATAGTAACTTCAGACCGGTTGCTAGTGGGAATGATTGAGCATTGAATGAACTCCAACCATCCTCTAGCTACAGGCTTGAGGTCCAATCTTCTTAGTTGAACCGGCTTGCCTTTGGAGTCAACCTTCCATTGAGATCCTTCTACACATATGTCCATAAAGACTTGGTCCAACCTTTGATTAAAGTTGACCCTTCTAGTGTAGTGGCGTTCATCTCCTTGCATCATGGGCAAGTTAAACGCCAACCTCACATTTTCCGGACTAAAATCCAAGTGTTTCCCCCGAACCATTGTAACATAGTTCTTTGGATCCGGGTTCTTACTTTGATCATGGTTCTTGGTGATCCATGCATTGGCATAGAGCTCTTGAACCATTAGGATGCCGACTTGTTGGATGGAATTTGTTAGAACTTCCCAACCTCTTCTTTGAATTTCATGTCGGATCTCCGGATACTCATTTCTTTTGAGTTTGAAAGGGACCTCGGGGATCACCTTCTTCTTGGCCACAACATCATAGAAGTGGTCTTGATGGGATTTGGAGATAAACCTTTTTATCTCCCATGACTCGGATGTGGAAGCTTTTATCTTCCCTTTCCCTCTTCTAGAGGATTCTCCGGTCTTAGATGCCATCAATGGTAATGGAAAAACAAAAAAAAAGCTATGCTTTTACCACACCAAACTTAGAATATTGCTCGCCCTCGAGCAATAAACAAAAGAATAGAAAAAGAAGAAGAAGAAATATGGAGAGGGAGAGGGAGATGTGGTTTCGGCTAAGAGGAGTGTAGAGGGGTGTGTTGTGTGAATTTGATGAAGAATGGAGGTCTTTATATAGGGAAGGGAGGGGGGGAAAGGTTTCGGCCATATGGGTGGGTTTGGGTGGGAAATTGGTTTTGAATTTTTGAAGGTAGGTGGAGTTTATGAGGTAGGTTGGGATCCTGTGGGGTCCACAGGTCCTGAGTGGATCCTGTGGGGTCCACAGATCCTGAGTGGATCCTGTGGGGTCCACAGATCCTGAGGTGTTCAAGGATTTACATCCTTGCACCCATTAGGCATGTAAAAATGCCTTTGCACACAACTCTGGGCGTTCAGCGCCAGGTTGGTGGCCATTTTGGGCATTCAACGCCCATTTGTATGCCATTTCTGGCGTTGAACGCCAGAACCATGCCTGTTCTGGCATTCAGCGCCCAGAAGCTGCCCATTTTGGGCGTTCAGTGCCAGAACCATGCTCTGTTCTGGCGCTGAACGCCAGACAGATGCTCCTCCAGGGTGTGATTTTTCTTCTGCTGTTTTTGATTCCGTTTTCAATTTTTATATTTATTTTGTGACTCCACATGATCATGAACCTATAAAGACATATAACTAAGAAAAATATAGTTAGATAAATAAAAATTGGGTTGCTTCCCAACAAGCGCTTCTTTAATGTCAATAGCTTGATAGTGGGCTCTCATGGAGCCTCATAGATGTGCAGAGCTTTGTTGAGACTCTCCAACACCAAACTTAGAGTTTGGATATGGGAGTTCAACACCAAACTTAGAGTTTGGTTGTGGCCTCCCAACACCAAACTTAGAGTTTGACTGTGGGGGCTCTGGTTGACTTTGCTTTGAGAGAAGCTTTTTCTGCTTCCTCTCCATGGTTGCAGAGTGAGATCCTTGAGTTTTAAACACAAGGGAGTTCTCATTCCATTGAAGGACTATTTCACCTCTGTCAACATCAATCACAGCTCTTGCTGTGGCCAAGAAAGGTCTTCCTAGGATGATGGATTCATCCTCTTCCTTTCCAGTATCCAGGACTATGAAATCAGCAGGGATGCACAGTGGCCTTGGATAGATCAGAGACTAGATTTGCTAAATTAGAAGCATTTTGTTCAGAATTCTCTGTCTGTTGCTGAGTGGATGATGGAAAAGGCTTGCTATTGCTAAACCTGTTTCTTCCACCATTATTA
>NC_029787.2:29714924-29739412 GCF_000816755.2 Arachis ipaensis | reverse complement strand
TTTTCTTTAGGTGAATGGATCCACCTGCAGAAGTGTTCAGTGACATTTTTGATAGCTCAGATAAACCATCATAGAAAATATCCAGGATGGTCCATTCTGAAAGCATGTCAGAAGGACACTTTTTGGTCAACTGTTTGTATCTTTCCCAAGCTTCATAGAGGGATTCCCCTTCTTTCTGTCTGAAGGTTTGAACATCAGCTCTAAGCTTGCTCAGCTTTTGAGGAGGAAAGTACTTGGCTAAGAAAGCCGTGACCAGCTTATCCCAAGAGTTCAGGCTGTCTTTGGGTTGAGAATCCAACCATAATCTAGCTCTGTCTCTTATAGCAAAAGGGAAAAGCATGAGCCTGTAGACTTCAGGATCTACTCCGTTAGTCTTAACAGTATCACATATCTGCAAGAATTCAGTTAAGAACTGAAAAGGATCTTCAGATGGAAGTCCATGAAACTTGCAGTTCTGCTACATCAGAGAAACTAATTGAGGTTTCAGCTCAAAGTTGTTTGCTCCAATGGCAGGAATGAAGATGCTTCTTCCATGTAAATTGGAATTAGGTGCAGTAAAGTCACCAAGCATCTTCCTTACATTATTATTATTTTCGGCTGCCATCTCCTCTTCCTGTTCGAAAATTTCTGAAAGGTTATCTCTGGATTGTTGTAATTTAGCTTCTCTTAATTTTCTCTTCAGAGTCCTTTCAGGTTCTGGATCTGCTTCAACAAGAATATTCTTATCCTTGCTCCTGCTCATATGACAAAGAAGAGAGCACAGAAAAATAATAATAATAATAATATGGATCCTTTATACCACAGTATAGGGATCCCTTTGTGAGTGGAAGAAAAGAGGGAGACAAAGAGTGTGATGTAAAGAAAGAAACACAACTGTGAGGATGGCAAAGATGTGAGATGAGATGTTAGTAGATGAATAAATAAATAAAATAAGATGGGAGAGGGAGAATTTTCGAAAAATATTTTTGAAAAAGAGTTAGTGATTTTCGAAAATGGTTTTTGAAAAATGTTAGTGTTTTTCGAAAATTTTTTTAAAATAAAAATAAGAATAATTAATTAATTAAAAAGAAATTTTTGAAAAAGAGGGAAGATATTTTCGAAAATTAGAGAGAGAGAGTTAGTTAGGTAGTTTTGGAAAAGTTAAGAAACAAACAAAAAGTTAGTTAGTTAGTTGAAACAAATTTGAAAATCAATTTTGAAAAGATAAGAAGTTAGGAAGTTAGAGAAGATATTTTGAAATCAAATTTTTGAAAAAGATAAGAAGATATTTTTGAAAAGATATGATTGAAATTGTTTTTGAAAAAGATTTGATTTTTAAAATCACAATTAATGACTTGATTCACAAGAAATCACAAGATATGATTCTAGAACTTAAAGTTTGAATCTTTCTTAACAAGCAAGTAACAAACTTGAAATTTTTGAATCAAAACATTAATTGTTATTGTTATTTTAAAAAATTTGGTATAAAAATAAAAAAAAGATTTTTGAAAAAGATTTGATTTTTGAAAAAGATTTTGAAAAAGATAAGATTTTCAAATTGAAAATTTTGATTTGACTCATGAGAAACAATTTGATTTTTAAAAATTTTTGAAAAAGTCAATCCAAATTTTCGAATTTGATGAGAGAAAAAGGGAAAGATATTTTTTTGATTTTTTTGAATTTTTATGATGAGAGAGAAAAACAACAAAAAGACTCAATGCATGAAAATTTTGAATCAAAACAATGAATGCATGCATGAATGATATGAATGTCAAGATGAACACCAAGAACACTTTGAATGTCAAGATGAACATCAAGAACATTTTTGAAAAATTTTTAATGCAAAGAAAACATGCAAGACACCAAACTTAGAATTCTTTAATGCTTACGCACTAAGAATTCAAGAATGCATATGAAAAACACCATACAACACAAAACGAAAAATCATCAAGATCAAACAAGAAGACTTACCAAGAACAACTTGAAGATCATGAAGAACACTATGAATGCATGAAATTTTCGAAAAATGCAAGATGCACATGCAAATGACACCAAACTTATAACATGACTCAAGACTCAAACAAGAAACAGAGAAATATTTTTGATTTTTATGATTTTCTAATTAATTTTTTTTGGATTTTTTTTTCGAAAAATTAATTGAAAAAGAAAAATAAGAATTCCAAAATTTTTAATATGAATTCCAGGAATCTTGCCATATTAGTCTAAAGCTTCAGTCCAGGAATTAGACATGGCTCATGAGCCAGCCAAGCTTTCAATGAAAGCTCCGGTCCAAAACACTAGACATGGCCAATGGCCAGCCAAGCTTCAGCATGTAATTCAGACATGACACGCCTGACATACTCATTCCCAAAGGAATTAGGCATGGCTTTACAGCCAGCCAGGCTTCAACATGCTTCATGAAATACTAGAATTCATTCTTAAAAATTTTGAATAAAATTTTTGAAAACATTTTTATATTATTTTCGAAAACAGATGAGAAAATTTTAGAAATATTTTTGAAAAATTTTTGAAAATAAAACAAAAAGAAAATTACCTAATCTGAGCAACAAGATGAACCGTCAATTGTCCAAACTCAAACAATCCCCAGCAACGGCGCCAAAAACTTGGTGCACGAAATTGTGATGTCCAGGCTCAAACAATCCCTGGCAACATGAGCAACTTGGTACGCGTAATCGTGATTACACTTTAATTATTTACGCCACGAAGATTCCGGTTATGAGATCTAAGAGATATTCATTCTAGCTTATTTCATGTAGAACGGAAGTGTTTGTCAGGCACGCGTTCATAAGGGAGAAGGATGATGAGCGTCACACATAATCATCACCTTCATCACGTTCTTGGGTACGAATGGATATCTTAGAAGCGAAAAAAGATGAATTGAATGGAAAACACTAGTACTTTGCATTAATCTTTGAGGAACAGCAGAGCTCCACACCTTAATCTATGGAGTGTAGAAACTCTACCGTTAAAAATACATAAGTGAAGGTCCAGGCATGGCCGAGATGGCCAGCCCCCTAAAACATGATCAATAGTCTCCTAAGATGAACAATGGATTAAAACTGAGACCAAAGATGTCTAATACAATAGTAAGAGGTCCTATTTATAATAAACTAGTCACTAGGGTTTACATAAGTAAGTAATTGATGCATAAATCCACTTCCGGGGCCCACTTGGTGTGTGCTTGGGCTGGGCTTGAGTGTTGGACGTGTAGAGGTCCTTCTTGGAGTTGAACGCCAGTTTTTGTGCCAGTTTGGGCGTTCAACTCTGGTTTTGGCTCCTTTTCTGGCGCTGGACGCCAGATTTGGGTAGAAAGCTGGCGTTGAACGCCAGTGTACGTCGTCTATTCTTGGCCAAAGTATGGACTATTATATATTGCTGGAAAGCCCTGGATGTCTACTTTTCAATGCAATTAGAAGCGCGCCATTTCGAGTTCTGTAGCTCCAGAAAATCTACTTTGAGTGCAGGGAGGTCAGAATCCAACAGTATCAGCAGTCCTTCTTCAACCTCTGAATCTGATTTCTGCCCAAGTCCCTCAATTTCAGCCAGAAAATACCTGAAATCACAGAAAAACACACAAACTCATAGTAAAGTCCAGAAATTTGAATTTAACATAAAAACTAATGAAAACATCCCTAAAAGTAACTAGATCCTACTAAAAACATACTAAAAACAATGTCAAAAAGCGTATAAATTATCCGCTCATCAGGGGTGTTCGACAGAGGTGTACTGGTGCTTTATATTCAAGTCGACTACTAATTTTCTGAAGCCCGCATCTGTGAATTGGGTGCCATTGTCTGTAGTTATTGAGTACGGGACCCCAAATCTTGTGACAATGTTTCTATATAAGAATTTTCGGCTTCTTTGGGCAGTGGCATTGGCTAATGGTTCTGCTTCGATCTACTTTGTAAAGTAATCTACCCCTACTATGAGGAATTTAACTTGCCCTGATCCCTGGGGAAAGGGACCGAGAAGGTCGAGTCCCCATTTCGCAAAAGGCCAAGGCGCAGTCACGCTGATGAGTTCTTCTGGCGGGGCGATGTGGAAATTGGCATGTTTCTGGCATGGTGGACATGTCTTTATGAATTCTGTAGATTCTTTCTGTAAAGTTGGCCAGTAAAACCCTTCCTGGAGTATCTTTTTGGCAAGAGCCCGTGCTCCGAGATGATTGCCGCAAATGCCGCTGTGTACCTCTTCTAGCACTTCCCTCGTGTGGGAGGTCGGTACTGGTGCACAAAATTGTTACTCTCTTACAATTTCGCACACATGACCAGCAAGTGCACTGGGTCATCCAAGTAATACCTTACGTGAGTAAGGGTCGAATCCCACGGAGATTGTTGGTTTGAAGCAATCTATGGTTATCTTGTAAATCTTAGTCAGAAAGTCAATTATGTTTATCAGTTTAAATAGTGGAAAATAAAGGAGTGCGAATTAAATACTTGTTGTGCAGTATTGGAGAATATGTTGGAGTTTTGGAGATGCTTTGTCCTTTGAATCTCTGCTTTCTCCCTATCTTCTTCTTCACGCACGCACGTCCCTCCTATGGCAAGCTGTGTGTTGGAGGATCACCGTTGTCAATGGCTACCATCCTTCCTTTCAGTGAAAATGGTCCAGGTGCGCTGTCACCGCACGGCTAATCATCTGTAGGTTCTCGATCATACAAGAATAGGATTTGCTATCCTTTTGCGTCTGTCACTACGCCCAGCACTCACGAGTTTGAAGCTCATCACAGTCATCCAATCCCAGAATCCTACTAGGAATACCACAGACAAGGTTTAGACTTTACAAAGTTCAGATCTAAAATGTCATGAGATACAAAATAAGTCTCTAAAAGTTGTTTTAAATACTCAACTAGTAACCTAGGTTTACAGAAAATGAGTAAACTATGATAGATAGTGCAGAAATCCACTTCTGGGGCCCACTTGGTGTGTGCTGGGGCTGAGACTAAAGCTTCTCACGTTCATAAGGCTGTTTTGGGCATTCAACGCCAGCTTTGGATCCTTTTCTGGCGTTGAACTCCAACTTGCAACTTGTTTCTGGCGCTGGACGCCAGAATTGGGCAGAGAGCTGGCGTTGAACGCCAGTTTACGTCATCTATCCTTAAGCAAAGTATGGACTATTATATATTTCTGGAAAGCCCTGGATGTATACTTTCCAACGCAATTAGAAGCATGCCATTTGGAGTCCTGTAGCTCCAGAAAATCCATTTTGAGTGCAGGGAGGTCAGAATCCAACAGCATCAGCAGTCCTTTTTCAGCCTGAATCAGATTTTTGCTCAGCTCCCTCAATTTCAGCCAGAAAATACCTGAAATTACAGAAAAATACACAAACTCATAGTAAAGTCCAGAAATGTGGATTTTGCTTAGAAACTAATGAAAATTTTTCTTTCTATAATTTTTTTTCTCCCCTTTTTTTTCTGCAAGCTTTGTTCTTTGCTGCTTTTTCTTGCTTCAAGATTTTATGATTTTTCAGATTATCAATAACATGTCTCATGTTCATTATTCTTTCAAGAGCCAACATATTTAACAGTCTTAAACAACAAATTCAAAAGACATATGCACTGTTCAAGCATTCATTCAGAAGACAGAAAGCATTGCCACCGCATGTTACTAATTAGAATTTTTCTTATTAAAACTCGAATTTTATTGCCTCTTATTCAAAAGATCTACTATTTTATTCATGTTTGCTGATGATGAGAAAAATAGACTATAACTTAATTGGAGGTAAAATCAAAATAGACACTAATTACTACTATATGACTCCTAAGGTAAACTCCTATAACGACAACTATCACAGGTTAAAGCAAAAATTGGAATTTAACAACCTTTGTTCTGGGAAGTGGATGTTCCTCGGATCTGTGGGGTGCTTGGTCCTTCAAGAGATAACTTCTGGCGCTTCAATTCCCTCAAGTCACGCCCTTGCTCTTCCTGTTCTTTAATCAAATAGCAAAGAATTTGACTTTGTTCCTTCTGTTCCTTTATTATTTGTTCCATAGCTTCTTGCATCTTGGTAACTGATATTTCAAGATACTCCCAATATTCAGATTGAGGGATTTCTGGGAGAAATTCCTGTGTTTTCTTCTTGATGGGGTCATCCTGTGCTTGTTGTTTTTCCATTGATGCTTTGGTGATTGGTTTCTCAATTGAGATATACTCAGTTATTCCCATCCTTACTCCAGCATCCTTGCAGAGCAGAGAAATCAAGCTTGGGTAGGCCAACCTGGCCTCTTTAGAATTTTTATTAGCAATTTTGTAGAATTCAGTTGAAATTAGTTGATGAACTTCCACTTCTTTTCCCATCATGATGCAATGGATCATTACTGCTCTTTTAACAGTGACTTCAGAATGGTTGCTAGTGGGCAGCAGAGAATGCCCAATGAAGTCCAGCCATCCTCGGGCGACTGGTTTGAGATCTTCCCTTTTGAGTTGATTTGGGACACCCTTCGTGCTAGTGGTCCACCTTGCTCCAGGGATACATATATCCTCTAGAATCTTATCCAGGCCCTTGTCTGTTCTCATCATTCTCCTGTTGAAAGAGTCTGGATCATCTTTCAGCTGAGGTAGCTTTAAGATCTCTCTGATCTTGTCAGGGATGGTATGAACAATCTTTTCTCTGACCACGGTCCGATATTCATAGAAAGCAGTTCCAGATAGTTTTTGCTTGTCAGTCTGCTACATATTAGCATAGAACTCCTAGACCATATTCCTTCCCACTTTCGTCTCAGGATTAGCTAGGACCTCCCAGTTCCTGATTCGAATTTACTCCTGGATCTCCGGATATTCGTCTTCTTTTAGATCGAATCTAACTTCCTGGATCACTGATCTTAAACCCATTATTTTGTAATAATGGTCTGCATGTTCTTTAGATAAGAACTTTCCTTGATTCCAAAGTGGTTTTGGAACGCTCTCTTTCTTGGCTTTTGAAGTGGGTTATTTTTCCTTAGGAGCCATGCTCTTAGTGATCACGGATAAACACACCAAACTTAGAGGTTTGCTTGTCCTCAAACAAAAGAAAAGAAAGGAGAGGGATGGAAGGAGAGCTAGGTGCAATTGTTGATGGAGGAGGGTGGAGGCCGAACCCATATATAAAGGGAGGGGGGGGGGTTTGAAAATTTTGAAAAGATATGATAAAAAGATTGATTTGGAAAAGATAAGATAGAAGATATGATAAGAGAGGATATAGTTTAAAATTGAAAAGATATGAAAAATTTTTGAAAAAGATAAATCTAGATTTTGAAAAAGATAATGTGGAGATTTGAAAAAGATATTAGTTGAAAACAAATAGATTTGTTTTGAAAATTTGAAAAAGAGTTGGATTGAATTTGAAAAAGAGGGTTTGTGCTTATGGATTAAGATACATTTGATATTTTTAAGGTAGGATTTTTAGAAATTAGGGATTTTAGAAATCAGGGTTCTTAACATGTTTATGCAAGAAATCATGAATTGAAGCATGAAAATTAAGATTAAAATGAAAAATATGAAGAAAAAATGAATTTACCTCCTCCCCACCATCCTGGCGTTTGAATGCCCAAACACTGCATGTTTTGGGCGTTCAACGCCCAAATGCTGCCTCTCCTGGGCGTTCAACGCCCAGTTGCTGCCTCTTTCTGGCGTTGAACGCCAGGAACTCCTTTGTCATTGGGCATTTTTCTGAACGCCCAAGACGCTGTAAATCTGGCGTTGAACGCCCAGAAGGAGCTTCTTTCTGGCGTTCAACGCCCAGAAGATGCCCCTTTCTGGCGTTTAACGCCCAAATGGCTATCCTTACTGGCGTTCAACGCCCAGTGGATGCTTATTTTGGGCGTTGAACGCCCAAAACAGAGTTTTACTGGCGTTTTCTTGCCAGTGAGCTCTTTTTCTCTGTTTTGGAATTGAACAACAGAACCTTTTATCCTGGTTCAAAGATTCTAGATGACAGCTTTCTGCCGTGCCACTTTTTTTATTTTTCTTTATAAAGCTTGGCATTTTCGAAAGCAGTGAATCTGAATTCCTCTAGCTCATTTAGCTGGAGCAATCTTTTTTCTCCAGCTAATTTGGCATCAAAGTTCAGGAATCTGGTTGCCCAGTAGGCTTTATGTTCCAGTTCCACGGGCAGCTGACATGCCTTACCATAGACCAGTTGGTATGGAGAGGTCCCTATAGGAGTCTTGAATGCTGTTCTGTATGCCCACAGAGCATCATCCAAGCTTCTTGCCCAATCCTTTCTACGGGTACTTACAGTCCGTTCTAGGATTCGTTTTAGCTCTCTGTTAGAGACTTCAGCTTGTCCATTAGTCTGTGGATGATATGGAGTCGCCACCTTGTGGCGAATCCCATACCGGACCATGGCAGAGTAAAGCTGTTTGTTGTAGAAGTGAGTGCCCCCATCACTGATTAGTACTCTAAGAACCCCAAACCTGCTGAAGATATATTTCTGGAGGAACTTCAGCACTGTTTTAGTATCATTGGTGGGTGTGGCAATGGCCTCAACCCATTTTGATACATAGTCAACTGCCACCAGAATATAAGTGTTTGAGAATGATGGTGGGAAAGGTCCCATGAAGTCAATTCCCCATACGTCAAACAACTCAATCTCCAAGATTCCTTGTTGAGGCATGGCGTAACCATGAGGCAGATTACCAGCTCTTTGGCAACTGTCACAGTTATGTACAAACTCTCGGGAATCTTTATAGAGTGTGGGCCAATAGAAGCCACATTGGAGGACCTTGGTGGCTGTTCGCTCACCTCCGAAATGGCCTCCATATTGAGATCCATGGCAATGCCATAGGATCCTCTGTGCTTCTTCTCTAGGAACAAACCTACGGATTATTCCATCTGCACATCTCTTAAAGAGATAGGGTTCATCCCACAAGTAGTACTTTGCATCAGTGATTAATTTTTTCTTTTGTTGCCTGTTGTACTCTTGGGTATAAACCTTGCAGCTTTATAGTTTACAATATCGGCAAACCATGGTGTTTCCTGAATGGCAAATAAATGCTCATCCAGAAAAGTCTCAGAGATCTCATGAGAGGGGAAGGACGTCCCTTCTACTGGCTCTATCCGGGACAGATGATCAGCTACTTGGTTCTCTGTCCCTTTTCTGTCTCTTATTTCTATATCAAACTCTTGTAGAAGCAACACCCATCTGATGAGCCTGGGTTTTGAATCCTGCTTTGTGAGTAGATATTTAAGAGCAGCATGGTCAGTATACACAATCACTTTTGATCCTACTAAGTATGATCTGAACTTGTCAATGGCATAAACCACTGCAAGTAATTCTTTTTCTGTGGTTGTGTAATTTTTCTGGGCATCATTTAAAACGCGACTAGCATAATAAATGACGTGCAGAAGCTTGTCATGCCTCTATCCCAATACTGCACCAATGGCGTGATCACTGGCATCACACATTAGCTCAAATGGTAATGTCCAGTCTGGTGCAGAAATAACTGGTGCTGTGACCAGCTTAGCTTTCAGCGTTTCAAACGCCTGCAGACACTCTGTGTCGAACATAAATGGCGTGTCAGCAGCCAGCAGATTGCTTAGAGGTTTTGCGATTTTTGAAAAATCCTTTATAAACCTCCTATAGAATCCTGCATGCCCCAGAAAGCTTCTGATTGCCTTAACATTGGCAGGTGGTGGTAATTTTTCGATCACCTCTATTTTTGCTTGATCCACCTCTATTCCCTTGTTTGAGATTTTATGCCCAAGGACAATCCTTTCAGTCACCATGAAGTGACATTTTTCCCAGTTTAAAACTAGGTTGGTCTCTTGGCATCTTTTCAGAACAAGTTTCAGGTGATCAAGACAGGAGCTGAATGAGTCTCCATATACTGAGAAGTCATCCATGAAGACTTCCAGAAATTTTTACATATCTCAGGGATGGTGGTAATGGTTTGAGCTCGGGTTTAGGAGGTTTTTCCTTTTCCAGAGGAAATTTCAGAGGCTCTTCCATCTCCTCTGAATCCTCCAAATCAGGCTGAACATCTTTAAAGATGTCTTCCAACTCTGATTCGAGACTCTCAGCCATCTTGATCTCTTCTACCAAAGAGTCAATAAGATCAACTTTCATGCAGTCTTTTGATGTGTCTGGATGCTGCATGGCTTTGACAGCATTCAACTTAAACTCGTCATCATTGACTCTCAGGGTTATCTCCCCCTGTTGGACATCAATGAGAGTTCGTCCAGTTGCTAGGAAGGGTCTTCCTAGAATGAGAGTAGCACTCTTGTGCTCCTCCATTTCCAGCACTACAAAGTCAGTGGGAAAGGCAAATGGCCCAACTCTGACGATCATGTCTTTAATCACGCCTGATGGGTATTTAATGGAGCCATCAGCAAGTTGGAGACATATTCGGGTTGGTTTAACTTCTTCAGTTAAACCAAGCTTTCTGATAGTGGATGCAGGTATTAGGTTGATGCTTGCCCCAAGATCACATAAAGCTGTCTTGGTGCAATTACCTTCTAATGTGCATGGTATCAGAAAACTCCCAGGGTCTTTAAGCTTTTCAGGAAAGCTTTTCAGAATGACTGCACTGCATTCTTCAGTGAGGAGAACTCTTTCAGTTTCTCTCCAATCCTTCTTATGACTCAAGATCTCTTTCATGAACTTGGCATAAGAAGGTATTTGCTCAAGTGCCTCTGCAAATGGAATCTTTATTTCAAGAGTCCTGAGATAATCTGCAAAGCGAGCAAATTGCTTATCCTGCTCCTCTTTTCGGAGTTTTTGAGGATAAGGTATCTTGGCTTTATATTCCTCAACCTTAGTTGCTGTAGGTTTATTGCCTACAGAAGTGGTTGAAGAAGCCTTTTTAGAGGGGTTGTCATCAGCACTTGTGTGTGTCTGATCCCTCACTGGCAATGGAGTGCCAGAGTTAGAAGCTGGAGTGACGTTAGACGCCAGCTCCTCATCTGTTCCTGGCGTTTGAACGCCAGAACTGTGCCCATTTTGGGCGTTCAACGCCAGATCCTGCCCATTTTGGGCGTTCAACGCCAGATCCTTGCTTGTTTCTGGCGTTGAACGCCAGTCCTTGCTTGTTACTGGCATTGAGCGCCAGTCTTGGGCATGATCTGGGCGTTCAGCGCCAGCCTTCCACCAGATTGCTGGCGTTTTAACGCCAGAATTAATTTTCCCTGGGCTCTTACTGTCCTTAGGTGAATTTTGGGTGGTTTGCTCATTCCTTGGCTCTTTGCTGCCTTGAGGTGGGGTATTTAATATTTTCCCACTTCTTAATTGAACTGCTTGCCATTCTTCTGTTATTTGTCTTGACAGCTGCTGCTTTGTTTGCTTCAATTGTTCTTCCATATTTATATTAGCCATCCTTGTCTCTTGTAGTTTATCCTTGAATTCGGCTAACTGCTTTGTTAGAAAGTCCAATTGCTGATTGAATTCAGCAGCTTGTTTTACAGGGCTGAGTTCAGCAGTCACTGTTTTAACCTCTTCTTTCATGGAAGGGTCACTGCTTAGGTACAGATGCTGATTCCTGGCAACTGTATCAATGAGCTCTTGAGCCTCTTCAATTATCTTTCTCATGTGGATAGATCCACCAGCTGAGTAATCTAGAGACATCTGAGCTCCTTCTGCAAGCCCATAATAGAAGATGTCTAACTGAACCCACTCTGAAAATATTTCAGAGGGGTATTTTTGTAGCATCTCTCTGTATCTCTCCCAGGCATCATAAAGAGATTCATTATCTCCTTGTTTGAAGCTTTGGATGTCCAGCCTTAGCTGTGTCATCCGTTTTGGGGGAAAGTATTGATTCAGGAATTTTTCTGTCAGCTGTTTCCATGTCCTTATGCTGGCCATAGGTTGGTTATTTAACCACCTCTTAGCTTGATCTTTTACAGCAAACGGAAACAGTAATAGTCTGTAGACGTCCTGATCTATTTTCTTATCATGTACTATGTCAGCAATTTGTAAAAATTGTGCCAGAAACTCTGTAGGTTCTTCCTGTGGAAGACCGGAATACTGGCAGCTTTGCTGCACCATGATAATGAGCTGAGGATTCAACTCAAAGCTACTGACTCCAATGGAGGGTATGCAGATACTACTCCCATATGAAGCAGTAGAGGGGTTAGCATATGACCCGAGAGTCCTCCTGGACTGTTCATTTCCACTTAGATCCATGATGGAGAAAGGGAGATGATGTCAAATAAAAAATTTATTTTTATTTATTTATTTATTTATTTTGAAAATAAAATAAATTAAAATAAAATAAATAAAAATAGGTGAAGATTTTCGAAAAAATGAGGAGAGAGAAAGTGGTAAGGAAGTTTTGAAAAAGATATGATTTGGAAAAGATTTTAAAATTTAAAATTTTTTTTTAAAAATAATTTTCGAAAATTGTTTTAAAATTAGAGAGAAAAGATATTTTTGAATTTAGTGAGGAAAGAGAAAAACAATAAAATAGCACAAGATTTAAAATTTTTAGATCTAATGCTCCTTGTTTTCAAAAATTTTGGAGGGAAAACATCAAGGAACACCAAACTTAAAATTTTAAGATCAAAACACAAGGAAAAACTCAAGAACACTTTGAAGATTCACAAGAACACAAGAACATGAATAAAGAACACCAAACTTAAAATTTTTAGAAAACCAAAATAAATTTTTGAAAACCAAAGAAAAATTCAACAAGAAAACACCAAACTTAAAGTTTGGCACAAGATTTAATCAAGAGAAAATTATTTTTGAAAAAGATTTTTAATAAAACTGGTGCCCAATCATCAAGAACATAAACCAACACTCCAGCCAATTCGGCAATAAATGTAACACTTGTTTTGAAGAAGGATATTTTTAACCAAGAAAAATAATAAGAGACTCTAAACCAAAAAGAAAAATTTTTCCTAATCTAAGCAACAAAATAAACCGTCAGTTGTTCAAACACGAACAATCCCCGGCAACGGCGCCAAAAACTTGGTGCACAAAATTGTTACTCTCTTACAATTTCACACACATGACCAGCAAGTGCACTAGGTCGTCCAAGTAATACCTTACGTGAGTAAGGGTCGAATCCCACGGAGATTGTTGGTAAAAGTTGTTTTAAATACTCAACTAGTATCCTAGGTTTACAGAAAATGAGTAAACTATGATAGATAGTGCAGAAATTCACTTCTGGAGCCCACTTGGTGTGTGCTGGGGCTGAGACTAAAGCTTCTCACATGCATAAGGCTGTTTTGGGCTTTCAACGCCATCTTTGGATCCTTTTCTGGCGTTGAACTCCAACTTGCAACTTGTTTCTGGCGCTGGACGCCAGAATTAGGCAGAGAGCTGGCGTTGAACGCCAGTTTACCATCGTCTATCCTTGAGCAAAGTATGGACTATTATATATTGCTAGAAATCCCTGGATGTCTACTTTCCAACGCAATTGGAAGAACTTCATTTGGAGTCTTGTAGCTCCAGAAAATCCATTTTGAGTGTAGGGAGGTCAGAATCCAACAGCATCAGCAGTCCTTTTTCAGCCTGAATCAGATTTTTGCTCAGCTCCCTCAATTTCAGCCAGAAAATACCTGAAATTATAGAAAAACACACAAACTCATAGTAAAGTCCAGAAATATAAATTTTGCCTAGAAACTAATGAAAATAAACTAAAAACCAACTAAAACATACTAAAATCTATATGAAATTAACCCCAAAAAGCGTATAAAATATCCGCTCATCAGGTACGCACTTTAGTAAAGGTACCGAGATCCCTCTTTTGTACAGGATGTTGTTTATGATGGTGTAGTATTGTGCCTCCCTTTTTAGCTTCTTTGCTTCCTTTTCTTCTGCGGGGAGCGTTCCTTTTTTAAGGTAGTTAATTATGGGGATCATCCATCCTTGGTCCTGGCCTGTTATGGTTAGGACTTTTTTTGTTTCCAAGATTGATGGGTTCTGTAGCATTTCCTGGATGAGGCTTCTATTATTGCCCCCTGGTTTGGTGCTGGCCAGTTTTGAGAGTGCGTCAGCTCGAGCATTTTGCTCACGGGGTATGTGGCAGATCTTGTATTCCCCGATTTGTTCGAGCTGTTGCTTGGTCTTATCCAGATATCTTTTCATGGTGGGATCTTTGGCTTGGTAGCTCCCTGCTATTTGTGATGTGACCACCTGCGAATCACTATAAATGTTAAGTTTTCGAGCTCCCACCTCTGCAGCCAGTTTTAGACCAGCTAGCAATGCTTCGTATTCCGCCTGGTTATTTGAAGCCGGGAATCCGAACTTGAGGGAGAGCTCAACTTGGGTTCCCTGGTTGCTTTCTATTATAACTCCTGCGCCACTTCCCGTTTTATTTGAAGAACCATCCACATACAGATTCCACTCTATGGGGGCTTCTAGGGCATCTGTGAATTTGGCGATAAAATCGGCCAAGTATTGTGATTTGATGGCGGTCCGAGCTTCATATTGGAGGTCGAATTCTGACAGCTCGACTGCCCATTGTAGAATTCTGTCTGCTAAATCTGTTTTCTGCAGTATTCCCTTTAAGGGCTGATTAGTTCGAACTTTAATGGTGTGGACCTGGAAGTAGGGGCGGAGTCACCGAGATGTTAAAACGAGAGTGTAAGCAAATTTTTCTATTTTCTGATAGTTCAGCTCGGATCCCTGCAGTGCTTTGCTAATGAAGTAGACGGGTTGTTGCCCGTTTTCGCTTTCTCGGACCAGTGCTGCCGCTACTGCCTTGTCTCCTACTGCGAGATACAGTATGAGTGGTTCTCCTTCTTGAGGTCGGGATAGGATAGGTGGCTGTCCTAAGAACTTCTTAAAGTCTTGGAACGCTTGTTCGCATTCTGTCGTCCACTCGAACTGTTTTCCCTTTCTTAAAGTAGCATAGAAGGGGAGAGATCTTATTGCGGCTCCTGCTAAGAATCGGGATAGGGCGGCCAACCTCCCGTTGAGTTGTTGTACTTTTTTTATGCAGGTTGGGCTTTTCATGTTGAGTATGGCCTGGCATTTATCTGGATTTGCTTCGATTCCTCTTTGTGTGAGCATGAAGCCCAAGAATTTGCCTGCTTCTACCGCAAAGGTGCATTTTGCTGGATTGAGTCGCATATCATGCTTCCGAATGGTGTCGAACACCTGGGCTAGGTCGGTCAACAGTGCCTGTTCACTTTTTGTTTTAATTAGCATGTCGTCCACATAAACTTCCATGATTTTCCCGATGTGATCTGAGAAGACTTTATTCATCAATCTTTGATAAGTGGCTCCTGCGTTCTTAAGGCCGAAAGGCATTACGATGTAGCAGTAGTTCGCCTTTGGCGTTAAAAACGAGGTCTTTTCCTGGTCCAGTGGGTACATGGAGATTTGGTTGTATCCTGAATACGCATCCATAAACAAGAGATATTTATATCCAGAGGAAGCATCTACCAGGGCGTCAATACTTGGGAGTGGGTATGGATCTTTTGGGCAAGCTTTGTTGAGATCTGTGTAATCGGTGCACATTCGCCACTTCCCATTTGATTTTTTCACCAAAACGACGTTGGCTAGCCATAGTGGGTATTTGACTTCTCTTATAAATCCGGCTTCCAGCAGTGTCTGCACTTGCTCTTCCATAGCTTGGGATCGCTCTGGCCCGAGTTTTCTTTGTCTCTGCTGGACTGGTCGAGATCCTGGATAAACTGCTAATTTGTGACACATTAGTTTAGGGTCTATGCCTGGCATGTCTGCGGCTTTCCATGCAAAAAGTTCGGCATTGTCTCGCAAAAATTGTATTATCAGTTCTTTTAAATCTCCTTTGAGGATTGTGCCGATATTAGTTGTTTTTTCCGAGGTGTCCCCGATCTGAATTTTTTCTATCTCACCCTCTGGTTGGGGGTGAAACTCTTCTCGTCGTTGAACTCCGCCCAGCTCGATTGTGTGGAACTCTTCTCCTTTACCCCTGAGGTTGAGGCTCTTGTTGTAACAGCGATGCGCCATCCTCTAGTCTGCTTTTATCGTGGCTATCCCTTTTGGAGTTGGAAATTTCATGCATAGGTGTGGGGTTGAGACTATTGCACCAAGTTGGTTGAGCGTGGTCCGACCTATGAGAGCGTTGTAGGCTGAGCTTACGTCGACTACAATGTAGTCTATTTTGAGGGTCCTGGATTGGTCTCCCTTTCCAAAGGTTGTATGCAGTGATATGTATCCTAGTGGCCGAACCGGAGTGTCTCCTAGTCCGAACAAACTGTTTGGATATGCTTTGAGTTCTTTTTCTTCTAAGCCAAGTTTATCAAAGGCTGTTTTGAATAAGATGTCGGTAGAACTCCCTTGATCTATTAACGTCCGATGTAGGTTGGCGTTTGCCAATATGATAGTGATAACCATGGGATCGTCGTGTCCGGTAATGATGTCGGTTGCGTCCTCTTTAGTGAACGCTATCGTTGGAATGTTGAGTGTTTCTTCCTCTCCTTCGACGTGGTATATTTCTTTGAGGTATCTCTTACGAGAGGATTTGGAGATCCCTCCTGCTGCAAAGCCGCCATGTATCATGTGGACATGTCTTTCTGGCATCCGAGGTGATCGTTTCGCTCGTTCAGTGTCATCCTCCCTTCGTCTCTTTCTTTGCTCGTCATCTCGGGTGGCCAGGAATCGATCTAGTTTTCCTTCCCTCACCAATTTTTCTATGACGTTTTTCAAGTCGAAGCATTCGTTAGTGGAATGTCCCCGGACCCGATGATATTCACAATACTCCTTTCGGTTTCCTCCTCCCTTCTTGCCTTTGAGTGGCCGTGCTGGGAGAATTTTTTCCGTATGGCAGACTTCTTTGTATATTTCGACCAAGGATGCCCTAAGAGGAGTATATTTATGGTACTTCTTAATTTTCTCCCCTTGTCTGTCGTCTTTTCTTTTGGATTCCTTGTCTCTGTCACGGTAGGAAGCTCCCGATTTCGAGGATTCTCCTAATCGAGCATTTTCTTCCATATTGATGTATTTTTCTGCTCGCTCCTGTACTTCGTCGAGGGTAGTCGGGTACTTTTTTGATATAGATTGGCTGAAAGATCCCTCTCGTAGGCCGTTGATGAGTCCCATGATTACGGCCTCCGTGGATAAACTTTGTATGTCCATGCATGTTTTGTTGAATCTTTCCATGTAGTTGCGAAGGCTCTCCCGATCTCCTTGTTTGACTCCTAACAAACTGGGGGTGTGCTTAGCTTTATCTTTTTGAATGGAAAATCTGGCTAGGAATTTCTTAGCTAAGTCGTCGAAATTTGAGATGGATTTTGGGGGTAAGTTGTCGAACCACCGAATAGCTGTCTTTGTGAGAGTTGTTGGGAAGGCTTTACAGCGAACAGCATCTGGGGCAGGTCGGATAACTCGACCCAGGGTATGAACAGATTACTTTTTCATAACTTTTGGTTTGGGCCGACTTCATCATGTCGGTCCCTTCTAAGTTATTTCTAGTAATCCTCTTTTCTAGGGCTGGCCAGGCCTCTTTCCAGGGATTTACTTTTTATAACTTTGGTTATTGTAGTCGACTGGTCTGACTTCTTTACGTCGGCCTGTCTTTTAAGTTATTTTTAGCAACTCATTTTTATTAAGACCTCGTCAGGTCCTTTCTATGGATCACTTTCGATAACTTCTTACATTATTCTATTTTTGTCACCTTTTCATCTTTGCCGATTTTGTAGATATTGGGTTTCATCCTCGTTTGGTCGACCTTTTGATGAATTTGGTTTTCATCTTCGTTGGTCTTTATCGTGATCAAGCAGTGAATTTGATTTCCACTTTCTGCCGATCTGTAGCTTTATAATCGGACGATGAATTTTTTGCATTTCAGATTAATGCGTCTCGAGGATTTGTAGAAAATCTAAAAACTTTATTCAAAATAAAGAAAATGCAGATATATACATGTGGGCATTTTATTCCTCTAAGTCAGGTAGTTCACGGATCTCGGCTTGGTGCCTCGTTAAAAAACCTTTTTCAGGAAAAAAAGTGCACCTTATCCTAAGATCTTTTATTACCTCCTAACTGTAATACCTTCTTAAGTTGCAGGCGTGCCATGACCTTGGAAGCTCTCACCCTTCGAGTTCGGTAAGTGTTCATACCCTGGGTCAAGCTGTCCGACCCGGGATGTTTAGCGACATGGCAACCGATCTCTTCAGGTCTGCCTAGCCGACCTCTTCTCAAAGAGATCAGCCAAACCGATAGGAGAGCCCAATAGAGGAACACGACCTAAATCCAAAGGCAATCCAAGCCTATAGAGATAAAGGCGGTTCCCTTAAAGAAAAGCTGACTTCACCCAAAATAAGATAAAGATAAGATAAGATAACTAACTTATCTTATCAAAAAGGTCAGCCCCATCTACTACAAATATACTAGAGCACCCAGGTATAACTCATACTCTGATTCTACATAAAACCTGCTTAATACCCGTGCTAACTTAAGCATCGGAGTCTCTTGCATGTACCCTCCACCCTCCGGTGACCCCTTCAGAAGTGTAGCCAGTCCAACAAGTCGGACACAACAACTCCGGCTGCCACCAGCCAGCCGGACACATCATCTCCGACCAGTACTGAAGATCTCATCCGAGATCGACCTACAGTTTCAGGTAACCCTTGGAACATTGGCTCCGTTGCCGGGGAACCTGGAAGTTATCCCAACACCATGGCAGACGGCCATGACAACGACCACGATTCAGATCTAGAAAACAGAACGCCGCACAAGAACACGGACACTACACTAAAGGATATTCCAGAATCCAACGGGGACAAAAACTCATCAAATCCCGGGGTAATAGAAGCACTTCAAGATCGCTTAAAGCAACTTGAAAAAGAAACCCAACAACAACGAGAGGTTGGGAAGGATCTTCAAAGAGAGGTATGGCGACGTCGAGAACTGGAAGACAAACTACTGCAATTAGAAGCCGATCTCAAAGAAAAAGCTCCTCGGGCCACTCCTGAGGAAAATTCACGCAAAGAACAAGACCCATTCACCAGGGAAATCATGAAAACCAAAATTCCAAAAGACTTCAAACTCTCGGACATGATTCTGTATGATGGTACCACAGATCCCAACCACCATCTCAGCAATTTCGAAAGTAGAATGTTGATGAGCGGATAATTTATACGCTTTTTGGCATTGTTTTTAGTATGTTTTTAGTATAATCTAGTTACTTTTAGGGATGTTTTCATTAGTTTTTATGTTAAATTCACATTTCTGGATTTTACTATGAGTTTGTGTGTTTTTCTGTGATTTCAGGTATTTTCTGGCTGAAATTGAGGGACTTGAGCAAAAATCAGATTCAGAGGTTGAAGAAGGACTGCTGATGCTGTTGGATTCTGACCTCCCTGCACTCAAAGTGGATTTTCTGGAGCTACAAAACTCAAAATGGCGCGCTTCCAATTGCGTTGGAAAGTAGACATCCAGGGCTTTCCAGAAATATATAATAGTCCATACTTTGGCCAAGTTTAGATGATGTAAAAGGGCGTTGAACGCCAGTTCTATGCTGTTGTCTGGAGTTAAACGCCAGAAACACGTCACAAGCCAGAGTTGAACGCCAGAAATACGTTACAAACTGGCGTTCAACTCCAAGATTGACCTCTACACGTGTCACATTCAAGCTCAGCCCAAGCAAACACCAAGTGGGCCCCGAAAGTGGATTTATGCATCAATTACTTACTTCTGTAAACCCTAGTAACTAGTTTAGTATAAATAGGACTTTTTACTATTGTATTATAGATCTTTGATCAGTTTTATGCTATCTTAGAATTTCATGGGGGCTGGCCATTCGGCCATGCCTAAACCATTATCACTTATGTATTTTCATACGGTAGAGTTTCTGCACTCCATAGATTAAGGTGTGGAGCTCTGCTATTCCTCAAAGATTAATGCAAAGTACTACTATTTTTCTATTCAATTCAACTTATTCCGCTTCTAAGATATTCATTCGCACTTCAACCTGAATGTGATGAACGTGACAATCATCATCATTCCCCCACGAACGCGTGCCTGACAACCACTTCCGTTCCACCTTAGATTGAATGAGTATCTCTTGGATCTCTTAATCAAAATCTTCGTGGTATAAGCTAGATTGATGGCGGCATTCATGAGAGTCCGGAAAGTCTAAACCTTGTCTATGGTATTCCGAGTAGGACTCTGGGATTGAATGATTGTGACGAACTTCAAACTCGCGAGTGCTGGGCGTAGTGACAGACGCAAAAGGAGGGTGAATCCTATTCCAGTATGATCGAGAACCTCAGATGATTAGTCGTGCTGTGACAGAGCATTTGGACCATTTTCACAAGAGGATAGAATGCAACCATTGGCAAGGGTGATGCCTCCAGACGATTAGCCATGCAGTGACAGCGCATCGGACCATTTTCCAGAAAGGATTAAAAGTAGCCATTGACAACGGTGATGTCCTTACATAAAGCCAGCCATGGAAAGGAGTAAGACTGATTGGATGAAGACAGCAGGAAAGCAGAGGTTTAGAGGAACAAAAGCATCTCTATACACTTATCTGAAATTCTCACCAATGAATTACATAAGTGTTTCTATCCTTATTTTCTATCTATTTATTATTTATGTTCGAAAACTCCATAACCTTTTGATATCCGCCTGACTTAGATTTACAAGGTGACCATAGCTTGCTTCATACCAACAATCTCCGTGGGATCGACCCTTACTCACGTAAGGTTTATTACTTGGACGACCCAGTGCACTTGCTGGTTAGTTGTATCGAAGTTGTGAATGAAAAACGAATTATTAAGACGTGCGTACAGAGTTTCTGGCGCCGTTGCCTGAGATCACAATTTCGTGCACCAAATGTACCTCACCGACGCCTCAGATGCCGTTCGCTGTAAAGCCTTTCCAACAACTCTCATGAAGACAACAATCAGATGGTTCGACAACCTACCTCCCAAGTCCATCTCAAACTTTGACGACCTAGCCAAAAAGTTCCTGGCCAGATTCTCCATCCAAAAAGATAAGGCCAAGCACGCCCCCAGTTTACTAGGGATCAAGCAAGGAGATCGGGAGAGCCTCCGCAACTACATGGAAAGATTCAACAAAACATGCATGGACATACAAAGCTTACCAACAGAGCCCGCCATCATGGGACTCATCAATGGCCTACGAGAGGGACCTTTTAGCCAATCTATATCAAAGAAGTACCCTACCTCCTTAGACGAAGTACAAGAGCGAGAAGAAAAATATATCAACATGGAAGAAAACGCTCGGTTGGGAGAAACCTCAAAATCTGGGACCCCCTACCGAGATAAAGACAAGGAATCCAAAAGGAATGAAGATCGACAAGGGGAGAAAATCAAAAAATACCATAATTACACTCCTCTCAGGGCATCCCTGGTCGACGTATATAAAGAAGTCTGCCATACAGAGAAAATCCCCCCAGCGCGGCCACTCAAAGGCAAAAGGAGAGGAGGAAACCGGAAGGAATACTGTGAATACCATCGAGTCCGAGGGCACTCCACCAACGAGTGCTTTGACTTAAAAAATATCATAGAAAAATTGGTGAGAGAAGGAAAATTAGATCGATTTCTGGCCACCCGAGATGATGACCAAAGAAAGAGACGAAGGGACGAAGATGCCGGACGAACTGAACGATCACCTCAGACACCAGAGAGACACGTCCACATGATACACGACGGATTCGCAGGAGGTGGGATCTCCAAATCATCTCGCAAAAGATATCTCAAAGAAGTATATCATGTCGAGGGAAAGGAGGAAGCACCCGACATCCCTGCGATAACATTCACTAAAGAGGACGCATCCAGCATCATCCCGGGACACGACGATCCCATGGTCATCATTATCATACTGGCAAACGCTAATCTACATCGCACATTAATAGACCAAGGGAGTTCCGCCGACATCTTATTCAAAACTGCCTTCGACAAGCTCGGCTTGGAAGAAAGGGAGCTTAAGGCATACCCAAACAGCTTGTTCGGACTGGGAGATACCCCAGTACAACCACTGGGATACGTATCATTGCACACAACCTTCGGAAAAGCGAATCAATCCAAGACGCTCAAGATAGACTACATTGTGGTCGACGTGAGTTCAGCCTACAATGCCCTAATAGGTCGGACCACACTAAATCAACTTGGCGCAATAGTCTCGACCCCGCATCTATGCATGAAATTCCCAACTACAGAAGGGATAGCTACAATAAAAGCAGATCAAAAGATGGCGCGCCGCTGTTATAACGAAAGTCTAAACCTCAGAGGTAGAGGAGAAGAGTTTCATACAATTGAGCTTGGCGAAGTTCAGCGACGAGAAGAGCTTCGTCTGCAGCCAGAAGGCGAGATAGAGAAGGTTCAGATCGGAGACACCTCGGACAAAACAACTAATATCGGGACGATCCTAAGAGGAGACTCAAAAGAATTACTGATACAATTCTTACGCGATAATGTCGATCTCTTCGCATGGAAAGCCGCAGACATGCCAGGCATAGACCCCAAGCTAATGTGCCACAAGTTGGCGGTCTATCTAGGATCTCGGCTAGTGCAGCAGAGACGAAGAAAACTTGGGCCAGAGCGATCCCAAGCTGTGGAAGAGAAGGTACAGGCACTACTGGAGGCAGGATTCATAAGAGAAGTCAAGTATCCACTATGGCTAGCCAACATCATCTTGGTGAAAAAATCAAATGGGAAGTGGCGAATGTATACCGATTACACCGATCTCAACAAAGCCTGCCCAAAAGATCCTTACCCACTCCCAAGTATCGACGCTCTGGTAGATGCTTCCTCCGGATATAGATACCTCTCGTTTATGGACGCATGCTCGGGATACAACCAAATCCCCATGTATCCACCAGATCAAGAAAAGACCTCGTTTTTAATGCCGAAAGCAAATTACTGCTACATCGTGATGCCCTTCGGTCTCAAGAACGCGGGAGCTACTTATCAAAGGCTGATGAATAAAGTCTTCTCAGACCACATCGAAAAAATCATGGAAGTCTATGTGGACGACATGTTGATAAAGACACAAAGCGAAGATACATTATTGTCCGACCTGGCTCAAGTGTTCGACACTATAAGGAAGCACGACATGCGACTCAATCCTGCAAAATGCACCTTTACGGTAAAAGCAGGCAAATTCCTAGGTTTTATGCTCACACAAAGAGGAATTGAAGCAAACCCGGATAAATGCCAAGCCATACTCAACATGAAGAGCCCCACCTGTGTCAAAGAAGTGCAGCAACTCAACGGGAGATTGGCCGCCCTATCCAGATTCTTAGCAGGGGCAGCGATAAGATCTCTCCCCTTCTATGCTACTTTAAGGAAGGGAAAGCAGTTCGAATGGACGACAGAATGTGAACAAGCCTTCCAAGACTTCAAGGAGTTCTTAGGACGGCCGCCTATCTTATCTCGACCACGAGAAGGAGAACCGCTCATATTATATCTCGCAGTAGGAAGCCGGGCAATAGCCTCAGCACTAGTCAGAGAAGACGAAAGTGGGCAACAACCCGTCTACTTCATTAGCAAAGCGCTACAGGGATCTGAGCTGAACTACCAGAAAATAGAAAAGTTTGCCTATACTCTCATTCTAACATCTCGACGACTTCGCCCGTACTCCCAGGCTCACACCATTAAGGTTCGAACCTACCAGCCCATAAAAGGAATATTGCAGAAAACAGATTTAGCAGGCAGAATTTTACAATGGGCAGTCGAGTTATCAGAATTTGACCTCCAATATGAAGCTCGGACGGCCATTAAATCACAGTATCTAGCCGACTTTATCGCAGAATTCACAGATGCCCTAGAAATTCCCACAGAATGGAATCTCTATGTGGACGGTTCTTCAAATAAGACTAGAAACGGTGCAGGTGTGATAATAGAAAGCAACCAAAGAACCCAAGTTGAGCTCTCCCTCAAGTTCGGGTTCCCAGCTTCAAACAACCAGGCGGAATATGAAGCGTTATTAGCTGGTTTGAAGCTGGCTAAAGAGGTTAAAGCTCAAAAACTCAACATCTACAGTGATTCACAAGTAGTCACCTCACAGATAACGGGGAGCTACCAAGCCAAAGATCCCACCATGAAAAAGTATTTGGATAAAACCAAAGAACAGCTCGGACTCCTCGGGGAATATAAGATCTGCTACATACCCCGCGAACAAAACGCCCGAGCTGACGCACTCTCAAAACTAGCTAGCACCAAACCAGGGGGCAACAATAGAAGCCTCATCCAAGAAATGCTACAGAACCCGTCAATCTCGGAAGAGGAAAAAGTCCTAGCCATAACAAGTCAGGACCAAGGATGGATGACCCCCATAATTAACTACCTCAAAGCAGAAACACTCTCCACAGAAGAAATGGAAGCAAAGAGATTAAAAAGGGAGGCACAGTACTACACTATTATAAACAACATCCTGTACAAAAGAGGGATCTCAATACCACTGCTAAAATGTGTGCCGACCAATGGTATGCGAAATTGTTACTCAGGTTGTGAATTATTGTACGAAATTGATTCCCTGGCGATGGCACCAAAAACGGATGCACAGAACCAAGGTCTAAATATATCTTCACAACTTCGCATAACTGACCAGCAAGTGCACTGGGTCGTCCAAGTAATACCTTACGTGAGTAAGGGTCGAATCCCACGGAGATTGTT
>NC_029787.2:29712921-29714770 GCF_000816755.2 Arachis ipaensis | reverse complement strand
TCGCGAGTTTGAAGCTCGTCACAGTCATTCAATCATTGAATCCTACTCGGAATACCACAGACAAGGCTTAGACTTTCTAGATTCTCTTGAATGCCGCCATCATTCTAGTTTACGCCACGAAGATTCTGATTAAGAGATCTAAGAGATACTCATTCAATCTAATGTAGAACGGAAGTGGTTGTCAGGCACGCGTTCATAGGGAATGATGATGATTGTCACGTTCATCACATTCAGGTTGAAGTGCGAATGAATATTTTAGAAGCGGAATAAGTTGAATTGAATAGAAAACAGTAGTACTTTGCATTAATCTTTCAGGAACAGCAGAGCTCCACACCTTAATCTATGGAGTGTAGAAACTCTACCGTTGAAAATACATAAGTGAAAGGTCCAGGCATGGCCGAATGGCCAGCCCCCTAAACGTGATCAATAGTCTCCTAAGATGAACAATGGATTAAAACTGAGACCAAAGATGTCTAATACAATAGTAAAAGGTCCTATTTATAATAAACTAGCTACTAGGGTTTACAGAAGTAAGTAATTGATGCATAAATACACTTCCGGGGCCCACTTGGTGTGTGCTTGGGCTGAGCCTGAAGTCTACACGTGGAGAGGTCATTCTTGGAGTTGAACGCCAGCTTTTGTGCCAGTTTGGGCGTTGAACTCCACTTTGCAACTTGTTTCTGGCGCTGGACGCCAGAATTGGGCAGAGAGCTGGCGTTGAACGCCAGTTTGCGTCATCTAAACTTAGGCAAAGTATGGACTATTATATATTTCTGGAAAGCCCTGGAAGTCTACTTTCAAACGCAATTGGAAGCGCGCCATTTTGAGTTTTGTATCTCCAGAAAATCCATTTTGAGTGCAGGGAGGTCAGAATCCAACAGCATCAGCAGTCCTTCTTCAACCTCTGAATCTGATTTCTGCTCAAGTCCCTCAATTTCAGCCAGAAAATACCTGAAATCACAGAAAAACACACAAACTCATAGAGATAGGCACATAACATAGAAAACGAAAAACAGAAGAAATAAGAACAAGGAATGAATCCACCTTAGTGATGGTGGCATTTCCTTCTTGAGGAACTAATGATGTCCTTGAGCTCTTCTATGTCTCTTCCTTGTCTTTGTTGCTCCTCCTTCATTGCTTTTTGATCTTCTCTAATTTCATGAAGGATGGTGGAGTGCTCTTGATGTTCCACCCTTAGTTGTCCCATGTTGAAACTTAATTCTCCTAGGGAGGTGTTGATTTGCTCCCAATATTTATGTGGAGGGAAGTGCATCCCCTGAGGTATCTCAGGGATCTCTTGATTTGTAGCCACATGTTCTACCACTGAGCTATAGACCCTTGAGATGAATCTTTCCATCTCCCATGACTCGGAGGTGGAAGCTTTTGTCTTCCCTTCCTCTTTTCTAGAGGTTTCTCCGGTCTTAGGTGCCATCAATGGTAATGGAAAAACAAAAAGCTTATGCTTTTACCACACCAAACTTAGAATGTTGTTCCCAGGAGGTCTTCCTCCTTAGGATTCACGTCCTCTCCTTCCTTCATAGGTTCGGCCATGGTGATTAGTTCAATGGCCTTGCACTCTCCTTTTGGATTTTCTTCTGTATTGCTTGGGAGAGTACTAGGAGGGATTTCAGTGATCCTTTTACTCAGTTGGCCCACTTGTGCTTCCGAATTTCTAATGGAAGATCTTGTTTCATTCATGAAACTCACAGTGGCCTTAGATAGATCAGAGACTAAATTTGCTAAGCTAGAGGGATTCTGCTCAGAATTCTCTGTCTGTTGCTGAGTGGATGATGGAAAAGGCTTGCTATTGCTAAACCTGTTTCTTCCACCATTATTAAAGCCTTGTTGA
>NC_029787.2:29700756-29703024 GCF_000816755.2 Arachis ipaensis | reverse complement strand
ACACAAAGGTGATGATAGGAGCAGAGATGTGAGATAAAGAGAAGTGTTAGTAGATGAATAAATAAATAGAAGGGGATGAGAGGAGGAGAGAATTTTCGAAAATAATTTTTGAAAAAGAGTTAGTGATTTTCGAAAATAGTTTTTGAAAAAGGTTAGTAGTTTTTCGAAAATTCAAATAAAAAATAAAATAATTAGTCTAATTAAAAAGAAATTTTGAAAAAGAGGGAAGATTTTTTTCGAAAATTAGAGAAAGAGAGTTAGTTAGGTAGTTTTGAAAAAGGTAAGAAACAAACAAAAAGTTAGTTAATTAGTTGAAACAAATTTTGAAAAGATAAGAAGTTAGGAAGTTAGAAAAGATATTTTGCAATCACTTTTTTGAAAAAGGTAAGATAAGAAGATATTTTTTAAAAGATATGATAGAAATTAGTTTTTGAAAAAGATTTTATTTTTTTAAAATCTCAATTAATGACTTGATTCACAAGAAATCACAAGATATGATTCTAGAACTTAAAGTTTGAATCTTTCTTAACAAGTAAGTAACAAACTTGAAATTTTTGAATCAAAACATTAATTGATGATGTTATTTTCGAAAATATGATGTAAAATTAAGAAAAATATTTTTGAAAAATATTTTTAAAATTTTCGAAAATAACTAAAAAAATTGACAAAAGATTTGATTTTTGAAAAAGATTTTGAAAAAGATAAGATTTTTTTTAAATTGAAAATTTGATTTGACTCATAAAAACAACTAGATTTTAAAAATTTTTGAAAAAGTCAAATCTAATTTTCGAAATTTTAAGGGAGAAAAAGGGAAAGATATTTTTTTGATTTTTGAATTTTTATGATGAGAGAGAAAAACAAGAAAAATGATGCAATGCATGAAAGTTATGGATCAAAACAATGAATACATGCAAGAATGCTATGAATGTCAAGATGAACACCAAGAACACTATGAAGATCATGATGAACATCAAGAACACATTTTTGAAAAATTTTTAATGCAAAGAAAACATGCAAGACACCAAACTTAGAATTCTTTAATGCTTAGACATAAAGAATTTAGGAATGCATAGGAAAAACAAGAAAAGACACAAAACATGCAAATGCAAAGATCAAACAAGAAGACTTACCAAGAACAACTTGAAGATCATGAAAAACACTATGAATGCATGAATTTTTTTCGAAAAATGCAAGATGAACATGCAATTGACACCAAACTTATAACATGACACATGACTCAAACAAGAAACACAAAAAATATTTTTTGATTTTTATGATTTTTCAACATTTTTTTTTTTCGAAAACAAAGGAAAAATTTTTGAAATATTTTTGAAAAATTTTTGAAAAGAAAACAAAAAGAAAATTACCTAATCTGAGCAACAAGATGAACCGTTAGTTGTCCAAACTCGAACAATCCCCGGCAACGGCGCCAAAAACTTGGTATGCGAAATTGTTACTCAGGTTGTGAATTATTGTACGAAATTGATTCCCTGGCGATGGCACCAAAAACGGATGCCCAGAACCAAGGTCTAAACATATCTTCACAACTTCGCATAACTGACCAGCAAGTGCACTGGGTCGTCCAAGTAATACCTTACGTGAGTAAGGGTCGAATCCCACGGAGATTGTTGGTATGAAACGAGCTATGGTCACCTTGTAAATCTCAGTCAGGCGGATATAAAATAGTAATGGGGTTTTCGAAAATAAGTAATAAAAGAAGGATAGAAATACTTATGTAAATCATTGGCGAGAATTTCAGATAAGCGTATGGAGATGCAATCGTTCCTCTGAACCTCTGCTTTCCTGATGTCTTCATCCAATCAGTCTCACTCCTTTCCATGGCTGGCTTTATGCAAGGGCATCACCGTTGTTAGTGGCTACATCCCCTCCTCTTGTGAAAATGGTCCAAGATGCCCTGTCACGGCACGGCTAATCATCTGAGGTTCCCGATCATGCTGGAATAGGATTCACCCTCCTTTTGCGTCTGTCACTACGCCCAGCACTCGCGAGTTTGAAGCTCGTCACAGTCATTCAATCATTGAATCCTACTCGGAATACCACAGACAAGGTTTAGACTTTTTCGGATTCTCTTGAATGCCGCCATCATTCTAGCTTACGCCACGAAGATTCTGATTAAGAGATCTAAGAGATACTCATTCAATCTAATGTAGAACGGAAGTGGTTGTCAGGCACGCGTTCATAGGGAATTATGATGATTGTCACGTTCATCACATTCAGGTTGAAGTGCGAATGAATATCTTAGAAGCG
>NC_029787.2:29686850-29700737 GCF_000816755.2 Arachis ipaensis | reverse complement strand
TTTGGGCGTTGAACTCCACTTTGCAACTTGTTTCTGGCACTGGACGCCAGAATTGGGCAGAGAGCTGGCGTTGAACGCCAGTTTGTGTCGTCTAAAATTGGGCAAAGTATGGACTATTATATATTGCTGGAAAGCCCTAGAAGTCTACTTTCCAACGCAATTGGAAGCGCGCCATTTTGAGTTCTGTAGCACCAGAAAATCTATTTTGAGTGCAGAGAGGTTAGAATCCAACAGCATCAGTAGTCCTTCTTCAACCTCTGAATCTGATTTTGGCTCAAGTCCCTCAATTTCAGCCAGAAAATACCTAAAATCACTGAAAAACACACAAACTCATAGTAAAGTCCAGAAATGTGAATTTAACATAAAAACTAATGAAAACATCCCAAAAAGTAACTAGATTCTACTAAAAACAATGCCAAAAAGCGTATAAATTATCCGCTCATCAACCAACAACACAAAGGAAGTGCTAGAAGAAGTACACGGCGGCATGTGCGGCAACCATCTCGGAGCACGAGCTCTTGCAAAAAAAGTACTCCGAGCGGGATTTTATTGGCCAACCCTACAGAAAGAAGCTATAGAATTTGTAAAGACATGTCCACCATGTCAGAAACATGCCAACTTCCACATTGCCCCGCCAGAAGAGCTCATCAGTCTAACCTCGCCCTGGCCATTTACAAAATGGGGACTTGATCTTCTCGGACCCTTTCTCCAGGAATCAGGACAAGTAAAATTCCTAATAGTCGGAGTAGACTATTTTACAAAATGGATTGAGGCAGAGCCCCTAGCCAACGCCACCGCTCAAAGAAGCCGGAAATTCCTATACAGGAACATTGTCACGAGGTTCGGGGTTCCATACTCCATCACCACAGACAATGGCACTCAATTCACAGACGCAGGCTTCAGGAGACTAGTAGCCGACTTGAATATAAAGCACCAGTTCACCTCCGTCGAATACCCTCAAGCCAATGGACAGGCCGAAGCTGCCAACAAAGTCATATTGGCTGGGTTGAAACGGAGACTACAAGATGCAAAGGGAGCTTGGGCCGAAGAACTTTCACAAGTCCTATGGGCATATCGAACAACGCCACACTCCACGACAAATGAATCACCCTTTCGACTAGCATATGGAGTGGAGGCAATGATCCCAGTAGAGATCGAGGAAGGGTCATCCAGAGTAGTCCACTACAATGAAGAGGCCAACTCTCAACTTCAGAGGGAAGAACTCGACCTACTACCTGAAATCCAGGAAAGAAGCATTAAAACGTCGAATGGCTTCCAGATATAATCAAAGGGTAGTGCCAAGAAATTTCACAGAGAACGATCTCATCCTAATCCGAAATGATATTGGAACAACTCGACCAGGAGAAGAAAAGTTGGCAGCAAACTGGAAAGGACCCTACCGAGTTGTAAAAGTACTTGGGAAGGGCTACTACAGACTGTCCGAACTCGATGGACGAGAGCTTCCCAGATCATGGCACGCCTGCAACCTAAGAAGGTACTACAGCTAGAAAAAGTAAAAGATCTCACTATTGGATGCACTCTTTTTCCTGAAAAGGTTTTTTAATGAGGCACCAAGTTGAGACTCAAACACCATTCGACATAAAGGGATGAAAAATTCCCATATGTTTATATTTGCACTTTCCTTTGAATAAAATATATATTTTAGATATTCTACAAGTTTTTAAGACGCATTAATCTGAAGCATTCATCGTCCGATTATAAAGCAACAGATCGGCAGAAAGTGAATAACAATTTCACTGCACGATCACGATAAAGACAATCGTCCGATAAAGGTGAAAACGCGATTCACCCAAAAGACGATCTAAAGATAGCAACCACCTTCTACAAATCGGCAAAGATGAACACAGAATAATGTAAGAAGTTATCAAAAGTGATCCGAAAAAGAACCTGACGAGGTCTTATGGATTGCTAAACAATAACTTAAAGACTGGCCGATGTTAAGAAGTCCGACCAAGTCAACCCAAGTTATAAGTAAACCCTTGAAAGAGGTCTGGCCAACCCTATTAAAGAGGATTACTTTAACTTAGAAGGGCCCGACATGACAAAGTCAGCCCAAAATGAAAAGTTATAAAAGTAGTCCCTAAAAGAGACCTGACAAAGGTCCAAAAAAGAGGACTACAAAAATAACTTAGAAAGAGGACGACGCAAAGAAGTCGACCTCCTACAAACAAGTTATAAAAGTAATCCCTGAAAGAGATCTAACAAAGATCCAAGAAAGAGGATTACAAAAATAACTTAGAAGAGATCGATATAACGAAGTCGGTCTCCTACAGCAAAGGTTATAAAAGTAGTCTCTGAAAGAGACTTGACAAAGGTCCGAAAAAGAGGACTACAAAAATAACTTAGAAAGAGGACGACGCAAAGAAGTCGACCTCCTACAAACAAGTTATAAAAGTAATCCCTGAAAGAGATCTAAAAAAGATCCAAGAAAGAGAATTACAAAAATAACTTAGAAGAGATCGATATAACGAAGTCGGTCTCCTACAACAAAAGTTATAGTAGTAATCCCTAAAAGAGACCTGACAAAGGTCCAAGAAAGAGGATTACAAAAAATAACTTAGAAAAGATTGACCTAAAGAAGTCGACCTCCTACAACCAAGTTATAAAAGTAATCCCTGAAAGAGACCAGACAAAGGTCCAAGAAAGAAGATTACAGAAATAACTGGAAAGAGGACCAACGCAAAGAAATTGGTTATGAAGTGCTAAAAATACAAGCAAGAGCGAGAAAACCGAAAAAGCAAGTTGGACCCACAACCTCAAAGGATCCAAGCTACAAACAACATAATACAAAGCAATCCAAAGAGGTCAAGCCGCAAGATTCCAACACTCTCAGAAAACAGAAGAGATACCAAGTCAAGCGCAAAAAAGCATGATATAATCTACAAAGTTATAAAGCTTTAGAGGCCACCAAAATTTACCTAAAAAGGCTAGCAAGCTACTTTTGTTTTTCAAAGTAAAAGTTGCTAGGCAAGAATCTAGAAAATGTCAGCAATTAACAAAACAAAGTTTAAGAGCCCACAAGCCGGACCAGCTGCATAAATATCCAGAGAGAGATCAGCAAACATCAGGAGCCTTCTTCGCAGCATCAGGACAAGGAGAAGGAGGGCGACTTTGAATAGGCACAGCATCTACAGTTTCATCCTCCCAGTTCAGAATCTGGCAATCCGGATCAGACACAACCGGAGGAGTAGAGGAGGTTGACACCTTGGCAGAGGACACAGGGGGGATCAACATCATCATCACCCTCGTCATCAGGGACAATCTTGCCATCCCTGACAACATTATCTAGGCTGAAGAAGGCAAGGTCGGCCTCGGGAGCAATGACCCGAACTTGCTCCTTCAGGTTCTCGTAAGCAGCAGTCACGCTGCCAACGAGATGACCTTGAAGCTCAGAATAATCTTCCCGGGCACTCTCCAGCTTCCCCCCTCAGGCGCATCACCTCCCGATAAGACGTAACATAACTATCCTTATGCATCATAGCCGTATCCTCGGCCAGCCTCACAAAAGCCGCCAGGGAAAGGGAACTCGCCTTCTTAGTCTCCAAATCCTTCTCCAACTTAGCAACCTTTACCTCAAGCTCATCCTTAAGGCCCTTCATCCGATCGAACTCTTGCTTTGCCTCCTCCATAAATTCTTTGGTGGCATGGAGAGGAAGATTCTGGGCAGTTCGGTACAGAGCAGCTCCCATATACGCCATCTTAATGCTGTTTTGGGTCATAAATTCCAAATGACGAAGGATGGACACATCGTCCATGGGAAGGGCACCATAGGGACCAATTTGCTGATCCACGAATTCAATTGCATTAAAGTCGGGAGCGTCAAGGTTAAAAGGCTCAACTGTTTTCTGTTTTTTATTGGGAGGAACGCCAGAAGGAGCGACAGAAGTCAGGGGAGGGTCAGCCAGACGAACTCGGGGAGTGGGGATCACCTTCCTCGGAGAACTCGGCATGGACGGCTTCACGCGCACTTGGGAAGATCCCTCCCCGGCCGCCTTGGCCGAGATGTTTTTAGCAGCAGTCGCCTTCTGTGCTCTTTTAAAAGCCTTCATGGATTCATTATTCTTCATTGCCTCTGCAAAACACAACAGTAAGAAATAAAGCTGCAAGTCGGAAAGGCATTTACAAGCAAAATAAACAGATAATAAAGGGAAAATCAGGAACGCAAAATACCCAGCTCGGTTTGAAGAAGAGAGGGATTGGTTAAAAATTTCTTTGTATCGAGATGGGGAGGTTGACCCCAGTGTTCTTCCAAGACGATCACAAAAGCTCGCTCAGTTTCTTCCAACATCTCCCACGTGTATCGGGACACTCGCACATCTTTTTGCCATTCTAAGGGAAAGGCAGGCTCATCATTCTCATCCAGAAAAAAGGGCCGAGCTCCTTCAACAGCTCGGACCTTGAAAAAGTAATTTTTAAAATCACGAAACGATTTTTCAAACATGGAAAAGACCTTCTTCCCCTGGGAAGATCGAAAGGAGACCCAAGCCGCCTTCTTTTTTACTACTCCAGGCTTCGTCAAAACAAATAAATAGAAGAAGAGAGATTGCGAGGCGGGAACACCAAAACACCATTGCACAACAATTGAAAAATTTTTATGAAGCCCCAAGAATTAGGGTGAAGTTGAGAGGGAGCAACATTACAAGACCATAACAAGTTGGTCTCAAATTCAGTAAAGGGAAGGGTGATACCCAGCTGACCAAAAAAGAAGTCATAAGTATAGAAAAAAGGGCGATCTCTAACAACCCGAGTACAGAAATAAACTCTCTCTTCAGAAGAGGGAGGGACAAGTTCATAATTCTTCTCATCGCCGGCATTACTACAGACCCTATGAAACTGCCTAAGCTGCGCACAAAACTCGGAATCAGCCAAAGAGACACACATAAGAACCATTGAGTCCACCCAATCGGCCATGCCTTCAGGAACTTGGGAAGACATCTCTACAACGTTATGACGAGAAGACATGAGGCCAACTAATCCTACAATAAGAAAAGAAGATAGGATTACTAAAAGAAAAAACATCTCGGACGAGGGGCAAAACAACTTGACTAATATGATACAGACGAACAAACAGAAAAGGAAAACCCCAAGACTCAAACCAATGTCCCGAGGCATCCTTTGGAGGCAGTAACAAACCAAGTTTAAAAGGAAATTCCTACAGAATACGTCCCGACACTCATCAAACAAGAAAAAGGTTTCAAAGGAAACAAAGGAAGTAAAAACACAAAAATCACTACCTTTCTACAGTCTATCAGCAAAAAGCATGGTCAAACATCAAAAATGCCAAGTAAAAATCATCAAAGGCCCAACCTTTTTCAGAATCAAGCAAAAACCACCATCAAAGGCGCAAGCAGAAACGGCGACAACATGCAAAAGCCCTAGAAAAAGTCTAAGCAACAAGAAAAGTAAAAAGGATCTTACAGAAGATGAAGAAACCCCTAGAACACACAACAATTAGGTGCGACAAAAACAGAAAGATCCAAACTTTCTCTAAAGAAAAATCAAAACTTGATCACAAAGCCAAAGCAACGAAAGAGAAAGAAAATACGAATGGAATTCACCTGGAGAAGGAAGAAGCTTCGGAGGAAAGAAGGAGGCGTAAAAATGGAAGCTGCCCAGAAAATTCGCCGAACGACGCTGCAACGCGAGAAAAAGCAGAAATGAGGGCAAAAAACAGAGAGCGAGAGAACAAAGGAAGAAAATGTGAAGAAGTTACAAAGGAGCGAAGAAGAGAAACCGTTTCTGGGTTTTCAAAAATCAAAAGCTTCAAAGGAAAAACGGGGACAATTAATGCTAATTAATGAAAGTATTAAACCCTCACACGTTTCCAAAGCACTGATGTGAAAGCGCGCACTTTTAGAGAAAAACGTTCTACATTCAAAAGATTCTACAAAAAGAGAAAAATCAACGAAATGCTTGAGTTCGGCTCCACTATAGAAGGACCGAAGTCAAGGACTTGACCTCAAAAAAAGAAGACCGAGCTCAAGCAGGGGCACTGTTCATACCCTGGGTCAAGCTGTCCGACCCGGGATGTTTAGCGACATGGCGACCGATCTCTTCAGGTCCGACTAGCCGACCTCTTCTCAAAGAGATCGGCCAAACCGACAGGAGAGCCCAATAGAGGGCCCAAATAGAGGAACACGACCCGAATCCAAAGGCAATCCAAGCCTATAGAGATAAAGGCGGTTCCCTTAAAGAAAAGCTGACTTCACCCAAAATAAGATAAAGATAAGATAAGATAACTAACTTATCTTATCAAAAAGGTCAGCCCCATCTACTATAAATACACTGGAGCACCCAGGTATAACTCATACTCTGATTCTACATAAAACCTGCTTAATACCCGTGCTAACTTAAGCATCGGAGTCTCTTGCAGGTACCCCCCACCCTCCGGTGACCAAGGATCAGAAGTGTAGCCAGTCCAACAAGTCGGACACAACAACTCCGGCTGCCACCAGCCAGCCGGACACATCATCTCCGACCAGTACTGAAGATCTCATCCGAGATCGACCTACAGTTTCAGGTAACCCTCAGAACAGTAAGCTTGTAGTATCCCTTTCCGAGTACTTCTACGACTCGGTAGGGTCCTTTCCAGTTTGCTGCCAACTTTCCTTCTCCAGGTCGAGTTGTTCCAATATCATTTTGGATTAAGTCGAGATCGTTCTTGGCAAAACCTTGCTGTACTACTTTTCGGTTGTATCTTGAGGCCATCCAACATTTTAACGCCTCTTTCTTGATCCGAGCTCTTTCTCAAATTTCTGGAAGTAGGTCGAGTTCCTCCTTTTGAAGTCAGGAATTGGCCTCTTCATTGTAGTGGATTACTCTGGGTGATCCTTCTTCGACCTCCACTGGGATCATTTCCTCCATTCCGTAAGCTAATCGGAAAGGTGACTCCTTTGTGGTGGAGTGTGGAGTTTTTCGATATGCCCATAGGACTTGTGGGAGCTCTTCAGCCCAGGCTCCTTTCGCGTCCTTTAATCTCCGTTTTAACCCGGCCAGTATGACTTTGCTGGCAGCTTCTGCTTGCCCATTAGCCTGGGGGTGTTCTACGGATGTGAATTGGTGCTTTATTTTTAAGTCGGCCACCAGTTTTCTGAAGTCTGCATATGTGAATTGAGTGCCATTGTCTGTGGTGATGGAGTATGGAACCCCAAACCTTGTGATAATATTTCTATATAAGAATTTTTTTTACTTCTTTGAGCAGTGGCATTAGCTAGGGGCTCTGCCTCAATCCATTTTGTGAAATAATCTACCCCAACAATTAGGAACTTGACCTATCCTGATCCCTGAGGGAACGGCCCAAGGAGGTCGAGTCCCCATTTTGCAAATGTCCAGGGTAAAGTTACGCTGATGAGCTCTTCTGGTGGGGCGATATGAAAATTAGCATGCTTATGACATGGTGGACATGTCTTTACAAATTCTATTGCTTCTTTTTGCAAAGTTGGCCAATAGAATCCGGCCCGGAGTACTTTTTTGGCGAGGGCTTGTGCTCCAAGATGGTTGCCACAGATGCCACTGTGTACTTCTTCTAAAACTTCTTTTGTGTTGGAAGTCAGCACACATTTTAACAGTGTGTTGAAATTCCTCTCTTGTATAGAGTATTGTTTATGATGGTGTAGTATTGTGCCTCCCATTTTAACCTATTTGCCTCCTTCGTATCTGTAGAGAGTGTTTCTGTTTTGAGGTAATTAATTATGGGAGTCATCCATCCTTGATCCCGACCTGTTATGGCTAGGACTTTTTCTTCTTCTGAGATTTATGGGTTCTGCAGTATTTCCTGGATGAGGCTTCTGTTATTACCCCCTGGTTTGGTGCTGGCTAGTTTTGAGAATGCATTAGCTCGATCATTCTGTTTCTGAGGTATATGGCGGACCTCATATTTCTTGAGTTGTCCGAGCTGTTCCTTGGTTTTGTCCAAGTAATTTTTCATGGTGGGATCCTTGGCTTGGTAGCTCCCTGCTATTTGTGAGGTGATTACCTGTGAGTCGAATGAAGATGACAAGCTTTTGAGCTCATACTTCCTTAGCCAGCTTCAAACCAGCTAGTAGTGCCTCATATTCAGCTTGGTTGTTTGAAGCAGGGAACCCGAATTTGAGGAAAAGTTTGATTTGGGTTCCCTGATCGCTTTCTATTATCATGCCTGCGCCATTTCCAGTTTTGTTTGAGGAACCATCTACGTAGAGATTCTATTCTGTAGGAATTTCCGGGGTGTCCGTAAACTCTGCAATGAAGTCGGCCAGGTACTGTGATTTGATGGCTGTCCGAGCTTCATATTGAAGGTCGAATTCGGACAACTCGACTGCCCATTGCAAGATTCTTCCTGTTAAATCTGTTTTCTGCAAAATGCCTTTTATGGGCTGGTTGGTCCGAACCCTAATGATGTGGGCTTGGAAATATGGGCGAAGTCATTGAGATGTTAGTATGAGAGCATAGGCGAATTTTTCTATCTTTTGATAGTTCAGTTTGGACCCTTGTAATGCTTTGCTGATGAAGTATATAGGTTGTTGTCCACTATCATCTTCTCGGATCAGTGCTGAGGCTATTGCCTGATTTCCTACTGCGAGATACAACACAAATGGTTCTCCTTCCTGTGGCCGCGTTAGAATAGGTGGTTGTCCCAGGAATTTTATAAAATCTTGGAAGGCCTGCTCGCACTCTGTTGTCCATTTAAACCTTTTTCCTTTCCTTAGAGTGGCATAGAAGGGGAGAGATCTTATTGTTGATCCAGCTAGAAATCTGGACAAGGCTGCCAATCTTCCATTGAGTTGTTGTACCTCTTTGACGCAAGTTGGGCTTTTCATGTCGAGTATGGCCCGACATTTATCCAGATTCGCCTCGATTCCTCTTTGTGTGAGCATAAAACCCAAGAATCTGCCAGCTTCTACTGAGAAGGTGCATTTTGTAGGGTTAAGTCGCATGCCATGTCTTCTTATAGTGTCGAATACTTGGGTGAGGTCGGACAGTAACGACTCTTCACTTTGTGTCTTTATTAACATGTCGTCCATATAGACTTCCATGACTTTCCCAATGTGGTCTGCGAAGACCTTATTCATTAATCTTTGATAAGTGGTTCCTGCGTTTTTGAGTCCGAATGAAATGACGATGTAGCAATAGTTTGCTTTCGGAGTTAAGAATGAGGTTTTTTCTTGATCAGGTGGGTACATCGGGATTTGATTGTATCCCGAATAGGCGTCCATAAACGAGAGATATTTGTATCTGGAGGAGGCATCCACCAGAGCGTCGATACTTGGGAGGGGATAAGGATCTTTGGGCAGGCTTTGTTAAGATCAGTGTAGTCGGCGCACATGCGCCACTTCCCATTTGATTTTTTCACCAAGATGATGTTAGCTAGCCATAGTGGGTACTTGACTTCTCTTATGAATCCTGCCTCCAGTAGAGCTTGTACCTGTTCTTCCACAGCTTGGGATCGTTTTGGTCTTTCTACGTCTCTGCTATACTGGCCGAGATCCAGGGTAAACTGCCAACTTATGGCACATTAACTTAGGGTCTATAACCGACATGTCTGCGGCTTTCCATGCAAAGAGGTCGACATTGTTTCTTAAGAACTGTATGAGGGACTCTTTTATGTCTCTTTTTAGAATTGTGCCAATACTAGTTGTTTTTTCTGAAGTATCTCCGATTTGGACTTTTTCTGTCTCGCCTTTAGGTTGCGGACGAAGCTCCTCCCGCCCTCGAACTCTTCCGAGTTCAATGGTGTTGATTTCTTCTCCTTTACCCCTGAGGTTGAGACTTTCATTGTAGCAGCGGCGCGCCGTCTTTTGGTCTGCTTTTATTGTAGCTATCCCTTCTGCGGATGGAAACTTCATGCACAGATGTGGAGTCGAGACTACTGCGCCGAGCTGATTTAATGTTGTCTGACCTATTAAGGCATTGTAGGCTGAATTCACGTCGACCACGATGTAATCTATGTTGAGTGTCCTTGACCGGTTCCCTTTTCCAAAGGTTGTATGTAGTGAGATGTACCCAAGCGGTTAGATTGGAGTGTCTCCCAGCTCGAATAAGCTGTTCGGATATGCTCTGAGTTCTTTTTCTTCTAGGCCGAGTTTGTCGAAGGCAGTTTTGAACAAGATGTCGGCCTAGCTTCCCTGGTCTACCAGTGTGCGGTGGAGATTTGCGTTAGCCAATATGATAGTGATGACCATGGGATCTTCATGTCCCGAGATGATGCCGGATGCGTCCTCTTTAGTGAAAGTTATAGTGGGATGTCGGGTGCTTCTTCTCCTCCTTCAACATTATATACTTCTTTAAGATTTCTTTTGCGGGATGATTTGGAGATTCCTCCTCCCGCAAATCCCCCGTGTATCATATGGACATGTCTGTCCGGTGTACGAGGTGGTCGTTCAGCTCGTCCGACATCTTCGTCCCTTCTTCTTTTTCTTGGTTCGTCTGCTCGGCTGGCTAAGTACCGATCTAATTTTCCATCTCTTACCAGTTTTTCTATGACATTTTTTAAGTCGAAACATTCGTTGGTGGAATGTCCATAGATTTGGTGGTATTCACAATATTCAGTCCGATTTCCTCATTCTTTTTTGCTTTTGAGTGGGCGAGCTGGGGTATCTTTTCAGTATGGCATACTTCTCGATAGACATCCACAAGAGACACCCAAAGAGGGGTGTAATTGTGGTATTTCTTGATCTTTTCTCCATGATGATCTTCTTTTTTCTTGGACTCTTTGTCCTTATCTCGGGAAGAGTAGGAGAATCCGGACTTTGAAGTTTCTCCTAGTCGAGAGTTTTCCTTCATGTTGATGTATTTCTCTGCTCGTTCTTGCACTTCATTCAGAGATGTAGGATGTTTTTTTGATATAGAGTGGCTAAAAGGTCCCTCTCGTAAGCCATTGATGAGACCCATAATGGCTACTTCTGTTGATAGACTTTGTATGTCCAAACATGCTTTGTTAAATCTTTCCATGTAGCTGCGGAGGCTTTCTCGATCTCCTTGCTTGATCCCTAATAGACTTGGGGCATGCTTAGTTTTGTCTTTTTGGATGGAGAATCTGGCTAAAAACTTCTTGGCTATGTCATCAAAACTTGAGATGGACCTAGGGGGCAAATTGTCGAACCATTTAATTGCTGTCTTTGTTAAGGTAGTCGGGAAGGCTTTGCAGCGGACTACATCTGAGGCGTCAGTGAGGTACATTCTACTTCTGAAATTACTGAGATGATGGCTGGGATCTGCCGTGCCATCGTATAGAGTCATGTCGGGTAATTTGAAGTCCTTTGGAATTTTGGTCTTCATGATCTCTTTGGTGAATGGGTCTTGGTCCTTACGGGAGCTATCTTCATGGGTGGATCGAGTAGTTTTGGCTTTGAGATCAGCTTTGAGCTTTAGGAGTTTGTCCTCTAGCTCGTGGCGTCGCCTAACTTCCCTTCGTAGGTCTCTCTCAGCTTCTCGTTGATGCTCCACCTCTTTTTTGAGTTGTTTTAGGTGATCTTGAAGTGCCTCCATAGCTCCCGCGTTTGGTGAATTCTTGTCTTTGTTAGGTTGAGGAGTATCTTTTGGTGTAGTGTCTGCGTTTTTGTGCGGTGTTCTGTCTTCTAGGTCAGAGTCGTGGTCTTTGTTTAGGTTGTCCGCCATGATGATGGGATGACTTCCAAGATCCCCAGCAACGGCGCCAATGTTCCGAGGGTTACCTGAAACTGTAGGTCGATCTCGGACGAGATCTTCTGTTCTGGTCGGAGATGATGTGTCCGGCTGGTGGGTGGCGGCCGGAGCTGTCGTGTCTGATTTGTTGGACTGGCTATGCTGCTGATCCTTTGTCACCGGAGGGTGGTGGTACCTGCAAGGGACTCCGATGCTTAAGTTAGCAAGGGTATTAAGCATGTATTTATGTAGAATCAGAGTATGAGTTATACCTAGGTGCTCCAGTGTATTTATAATAGTGTGGAGTGACCTTTCTGGAGATAAGATAGTTATCTTATCTTATCTTATCTTTGAGTGAGGTCATCTTATCTTCAAGGGAACCGCCCTTGTCTCTGTAGGCTTGGGCTGCCTTTGGACTCGGGTCGTGTTCCTCTGTTTGGGCCCTATTTGAGCTTTTTCTGGTGATTTGGCCGAGCTCTTTGAGAAGAGGTCGGTCGACTTGTCGCTAAACAACCCGGGTCGGAGATCTCGGCCCAGGGTATGAACACTTCTCATGTATCTTTTCACAATTTTTTACACACACACACACACACACACACATACACACACAGAGATAAAACCCTACATAAAGAGAGAATTGTTGCTAGAACAAAAAAAGTGCTGAAATTATATTTTCTAGTTTTGTATTGTTTTCTTCTTCGTTTTTTCTTCATGATGTAGTATAGGCACATAATATTTTCATATCATATACCATAATACAATCTTGTAAATTGAATGCTAGTTGCATTCATCTCATAACATCTTTGAAGGGTCTCAAAACACTAGGATAGGTTTTTTAAAGTAAGTTGTCAAGTTTGCAAACTATTTAACTCACTGGTTAATACAGTGAGTTTGTGATGCGTGAGCATCATTGGTATCTTTTTATGTGATTTATATGATTTTTCTATTGATTTGTTAGAGAATTTTAGTAGATTAGCCCCCATTGGATACTACTTTGATTTCAGGTAGTTTTCTAGTGAAAAATTGGTGAAAAAGAAAATAAAAAAAAAAAAGTAAAAGAGGATTATGCGTACGCATAATCCATGCGTACGCATCACTGGAGTAAAAAGGAAGATCATTCGGACGCATGTGTTGCGTATACACACGACCACAAGAGCTTAATTGGACCAATTCCACTATGGATGCCTAGCGCTAAATGCCACGACCCGGCGTTTAGCGCCCACAAGCTTCGTAACTCACTATTCAAGTCAGGAGACCTGATACTAAATGCCCAACCACCAGTGTTTAGCACCCAAGCCCATAATTCATGTGAAAGTTTTACTGCCTGGGTGGCGCGAAATGCCTAGAACCTGGCGTTTGGTGCCGAATGCGTGCAAAGGAGTGGGGATCACATAGTGCAACAAATCGACAAGGTTTTTAGAGATTTGATTTTGTAAATCACAAAACAATTAGAAAAGATATCTTAGGGTTTTATTTAAGTTTAAATCTATTTTAATTATGACTATAAATAGGATTAAGATCCACCCATGCAGAGATTTCTCTTCTCCTAATTTTTATTTCGCACTTTTCATACTTTTTCTCTGCTAGGGTTTTCTATAGCATGAGCAACTAAAGCTCCATTGTTAAAGCTAGAAGCTCTATTTACTTGAATAGATTAATAATTAGGGATAAGTATGGTTTTGGTCCCTAAAGTTTAGCGCTAGAATCGAAACCGTCCCTCATCTAATTTTCAATTTAAAATCGTCCTTAACGTTTTTTTCGTATTAAAATCGTCTTTTTTAATAATTTTTTTTATATTATTCCTAAACTACCCCCCAACGCCTCACCGCCAGCTGCGCCCAACCCTCACCGCCCAGCCCTCATCTCTTCGCCTAACCCTCACCGTTGTGCCAGCCACCACGCCAGAGGAGAGAGATCGGACAGAGAGAGACGCGAAGAGGGAGAAGGACTCGCGTTGCTGCTTCTTGCCACCTAGCCGCTGAGGGAAGCCAGCGCCACCGTCGCCGCTGCTCCTCGCCGCCTCGCCGCTTCAGCTTCTTGCGGTTATGGGTTATGATGATGAGTTTGTCGGTGGTCTTGCTTGGCGTTCTACATCTGCTTCTTTGAATTTCTGATTTGACTTTGTGCTTCTCTGTTGAATTTGTTGATTTAGCTGTGTTGATTTGTTGATTTGTTGCTTTTCTGTTTCTGCTTGTGTTAAATTTGTGCTTGAATTTGTTGATTTTCTGTTTCTGCTTCTCTGTGTAGAGGTGGAGGTGGAGGTGG
>NC_029787.2:29667524-29686659 GCF_000816755.2 Arachis ipaensis | reverse complement strand
TCTGCTTTCTGTTTCTGCTTCTCTACTGGAGGTGGTGGTGTTGGTGGTGCTGGTGGTGGTGTATGTTGGTGTTGGTGGTGGTGTTGGTGGAGGTTGTGGCGGTGGTGGTGGTGTTGGTGTTGGTGGTGGTGGTGGTGGAGCATGTAATTGTGTTGGTAGTGGTGAGGGTATTTTTGTCCAAATAAAATAAAAAGGACGATTTTAATACGAAAAAAATGTTAAGGATGATTCTAAATCGAAAATTAGACGAGGGATGATTTTGATTCTGGCTGAAAACCTTTGGGACCAAAACCATACTTAGGGTTAGTAATTAATGCTTTGATTAATGCTTTGATTATTGTTTAAGGATTAGTTTCGTTCTTCATCCTAGGGATTAGTGATTATTGGAAAATAACTTTAATTCTACATGAATTCTATTTGAGTCTTGGAAAATTTATATCATTAGAATTACAACTTGAAATCAACTCCTCATAACTTCTAATTATTTGGACTTAGTGTGGTACGTGACATATAACTGCATTATGCTTTGGAATTCTTAGGTAGAGTTTGGTGGAGAGACAGAGACGAAAAGACTAAGACTAAGAGACAGAGATTGAAATAAATCTCAGTATTCTGTTTGGTGCAAAGTGGGAGACAAAAATTGAAACAAGAATGAAACTCTAATTTAATTTGTACAAAGGGTAAAATTAGAATTAATTAATTAAAATGAGAATATTTTAGGTATAAACTGTTATTAAAGTTTTAGTCTCCATCTCTAAAAATTTTAGTCTCCTGTGTCCCTACTTTTTGGAGGTACTGAAATACTGAAATTTTAGAGACAGAGACAGAAATTTTAGTACCAGTCTCTGAACTAACAAACATGATACTGAGTCTCAGTATCCCAGTCTCTGTCTCAGTACCTCAAAACAAACGCTACCTTAGAGTTGTGTGGCGTGTAAACCGGAATGAAAGCATAAAAAGCAAGAAAGATGAGTCAAGAGAGGCAGGACTAGTGATATCAGCTTCTGAATAGTCAGACAGAATTGCAACTGCTGGCTTAGCTTTAGTCCTTTTGAGGAGATTCATAAGTATCTTACCAGGGGGGTTCATATACAGGCATATATAAATCGACATATTAGTTATATTGGGCCGGCTTTATTAGTTAGGCTGTGGCTGGATCTTATTCAGATACATACATCTAGTCCAAGACATATCAAAGGAAGATAAAGAAGAGCTAGCGAATCTAATGCTACCCACTAAAGCTAAAAGTTAGTCAAAGAGTATTGCCCTTACTAAACTCTCTTTACCTTCGGGTTGATCCAAGCTTAACGACAACTTCCATTCCTATCCCAAAAGGAAAGAGATGAAAGCAATCCCTCCTCTGATATAATTGAGTGATCAAGAAATTGACGGTCGGTTATATTAGGGGAGATTGGATTGCCTAGGAATAGGAATTTAATCACCTGGGGTTTGCTATAAACATAGTCATTCCATGATCAAGGTAGTTAATATTGAATATTAATCTGCACACTTAAACATCTCTAAAGTCTTAACTCCATTCTCATACTATTTTCTCAACCGCTCATTATTTGCTTTCTTATTTTTTTGTCTTTTGTGTTAATTGATACTCAAAACTCTCATTTCAACTTGTCTAACTAGACTAACTAACTGACCATTGATTGCTTAGTCCGTTATTCTCGTGGGATCGACACTTACTCACCGTGAGTTATTACTTGGTACGACCCGATGCACTTGTCGGGAAGTTGTGGATTAGAAATTCTACGACCAAGTTTTTGGCACCGTTGCCGGGGATTAACCGTGACTAACAACTATCAGTTGATTAGTTGCCTAGATTATTTATTTTATTTTATTTTAGTTTAATCTGGTCTATTTTTATTCCCCTTTTAATTCTCATTTCTTTTAGTCTTATTTTTTTAATTTTCCCATTTTGCTTAATTTATTTTAGTTCTTGTTTTCGATTACCTTCGTGTACTTCACTGGGATTCTCTTCACTATGACATTGAGAATCCCACTGTTTTAGTTGTTTATGCAGAAGAATAGAGATAAAGAGCCTCTTCTGTACGACCCTGAGATTAAACGAACTCTTCAGAAGCAAAGGAAGCAAGTTAAAGATCAAGAGGTTCAAGAGATCTTTAGGGATGAGTCTGAAGAGGACACTGACTTCAGTATGGTTGATAATATTGATAATCGTGTGGTCAATAACCCCAATAATGCCCTGCCTATTAGGAGATCTCTAGGGTCTTATACTAACCCCAATCTCGGGAGTTGTGTGGAAAGTATTGTGCCATCGGTTATACACGTGAAAAACTTTGAGTTGAAGCCTCAACTCATCTCTTTTGTGCAACAAAGTTGTCAGTTCAGTGGAAGCCCGCAGGAGGACCCTAATCTTTTCATATCCAAATTTTTGAGGATATGTGATACGGTCAAGACTAATGGGGTTCCTGCGAAAGTATACAGGTTGATGTTATTCCTTTTTGCTGTTAGAGACCGAGCCAGTCAATGGCTTGAGACACAACCTAAGGAGAGTATAGTAACTTGGGCAGATTTGGTTAGTAAGTTTTTTACCAAATTCTTTCTGCTCCAAAGGTTGACTAAGCTAAGGACTGATATCCAGACATTCAGATAGTTTGAAGAACAATCTCTCTATGAAGCTTGGGAGAGATACAAAGCCATGATAAGGAAGTGTCCTCCGGACATGTTTGTGGACTGGGTACAATTACAAATTTTTTATAATGGTATCACTCTGGCTTCTAGGCTTTCTCTAGATAATTCTGCAGGAGGTTCTTTGCATATGAAGACCACTGATGAGGCCTTGGATTTGATTGAGATAGTAGCCAACAATCAATACTTATATTCTCCAAGAATACAAATAGCTTCATTCAGAAAGCTAGAGATTCAATTAGAAACTAGAAGTTTTAGGTGCGCCAGTTAAACAAGCAAATTGCTGAGAAACCGAATCACCTCCCAGGTGAGGAATACATGGTTATCAATATAAGTAGTGGCAAGGTGGTAGGCACAGAAGCCAAAAGTCATGAAGAGGGCACTAAAGAGACTCTAATTGACGCCAACCCCTCTAGGTAACACACCCCTGAGCACGCCTCCCCTTACTTTATTCTAGTTGAGGCCGAGCCACCTATATAAGGTGAAGGTTCTGGTGGCTGAGGTTGCGCACTAACATCTCAGCAAATCGGCTGGCCATTAGAGGGAGAGTGCCTTGTCACTATTAGAGGGAATACGTGTACTGTCACCATTAGAAGAAATACGTGCCCTGTCACATGCAACCAGCGAGAAATTATAGACAAGTGGGATCGACCACTGTCCTTGCCAAACTTGTCACATTCATTGTCTTTCTACCCATTTCAGTTTTAATTTCAAAACATTCCCACTTTCCTTACAACACTCAATTTAACACATTTTCTCAAATCCTTTTTCCTTTAAATCCATTTAAAATTTAGATTCTTTTCAAAAGATTCAAAACTCATTTAACAGACTTTAATAATTCTTAGAAATTCGCTAAAACGCCTTAAAACATACTCCTTCCTTTAGTAAAATCAAAATTAAATAAAATAAGTATTTAATCAATTTTAACCAAAACAAAACTTTCAATTTCTCATAAAATTTTGGTAGCATCTCCTCTAAAACTTGGACTTTTATCACCCTTCTCAACCCCCATCCAAACCATTTCTCAACCCTTTCCAACGGGTTCAAAACCCAACCATTTCTAAATCTCAAATTATTTTCCAAAATCAAACCAATTCTAATATCAAATCATTTTCCAAATCTCAAATCATTCCTCAATAAAACATACGAGTTAGATTTTCAAATCAATCTTTCATTCACTACTACAACGCCAACTCAATAATCAAAAAGAGCCACAATCTAATCATCATCATAACAACCATAAACCAAGTACAAAACCCAACTAAACATCTTCAATCAATCAATAAACCAATCAGGCAAGCAATTATATTCATTCAAGGCAACTTAGTTCAATCTATAAGGCTTATGAAATCATAAAAATATCTTTTTTGTATTAATATCGACTTGTAACAATTCTTGAAAGTAAAATGAGTTTAAGAAAACGCTCCTACCTCGACTGTCGAAACCGTAAGCCACAAAATGCATTAAGACCCTTTTTCTCTTGGTCCGCAACAGTGGAAGCCGCAACCACAGCTCTATACCACTTCCGCCACAATAGCAGTAATTCTAATAGCAAGATGCAACCTCGAAAACTCAACCCTAAAGCATCAACCTTACAAAATCCTCAGTAACTTATAATAGAAAAAATAGCTGGAGGTGATAGCACGAACGACGGTGACGGCGGCTGGACGTGACCCTCCCTCTCTAATGCAGTAGCTTTGTGAAGAGGACGATGATAGCGGCGCAGATCTCACAACGACGACGGTGACAACAAAAGCAAAAGCTTCTCCCTCCTTGCGTTCGGGCTCTCTCTCTCACACGCATTCTGTCTCTATTCTCGGCAATAACTCGGCGGTGGCGGAGCGATCTAGATGGCGACGGCAAGGCAGCAGCTCCTCTCTCCTTTCTCTTCTTCTCCCTCAGTCTCCCCTTCTCTCTTTCTATTTCTTTCACTCTTCTTGCCCTTCTCTATTAGTGTGTGTATGTCGCGTGTGTGTTTGGGGAAGGGGGCTGGCGGCTAGGTAGGTTAGGGAGTGGGTGAGGTAAGTGTGTGCTAAGAGTAGGGTAGTGTAAATTAGGGTTTGTAAAATTAGGGTAATAGTAAAAGTTTGGGATTTTAATAAAATTAAGGGGTAGGGTATAAATTTAAAACCAACTTAAATACGAACTAACTATCTTTGAAATGCCATTTAATCACCATCTAGTAAATTATTTTTAAATAAATATTAATTTAATAAAAATTAGAAATAATTAAATTAATTTTCTTTATTTATAAAATAAAGTTCGAAACTAAATATTCAAAATATAGTATATAAAATTTTCATTATTTTTCAGTTACTAGAAATTCAAATTATAATTAAGAAATTACTCGATTTATATGTAAAAATCTCCGAAAATAAGATTTTGATTAAATAGAGTAAATTGTAAAATAATTTATTATTTAATTTTCGAAAATTCGGAGTCTTACACGTAGAAAAAGATGAGTATTGATGATAAATATCTACTATACTCTGAAAAAGGTAATGTAGTAGATTTAGAGAAAAGTTCTGAAGATATACAGTAAAGATATATATGTTAGTGTAAGAGTTAAAACTAAATTTCAATACATAAACCCATGTTCTTTTAAAAAATTATAGCAAAAAAAGTATCAAAATAATAAAAAGAGATGTGGTTTGTGAAATAATAGAGAAGAAGAAAAAAAAGATCTAAAAATTCTACATCAAATTAAATAGATTGCAGATACAAAGATATAATAAGTAGACTTGTTTTTTTATTTGAGTCATGCTCATCTACTATATATCCATATACTCATACTACTTAGGGATGTCAAAATAATTTGAATTCGCTGGGTCAATTCCTTAAAATCATAAAAAAAGACTAGTTAGGGTGACATTTTAACCTGCTAATCTGCACTGTTGAATTCTAAATTTCGGCAGGGTGGTTGTCAACTATTTTTTGCATATTGCTCATTTGCTCTTCTTTTCTTCTTTTGTCTTTGAATCACAACTATTGAGCCATAGCATAGGTCTCTCTCTCTCTCTCTCTCTCTTTCTCTCTCTCTCTCTCAAGCTTTTATTTGTAATAAGTAAGTGTCATTTGATAATTTCTATGAATGAAAGTCTGTTCTTAAAAAAAAAAAAAACTATTCTTATTTGTCTTAGCAGGCTATTGTTGTATGTTGTTCGTATTTTATTTTATTTTTTGTGTTATGCAATATTTCTGGATTCCATTTTTTCTTTTTCGGTCTTAGCTTGCAGAAGAAATTGATCTTCGAGCTGAGGTTCATCACATATATGATTATTTATAAAAATTGATTGGTTAAAAATAACAAAGTAACAAATACCACAAATTCAACCATCTAAAGAATGGTAGAAAAAAAATTCATTTCTTATATTAAAAGAAAAAAGTTAATATAAGTATAAAATTTCCTTGCTCAAAATTAATAAAATTTGAGCTAATAACTAAAAATGTTAATTAAAATGTGTTGCAGTTGTAGTTAGTTAATACTTATCAAATTGATGTTTGCGTTTTTATTGGCTGCAAATTGGTGTTAGCAGGTAGATCTTCAAGAGGAGCGAGTCAGCAACAAGGGTTCTACATTAAATCATAAAGCGCAGCCATCTGTTATTACTTATTATTATAACTGATAAAGTGAAAACTATATTTGTAAAGCATTATGATGATGTTTCATTTATGAAGATGATGTTATGACTAATCTTAGGTTTAATTTTCTATTTTTATCCATATTTCTAAGTAAAAAAAAATGCAATTTTGCAAAGAATAAAACAAGCGGTTGAGGAAAAAATTTAACAATATAAAACAATGAATAATAAGGCAATTTAACAATAATGAGATTTTAAATTTTTATTTATTTTGGCACTTTATTATGAAAATTTACTTTTAATGACATTTTTAAAATTATGAAAATTTAAACCGCCTTTTTGAATAACTCAAAAACTTTTATTTTGATCATATACCCAATTAAAATAACAGTTTAAAATCATACTTTGAACCAATTTAAAAATGGTCATTTAACTTCGATAAAAATTGTGATTTGAGATAGCAGTTTTATGATGGAAGAATCAATTAAAGTGTTTCAGAATTTGAATTGAAGTAGGATATAATAACAATATAAGTAAACAGAAGAATGTTTTTGAAAAATTTTGGTTTATATGATTGAATTGTAAAGAAAAAAAGAAGAGGTATGTATGGAACTATGTATATCCTGTACAATCTCTCTGCACTTTTGGTATCAATTATCACCTGGAAAGAATAAAGAGTAGAGAAATTAGAAGAATTAAGATGAGAGAATAATGATCAAGGAAGAAGGAGGATGCTTACACTCTCATGCCTTTCTCATAGCGTAATCCTTTATCTTTGTAGGTAATTTCTTAGTCTTTTAATTAAATTAATTTTCTTTATTTATAAAATAAGGTTCGAAACTAAATATTCAAAATATAGTGTATAAAATTTCCATTATTTTTTAATTACTAAAACTTCAAATTATAATTAAGAAATTACTCGATTTATTTGTAAAAATCTCTGAAAATATAATCTTGATTAAATATAATAAATCGTAAAATAACTTATTATTTAATTTTTGAAAATCCGGGGTCTTGCATCCTCTCGCTATCAACGTGACGAAACCAGAAGTGCGACACTCTAATAGTGAGGGTATGATAGGATGCATCAATAAAAAATTACTATTGAATTCATATTTCTGCTAGAAGATGACTGTAGCAGATGGCACGTGATATATTTAAATTGGCCCACCTTTTACCATCGGATTTTTCGATGGTAATTTCTGACGGTAACCCATTTTGATGGAACGCACCGTCTCGTTTAATGAAGCCAACATTACTATCTGCGTGCGTGCGTGCGTGTGTCCCACCCCATCGGTTATCCTTTGTTGGCTCCATCTTTGCCTACCATGTCACCTTTAGGTAAAGATCCTAACCTAACATTGTGTTTTTTTTTTTTTAAATTATTTGTTACAAGCTCTAACCCTAACCCTTTTTAGCCACCGAACTCGCCACCGTTGCTATCCTTGCGCCATTACCACCACCACTACCATCGTGCTTAAACTGCCACCACTGCATCCAGGTTCTTTATATATATATTTCTACAAATTTAATTTATTTATTTCTTTGATAGGGTTAATAAAAAATATTTTTAAATATGCGTATTTTTCTCTTGTGATTATATTGTAATAATATTTTTTTCATCTAATAAAATTTTATTTACTTTAGAATATGTTATACATAGAGTTTTAAAAAAATTTAAGGTAATTAGCATTATTTATGTTCAATATGTTAATTAATCAAGATTTTAATTAATTTTTGGGTATATTTATGTATTGACTATTTACATAGTGATTAGAGTTGTGATTTCATTTAATAAAAATTTAGTTATTTTAGATTATAATTTATGGGGTTGTAATAAAATTTAAGGTAAGTAGGATTATTTAGGTTCAATATGTTACTTCATGTAATTTAGTGAAGTTACTAACATAATTTCTTTATCAGGATTTTGTTTTTTTTCTTTGGTATAATTTTTATCATGGGTTATTCATGATATTTAATTTTGTGGGTTATTCATGTAGTGCTCAAATTAGTTTTTTGGCTATAAATATATTAAATTTGTTTAAGTTTTATGTTGGACTTAATTTTTTTTAGGATAGAGTTTTGTGATGGATGTAGGATAAATTAAAGTTGTCTAATGGCGCCTTCTCAAAACTCTTGAATGAAAATGTCTGATAGTAACTCGTTACCAGTGAGCTTTTTTACCGTCCGAAATTGTCTATCACTAAATCCGACGATAATACATATACTGGCAAATTTTTTCGTAAATACGTTGATAAATTCAACGATTTTCGAAGAGTTTCTTGAAGTGAACCAACACGTGATCTCATGGCCTACCTAGGTTAGATATGCATCATATTATTTGCCGCATATTTTTTATGATTGTGCTTTGTGATTATACTCTATACTTATGAGCAGTGACTTGTTTGTGATTGTTTGCTATTATTGTTTGATTGCTATAAGGATGACTATGGTACTAGACATAAATAGACTGATACTCTAAAACCTAGGGTCAGAGTAGTAAAATACAAGACTGTCCCGATTGAAAAAGGTTATCCTAGGACCGATAGATGAACTGATCATTTCTTTGTTAGTATACTAGAAATTGTAGGTTCTCACTACATTTTCTTTACTGCTCCTACAGATGAAGCTGATGGTAACGTTCACTAAACGCTGAAGTAGCCTTCCCACAACCCAGATTCTCGAGTTTGTTTGACTGGTTGAATCATGTATCCCTTTGTACATTCTACCCAACCATTTTATCTCTCTCCACTTCCTAGATCGCTCTTTAACCCAACTGTTTCTTACAACTCTGCTTCTGAATGGCGTCCCAGTGGTCCTTTTCAGTCATCCCACCTTAGCCAAGGGTATCCACGACCATGAAAGCTCAGCGACGGAGCTTAGAGGAATGCTTTACGTTGTGATAACACCAAGAATAATGCGATGCTTTAGAGGTAAGAGTGTTTTTTCGTCCTTTTTATTAGAGTTTTTTTTGAGAAATAAGACTTGACTATTTTTCTTGTTTGCTCGGCTGCCAGACAAGGAAATTTTTGAATGGGTCAAGACTCAGAATGTCGTATGTAATAATATATGTATATAACTATTAGGGTAAAAAACATAAATAAGCCAAGGGAAGAATAATTTTACACAAATCAACCAAAACAAAATCTGATTCATCAATCAACCAAACCAGCGTTTATATGTAGTTTGAACCTACCTGCTTCAAACTTGGATTGCATGTAATTCGAATCACATGGATTCGAATTACTCACTGACACTCAAAATAACATAATTCGAATTCAACTGATTCGAATTAGGCAGCAACATGTAATTCGAATCAAGTTGATTCGAACTACTTCCATGCACGCCATTCATCGTAATTCGAAGTGGATTAATTCGAGCTACACCTGAATAATTTTTANACAAACTTTTATAGTACTCCTAACATTTTTTAAGCCATTTTTTTAAATTATTTTGCATAGAAAATGGCTTAAAATGACTTAAAATGTCCTTTACTCTATGCAAAACAATTTTTTTTAAAAAAAATGGCTTAAAAATGTTAGGAGTACTATAAAAGTTTGTAATGTCCTAATGACTTAGGATATTAAAGAAATACCTTACGTAGTCAATAATAATTTAAAAATTAAAATAAATATAGTTATAACCCGTATTTACCTAAAATACTAGAATATTACAAACTTTTATAGTACTCCTAACATTTTTGAAGCCATTTTTTAAAATTATTTTGCATAGAAAATGGCTTAAAATTTCCTTTATTCTATGCAAAACAATTTTTAAAAAAATGTCTTAAAAAATGTTATGGGTACTATAAAAATTTGTAATATTCTAGTAATTTAGGTAAATACTGGTTATAACTATATTTATTTTAATTTTTAAATTATTATTGACTATGTAGAGTATTTCTTTAATGTCTAAGTCATTAGGACATTACAAATTTTTATAGTACTCCTAACATTTTTTAAGCCATTTTTTTAAAAATTATTTTGTATAGAATAAAGGGCATTTTAAGCCATTTTAAGCCATTTTCTATGCAAAACAATTTAAAAAAATGGCTTAAAAATGTTAAGAGTACTATAAAAGTTTGTAATATTCTAGTATTTTAGGTAAATACGGGTTATAACTATATTATTTTAATTTTTAAATTATTGTTGACTATGTAGAGTATTTCTTTAATATCCTAAGTCATTAGGACATTACAAATTTTTATAGTACTCTTAACATCTTTTAAGCCATTTTTTAAAAATTGTTTTGCATAGAATAAAGGGCATTTTAAGCCATTTTAAGCCCTTTTTTATGCAAAATAATTTTTAAAAATGGCTTAAAAAATATTAAGAGTATTATAAAAGTTTGTAATATTCTAGTATTTTAGGTAAATACGGATTATAACTATATTTATTTTAATTTTTAAATTATTGTTGACTATGTAGAGTATTTCTTTAATATCCTAAGTCATTAGGACATTACAAATTTTTATAGTACTCCTAACATCTTTTAAGCCATTTTTTTAATTATTTTGTATACAATAAAATATTTTTTTGTGGTATAATTTAAATAAATTTATTAAAAAAATTTATAAAAAAATATTCAGGTGTAGTTCGAATTAATCCACTTCGAATTACGTTGAATGACCTGCATAGAAGTAGTTCAAATCAACTTGATTCGAATTACATGTTGTTGCCTAATTCGAATCAGCTGAATTCGAATTATAGGTAGCGTTTGTTTTGAGGTACTGAGACAGAGACTGAGAGACTGAGATTCAGTATTGTGTTTGTTAGTTCAGAGACTGGTACTAAAATTTCTGTCTCTGTCTCTAAAATTTCAGTATTTCAGTACCTCCAAAAAGTAGGGACACAAGGGACTAAAATTTTTAGAGATGGAGACTGAAACTTTAATAACATTTTATACCTAAAATACTTTCATTTCAATTAATTAATTCCAATTTTACCCTTTGTACAAATTAAATTAGAGTTTCATTCTTGTTTCAATTCCTGTCTCCCATTTTGTACCAAACAAAATACTGAGATTTATTTCAATCCCTATCTCTTAGTCTCTGTCTCTCAGTCTCAGTCTTTTCGTCTCTGTCTCTCCACCAAACGCTACCATATTGCTTTGAGTGTTAGTGAGTAATTCGAATCTATGTGATTCGAATTACATGCAATCCAAATTCGAAGCAGGTAGGTTCGAACTACATATAAACATGATTTGGTTGATTGATGAATCAGATTTTGCTTTGATTGATTTGTGTAAAATTATTCTCCCCTTGACTTATTTATGTTTTTTACCCTAACTATTATGTATTTACTATTTTAAGATGACTATATTTATGCTGCTATATGATTGTTATTACTATTGTACTCTTTATGGTTAAACAAAGAAGGCCCTAGCGGCATTATGTGTGATATATCTGTCTTTATTCATTGTTTATGGTTAATATTTATACATTTATTTGCTTTATTTATTTACGTAATGATCACTATTAATTATGTTCCTTAGTAACATAACCGAACACAATTAGTGACAGACTTATAGACATAAATCAGTCTTGTACAATTCTACACCAAACACAATACTGAATTGGATTTCTGTCTCTGTCTCTCTGTCTCTGTCTCTTGGTCTCTGTCTTGCAAACAAACACTACCTAAGTAAAGGATTCGATGGTCCCAGGACGTTTGGACCATTAAATGGTCCCATAATAAAACATATTTTTTAAGTTTTTTAATAACTGCTAAATAGTCTTTATCTAATTTTAATTACAAATTAATCCCTTATATATTATTTAATTATAAAATCTATTTTTTATTTTATAAATCATTATTTTATCATTCATCTATCATAATAAAAAATAAAAACAATAATGAATTAGATATTCCATTAATCATAATAATTTTTTGGCAATCATAATCGATTAAAACTTTGTTTTTGATCCGTTACATTCGTATAGGATTATGAAATCGTGTTTCTTATAAAATCAATCGATTGGATTAATAAAACAATTGATTGAATTTCAGATTTTCCATAATTCAATCGATTGGAATTCAGGTTTCCACAAAACAATCGATTGAATGTTGGACGATAGTATGATTTTCTCAAAAATCAATCAATTGTAACTTTTACACAATTGATTGAACGATGATTAGAATGTAGATTTTTTCTAATTCAATCGATTGTTCATGTTACCCAATCGATTGAAGGCTTCAAAGAAATATGAGGTCTCATAATTCAATCGATTGGTTGTGTTACCCAATTGATTTAAGTCTTCCAAAGCAATATAGATTTTCACAATTCAATCGGTTGGTTGTGTTATCCAATTGATTGAATTGTGCACTACGTTATATGTTACGCCGTTCTCAATTTTCCTACTCGTGTTTATAAATTATTATTTTATTATTCATCTATCTTATCTTTAAAATTCTATCTTTAATTTTTAAGTTTTTATTTTGATTTAAATACTCTAATATTATCTTTAATTTAATATTAAAGTTATAAATTGGTGAATGCAGAACTTTCACCCTCAATCCTAGCTTTTTTTGCATTTTTAGTTCTGGCCATTTTGGAATATTGGTTTGGTGGGTTTTGTAAGGATTTGGATGAGGATTAATAATATGTATGTTGTTTGGAGTGGATGTTGATGAGATTGGAGAAGAAGAGAGAAGTTTTGTGGATTTAGAGAGAGAAGAGAGGTTATGTAGAAATGAAGTTGTAAAATTTAAAAAGGGAAAGGAGGCTGAATACGGATGGTTATCAGGCTTAATATATAGCGCATATCAAAATTTAATCGATTGTATTATCATACCAATCGATTGAATGCAGAAAAAAACCTTATTCACGTCACATTTAAATCGATTGAATGCTCATAACAATGGATTGAACTGAAAAATACCATTAGTCGCGTACAAACTTCAATCAATTGTATTATCATACCAACGATTAAACTTTCATATATCATTCTAATAAGTAAGGGCGTAAGTCAATCGATTGGGTAACAGAACCAATCGATTGAATTAACTAAACCCAGATTGCTTTGATGATTTCAATCGATTGGGTAATATAACCAATCGATTGAATAGGAAAAATTCCACATGCCTTGCAAAATTCAATCGATTGTGTATCAATTCTAATTGATTGAATTTTTAACAAACACGATTTTTCCGATCCAATACGTATGTAACGGATCAATGATAAAATTATGATCGATTAAGATTGCAAAATATTTATTACGATTAATGAAAGATCTAATTTGTTATTATTTTAGTTTTTGATTATTAATAAACATGATAGATGAATGATAAAATAATGATTTATAAAATAAAAAATAAATTTTATAATTATCTAATTTTATAAGGGATTAATTTGTAATTAAAATTAGATAAGGACTATTTAACAGTTATTAAAAGATTTAAAAAACATGTTTTATTATTGACCATTTAATGATCCAAACGTTCTGTGACCATCGAATCCACTCTCTTGTAATTGGTCGTTATCTTAACCATAGTTGGGTTATTTTATAATTTATTATTTGAGATTGGAAATGATATAATTTCTTAAAATATCAAAACTTCACTGTCGTTAATTGAAACACATTTCCACTCCTCCATTCTTTCTTCATTACTTCATCACCTAGATTCAGTCCTTCCAAGCACCGTCGCTTTCGTGACAAGAAGCGCCGACGTCGTCGCCATCTATTGCCCTCCCACATAATCTCTCTTTTTTCAGTGCATCATCCCTTAGTCACGTCGTTGAATTCCGTCGCCAGTAACTTTGCCGTCCTTCCCAGTATAGACAACACCTCTTTTTGTCATGGATCACTGCTTACCCACATAATTAATGGTTAATTTGGTTATTAAATTTTTTTATTAAAAAAATATATCTTTATTTAATTACGTGATGGAATGTATTTTATATTTATCTCTTAAATATTTATACAATTTATTTTTGTATTTAAAATTTTTAATATTAAATATTTTTTATTTAAAATTTTATTTTTATATTATTTTTTAAACTGTTATATTGGTCTCTTCTCTTTTCTTTATCAAAGATAGGAGACTCGAACCCGCAACCTCTTAATTGAATATGGAAAGATTATGCCATTTGAGCTATAACTCATTGGCATATTGGTCTCTTCTTTAAGATAATACAAAAAATAATTTCTCATGCAAATAATTTATTTAATCATTGAGGAGTGCTAGGGGGCAGCAATTTTTGTGATTTGTAGCCATCAAATAGCCATCAATGATGATTTTAATGGTGTAAGATTAGTGTGAAATTTCATCCAATGGCTCACTTTTCTTTGCTGGTTATATGCTGGCCAGAATTTGGAAAAGTTGCTGGCCCCTAGACTTTTCCTTAATCATTAATTAAAGAGGTAATGACCAAATCAGTACCCGAAAGATTCAAACGCTGACATTTTGGTACCTCACTATTGTTATTGACAAAATGGTCCTTAAAAGATTTTAAAATTTGACCAGTGGCCATGTCAGCACTGTGCTTGCCGGAAATGTGCTCCGGTGAACTCGTGGGTATGCTTGTCAAATTTTAAAATCTTTTAAGGACCATTTTGTCAATAACAATAGTGAGGTACCAAAATGTCAGCGTTTGAATCTTTCGGGTACTGATTTGGTCATTACCTCTTAATTAAATAATAAAGTACGAATAAATTAAAAATTAAAAGAATAAAAATACTATAAAAAATACTTATAAGAAAGTTAGATTTTATCATTTTGAATTTGTATTATTAATTTTAACAATTTATTTTTTTTAAATAATTTATGTACGACAAAAGATATATTTTTCCTGATTTTAATTATACTTTTAAGTACTCTAAATAGAGTTATTTTATTATATTATATTTTACATATTTATATATGTTCTATCATGTAATTAAATAAAGATTTATTTTAATGAAAAAATTTAATAACCAAACTAAACATTACTTATATGAGTAAAGAGTGATTCACGGCAGAAAGAGGAATCGAGTGAGAGAGAGAGAGGATAAGAGATAGCGATGACGTCGGCGCTGACTATATTAAATAGGACGGCAAAGCTACTGAGTACGGGAATTCAACGACGTCGTTAAGGGATGAAGAAAGAGAGATTGCGTGAGAGGGTAGTAGATGATGATGACTCGCTTCTTGACACCACGGCGATGCTTGGAAGGACCGAAGCTACGAAGAAACAATGGATGAGTGGAAAGATGCTTCAATTAACGGTACCAGAATTTTGATATTTTAAGAAATTATATCATTACCCATTTCAAATAACAAATTACAAAATAATCCAACTATGATTAAGATAATGACCAATTAAAATGTGACACATCATAAATAATAACTTACATGTTTTTTTCATAGGATTGGATAAAATTCATATAGGTTTATTCACCTATGAATAACAACTTTAAATATTATATATTAAATGTATTTTAACATGCATGATATCGTTATATATACTTTAGATTTTTGTTTAGAATAATGTATCATTTTTGTCTTCAACGTTTGGGATAAGTCCCAAAATTATTCCTAACGTTTAAATCGTGTGTCTTATTTAAGTCTTTAACGTTTTAAAATTGACTCAATATTGTCCTGCTGAGGGATGTGTTAACGGAATTGACGGCGGAACAAAATTGAGATGATTTTAAAATGTTAGGGACTTAAATAGGACGAAAACGTTGGGGGACAAAAATGATACATAGAAATAAATTTTAATTTTATCCTTCACTAATATTAATCTTTTACAGTACATAGTTATTCAATTATTTTTTAACCATATCTAAGTAAATTACACTTAATCACATTACTTTGATTCTAAATAATTTTTTTATAATTTTACTTTATTAAAGATTTTTACTCATCATGAAATATTTGTAGAATAACTAGAATCACATTACTTTATTATATATGTATCATTTTTCTCCACAAATTTATGTACTAGTCATTCCACAAACATTTTATGATGAGTAAATTTTTAAGAGTAAAATTATAAAAAAAAAATTATTTAGAATAAAAGTAATAAGATTAAGTATAATTTACTTGATGTGATTAAAAAATAATTAAATAACTATGTACCGTAAAAGATTGATATTATTGAAAGATAAAATTAAAATTTATTTCTATATATCATTTTTGTCCCTAACGTTTTCGTCCTATTTAAGTGCCTAACGTTTTAAAGTCGTCTCAATTTTATCCCGTCGTCAATTTTACTAACAGATCTTTAACGACAAGACAACATTGAGTCAATTTTAAAACGTTAAGAACTAAGACGATTTAAACGTTATGGATAACTTTAAAATTTATCCTAAACATTAGAGATAAAAACGATACTTTACTCTTTTTATTTATTTTTGTTAAATATGGTTGAGAGTCTTGAGACTATCTAAGTGTGTACTCATCTATTATTGGATTACTGTCCTAGGGTTTTTTCTTTTTAATTAGAAAAAAGTAAATGGTGCTGACAGAGTGACAAAATACGTAATATTTGATGGCCAATTTTATGGTGCTTTTTGTTTGGTACTTAATTTTTGCCTAAATTACTTTTTATAGTAACTTTAAAATATTTAAAATTTTTTAACTTTTATATTTTTAAAATTAAAATTAATTATTTTATCTATTTTAATAATTAGACAATATTTTTTAGGCAACATAGCAAACACCAAAATTTAAACAGGTAGAATAGCATTCATCTTAATCATATATTTTAATATTATAATTTTTGATATTTTTTATTTGTGTTCAAAAATAAAAAATTTGGAGTACACTTCGATTTGTGTTTAAAAATTAAAAAATTCTGGAATACACAAATCAGAGGATTTGAGTACAAAAATCAGAGGGTTCTATTTTTGTTTCAAGAATCGATCTGATTTTTATACCTCTTACGAATCGGACGATCTGATTTCTATTCTCTAACTTAAATTATCCCATATTTTAAAATACCACAGGAGTTCATCATTCAAAAAAATACCATTATTAATCCAATATTAAAAATAAAAAATACTGCGAACACGCATACGGCTAAATGGAAAGAAACATGGCTTAAACTTGTTCTTTCAAATCTCCGAAAACAGTGTTTGGGGTTATACGTGCTCTTCTGAAAAAATAGGACTCGTTACGAGTAATGCACTTTTGTCTTATAATAATGATATATAGGATAACTCTTAATATTTTTTTTTTATAAAATATCTTGAGTGTATTGATAAACATAAATAATCTTATAAATAATGTTCTCTGCATTTTTTATTTTATTAATTGTATTTTTATATTTTTTGTGGTCAAATTATTACTATAAGTAAATCTTAATTATTTGAAGCACTGAAAAATTCTGATTTTAGGTCATGATGTTAATTTTAATCGCAAAAGAATAAAAAGCCAAATTTGACGGTTTGGAATTTTAGTTAGTGTGGAGAGTTTATTCTTATTAATAATGAACAAAGTCAATGTACTTTGAATGACAGCTTTAAAAGTGATTGTGTCAAATCTGTGGTGATAATGTAGGGAAGAAGCTGTGTTTCTGTTGTTTATAATCTTTGTAAAAAAAATGTTTTATCATTAAATTTTTTTTGTCATATTTATTAGGTAAAATTTATTTTTTAATGCTTTTCGACTTTACTATCTTAGAAATGTAATGACTGAACACAATATATTATAATTCTTTTATGATTGAATATATTTTTATCATAATTATTTTATCTTAAAATTTATTTACAAATGTCCCTCCAAAATTAATTATATATAATTTACTTTCACGTTATACAAGATTTTGGATGCTATATACAATGACAAAATAAAATATTTTAGGTAACAACAAAAAATATGGTAAATTATTAGTCAAAGTTTGTGAACAATTCTATTATTTTAAGTGTTTTATATATATACTTATTATTGTATTTTATTTTTTAATTTTAAGTCACTAATTAATTTTACTATAAGCCCTACAATGCAAAAAATTTATGTGTATAGTTAATGATTTTTTTATTTTTTCATATTTTATTATTTTATTTATGTGATTTATGAATGTATTTCTTTTTATTAACGTATTTATCTTTATATCATAATTGATACGTTATACATTTTAAAAAAAATTGAAAATCTTAATTCATTATCCTAATTATTATCTTAATTTTTAAATAACAAAGTATTAAATCTTTTTAATATTTAAAAAATAATATATATTTAAATTTTCACTTTTTAAAATATTAAGAGAATACTTAATATTTCAAATACTTATGTGTTCTACAGTTCACGTTATTAATCAAATTTTGTTATTAGTCATTAATCATAAATAGAACTTATATTATGTGTTTTATCGATGTAATTATTTTTTTATTAAATTGCTAATCTTTCTGTACAATTAATAAATCATTCTCTTAATTAATAAAGTATTATTGATTTTTATATTCCCAAACAAAGCTAATAATGGTATTAGCTATTTAGTTTTAGCCATACATATCAATTTAATAAGTTATTCGTGACTCAAACTTTATAATAAATTATTTTTTTATTTTTGTTACGACAATATATTTATTTATCATAAATTTCATTTCATTTTTGTGCATCCTATGGATTTTTTCAATATATATATAAATATATCTAGAAGTGATTTAATGTTTTCAAAATTTTTAGTTAGCAACATTAAAATGAATCACACCTGTTAATTTAATATATTCATATCATTTATATCTATAAAAAATTGTATCATGTGCATTTAAAACATTATTATTCACATGAGTGATTAAACTTATATGTTGAATTCTGACTAAAAAATATATGGTAACGTCGGTGTGAGTATGTAAAATTTGTATTTTATTTCTTCAACTTCATTCACAAATTAGCACACTCATGACAGTAACTATTCTATAATAATATATTAAATTATGGATTTTATAAAAAAATTAATCTGTTATA
>NC_029787.2:29666286-29667485 GCF_000816755.2 Arachis ipaensis | reverse complement strand
TTAGGGTAAATTATCTAAATAAAATAATTGAAACTCATATTTACTAGATTACAGTTTTATAAAATATCATACTCGTATGCAACGTTCTTTTGAATTCTATATAAAATCGTTAAAGGATGCAGCGATTTTCAGATTTAAGGTAATCCGCTAAAGAAACTCACAGTTTACGTGAAAAAGCAAATTGTGCATAAATAGCACTACTGATTACAGCCGTTTATGAGGAAACAATGAGTAATGTAATTCCTGCATCCTATAACGAATTATATATACATGAAGATTATCTTTATTTTTGTAACAATTATGCATAGGATAAAATGAATAATAAGATGAGATTAAATAATAAAATGAATAATGCAATGAAAATGAATAAAAATTTAAGACTTTTACCATCATTCAATTAAATTTGTCCATTTTTTTAGACGATTATATACGATTATAGTTATAAACTTCATTTATATTCACATAATATAAAAGTTAAATTCTTTCTTTAAACACTCTCAAAAGGTAATAAAAATAGTTTGTAATATTTTTAAAAAATAATTTTAAATAGATTTTTTATACATATTTATTGTTGCTTCTAGAATAAAAATAAAATTTTTAAATTTTACCACAATAATTTTTCATAAAATTTAAGTAAAAATTAGTTATTTTAAAAAATAAAAAAATTCAAAGAATATTAAGTGTCTTAATTTTAAGATAAGCTCATTAATACCAATATTTTTACACCAATATACAAACCAATTATTAATGTGTTATGTTACTAATTCCTGAATTCATTCTAACAATCAATTTGAATATTGTACTCTTATTATTATTTAGAATAAAAGAGTATTGTACTTTTTATTTTTAAAATAAATAAAGGTAATTGTTATTGATTTATTGTGCTTAAAAAATTATCAATAAAAAAATTATTTTTCAAGTAAACAAAGGTGATTGCTATTTGACCTATTGTGCTTAAAAAATGGTCAATAAAAAATATAGTACTCTTTTAAGCACAATACGTTAATAACAACCACTTATTTACTTAAAAATATATTTTTTATTAACTATTTTTTAAGTACAATAAGTCAATCACAATCACCTTTATTTACTTAAAAAATAAAAAATATAGTACTCTTTTATACTAAACAATAATAAGAATACAATATTCAACTATTTATTTTAAAATATTTTAATTCATTTTTAAAAATTGTCTTTGT
>NC_029787.2:29662126-29666220 GCF_000816755.2 Arachis ipaensis | reverse complement strand
TTTTTAAAGAAAGAATTTAAATCTTATGTTCTGTGAATATAAAAAAAAGTTTATAACTACGATCGTACATAGTCGTCTAAAAAATGGATAAGTTTAATGAAATAATGGTAAAAATTTTAAAATTTTATTCATTTTTATTCCATTATTCATTTCATTATCCAATTTCATTCTACTATTCATTTCATTCCATGCATGATTGTTATAGAGATAGAGATAATCTTCATGGATATATAATCTGCTACAGACTGTCAAGAATTACATTACCCATTGTTTTCTCATAAATTGCTGTAGCCAGTAACAAATTATGTAGTTTGGCATCTCATGTAATTTGGCATCTCTTTTAGAAACTATTGTAGCTTCTAGCGATTTTTGCCTAACTTGCACGCAAACTGCGAGTGTCTTTATGCTTCATGTTTTTATCCCCGTGCAGAGCATGGGTGGCTGCACTAGTTGTCATTTGGCGGTCCCAATATATTTACATGACACTACATTATTTACTTGTCATTTTTGGTTTCTTCCCTGTCGATACTGCATACGACGGATGGAAAAGAAACGTGACTAAATTTGCTCTTTCGAATTTTCAAAAGCAGTGTTTGGAAGTTATATGTGTTCTTCCCAATTTCCAAAACTAATAGGAACTCATCCCAATCTCTATTTATATTTATTTGTCATAAAAAGTAACTTCACATCAATTTTTGTATTATAAACAGTAAATAAGAATTTAAAGTATCTCTCTTCTCCATTAAAAAGAACTAACTTTAATCTCTGTTGTGGTCAATATTAAAAAAATTCATATATAACAATAATACACAATATATAATTCGAGATTACACTAATTTGTAAAATTATTTAATACAAAAAAAAACATAGTTAAGCTCTATAGTTGGACGACAAACATTGTGAAATTGCAATAATGTTCAATCAAGTCCTCTTTCAACTATCTATGCTACAGCTTATTTCAAAGTTGGGCACTTCTTTGGAGAAATTGATGGTATGGTGCACAATCTTCCTCTCCCAGCTGAGGTTGTGATAAGCCGTTTTCGATATCATCATACTCTAAGCCTTGAGCAAAATTTCCTGCATAAGTGTCTCTTTCATCCTCAACAATCATATTATGCAATATAATACAAGCTCTCATTATATTTGCAAGCTTCTTCTTTTTCCAAAAGCGAACTGGACCACGTGTAATTGCAAAGCGTGCTTGCAACACTCCGAATGATCGCTCCACATCTTTTCTTTGCCCTTCTTGGTATTGTGCAAATAACTTGCATTTCTCCCCTTGTGGCTTTGAAATTGATTTGACAAATATGGCCCATTCAGGATAAATATCATCTGCTAAATAATATCCCATAGTATAATTATTACCATTAATCATATAATTTACCTCCGGAGCACAGTCATTCAAAATATCATTGAACACTGGAGAACGATCTAACACGTTGATATCGTTATTTGAACCAGAAACTCTAAAGAAAGCATGCCATATCCAAAGGTCTAAAGATGCTACAACCTCAAGTACTATGGTTGCAACCCTACGATAACCACTCATGTACACACTTTTCCACGCCTTTGGACAATTTTTTCATTGCCAATGCATGCAGTCAATACTACCAAACATGCCAAAAAATCCACGACCCTCCGCCATTTGTAGCAGGCGTCGTATATCATTTGGATTTGGTTTTCATAAGTATTCATCCTCGAACACCGAAATGACACCTTCAACAAATTTTTTCAAGCATTCAATTTTAGTGCTCTCACTATACGCACATAATCATCAACAGCATCAGCTGCTACGCCGTATGCTAACATCCGTATCGCAACGGTGCATTTTTGGAGTGGTGACAAGCCTCTTCTTCCAGTTGCATCAACCATCTGTTTGAAATACGGATAGACTTTTGAGAGAGCCTCTACTATCCGGAGGAACATATGTCTTCTCATTCGAAATTTCCGTCGGAAAATGTCAGCATTATACACCGGCTCATCTGCAAAGTAATCTTGGAAAAGGCGATCATGTCCTGCTTCTCGATCTCTATTGATCCATCTACGAGGAGTTGGGGTAGAGCTTGTATCGATATCATCTTCTTCTAAATCATCGAATAAACACTCATCGATCCAATTATCCATGAGTGTGTTATCTTGCCGTCTTCTTTTACCATACAAAGCCTCATTAAACATATCATCAAAATTTCTAGCCATATCTTGAGATGTAATTTTTAGTATTCTTTTGAGGTGAGAAACAAGTGTTGAAATGGAGTTGCTGAATCAATGATAGTTGATATTTATAAGTGTGTCTGCAACAAGTAGCTACTTCTCAACGGCTAGTTTTGCAACGGCTAGTTAACGGCTAGTTTTTTTCTTGTCTTAGTTTAAAACGGCTAGTTAACGGCTAGTTTTTTCTTGTCTAAGTTTAAAACGGCTAGTCTTGCAACGATCACTTTCATAAACAATAACGGCACAATAATATTGACTAATTTAAAATGTTACATCAGAAATGAATAAAACAGACTACATCACATACCAATAATACGCAACAAAAATAAAAACATACTACTTAACTCTACGAATACAAGGAACCATTAAGTAAACCACTTATTGATTATTATTTTCTCACATGCAATCTCATGAAGAGCTCGTCGTTTTTCACTCATTATAGACGTGTCAGCATTAAGTATTTGCATATCCATTTCTCTTTTTTAATATAACTCCTTTTCTTTGATTGCCATCATCTTTTCTCTATGTTCCCTCTCCTCTTCTCTTTTTTTTCCCCATATCCATTAGTTCCTTTTCTCTAACATTTTTATTATCTTCCATGAGAGATAGTTTCTTAGCAACCGATGATTTCTTCTCGCTAAGATCTTCAGACATTTGTGCTTTTTTCTTACCCTTTCTCTTGCTCTTCTTTGATCCTTGTGGGCGAATGGGAGAGTCCACACCGGTTTCGTCACACAACGGTGTTTCTGGATTTGATTATGATGAGTATGCTCCAGTTGCACTAACTTTGGTTCTTTTTGAGCCTCCACTTTGTGTAGGTAGTTGGCTTCTCTATTTTTGCTCCAAACGAAGCATATTCCAATGCCTCTCAAAAGTAAATTTCTGACCATAATGTGTGGAATAAAGTTTATAGGTCAACTCCTTTATATCATCAGCATTTGAACCACTCCTTATATTTCGAATAGCTTGATCGTAGCAACCATCAAATTGTGCAACTACCTTGTTAATCTTATACCATCGTTTCTTACATGTAACTGCCCCCCTTTTTATGTTGGATCTGAATTTCACACAATAACTGTGAATTAGACTCCAAAATGTTTCACCCTTTTGGTCGGTACCAACTATAGGGTCGGTTGAAACATTCAACCATACACTGATCAACATCTCATCCTCTTTCCATTGCCAGTGTTGAATACTATCTTGCCTACGATTTTCAATGTCATCTTCATTGAGGTCGATAGCATCTAATCCACGAGGTTTGGCAAAATTTAAATATTATGAATTTGGACTACATTGTATCAGAGTTTGAGAGGATAGGTTAGAAGAGCCACCAGCACCAGATGAGCTATGTCTCGATACACTGAATTGAGTTAAAAACGGCAAGGATGTTGGAGCAATATTTTCGATAGTAGGATTAAATATGGATGAAAATGGAAAATGTGGCGTTTGTGAATTTTGATTTTGTGGTTGAAACATAGGAAATTGATTATTATAAGGAGCTTGAAAATTGAAATTAGGAAGATTTTGTGGATTCGGATTTTGAAATGTATTCAGTAGTGTGAAGTTTTGATTTAGAATTTGAGAGTTTGAGGTTTGAGATTGTTGGGTATTTGGAGTTTGAGAAAAGTTTTGTGAGTAATTCAAAAGAGTTGAGTTGGTTTGGATCCATTTGTCCGAACAAAAAATAATAGCAGTAGAACTTTGATTTCGTAAACTTTGAAAGAAGATGAAGAAGAGTATAAGAAAGTGTGAGAATAGAAGTATATGTAAGTAGTATATGGAGTAACAAAATATTAATTTATTAATAATAACGGTAACATAGCAACGGCTAGTCTTGTAATGTGGTTAGTATTTCAAATTTCACACATAAAAAATAAACCACT
>NC_029787.2:29630012-29662112 GCF_000816755.2 Arachis ipaensis | reverse complement strand
TAAAAAAATAAAAAATTCTTGAAAAAAGATATTTGAATTTTATTTTTTTAAATACATTTTTTTTGTAATTTATATAGAGTTCGCCATATCCCCAGCGAATTTTAAGGTGAGTTCGGTCACTATTTAAACCTGGTGGGACCATATTTATTTGTCGTCTTTTTTTTCCAATCTCTCCTCCAAATTTACTCTATTCCTCCTTTCTATCTTTTCGACGCCCATGAAGTTTGTTGCGGACGACATTCTCAATTTCAGGTCAGTAAATAATATATTAGTTAAAATTACTCTTTTTTTTTATCTTAGTTAGAGTTACTATTTACATGTTAGATAAAGTTACTAGTTAGAGGTTGCATGTTAGTTAAAATTATAGATTTACTGTTTACACGTTAGTTAGACTTACTATTAACTATTTACATGTTAGTTAGATTTTTTATATTATTGTTTTCAAGTAGAATTGCTGTTTATTGTCTATAACATGTTAATTAGTATAAAAAAGTAAATTGTTAGTTAGTTCAGTCAGAATAATTAGTTTAAGTTGTGAATTTGGAGGTAATTAGTGAAATAATCAATTATGTTAAGTTAGATTAAAAGAAACATGATTATTAAAATTTAGGGTTCAGTTAGTTATTAATAGGGTTGTTTAGGGTGTTAGTTGACGGCGTCATGTAGTTGGGTTAAATTTAAATTAGTAAGTTTATAAGCAATTATTAAATATATTTTTTAATAATTTAGTTAACATAAAAGGAATTGAGTTCTGTGTATGTGATTTCATTTTACTAGAGTGTATTTAGATAGAGCATCAGTTATTGGGCTACGAGGATACGATGTACAAATTGGAAGAGGCTGAGCACATTGCTGGCCGGCTTGATTGAGTGGTACAATTTTTTCACTGTTGTTTATTTTATTGTAATTAATAAACAGTGAACTTGTTATTTCATGTGTTCACCATCCCTGTTTTTTTAATTTTTTATTTTCGTTTGGTAGGCGCCTCGGATCCTGCGCACCAGGCGGAATTCGATGACACGGCCGCCGGAGCAGATTAGGCTTATCTCAAATGAGCCGAATTTGAGTATGCATGCAACCTATATGGTTGAGTTCGAGCACGACTGGCCACTTGTCTCGGCATTGATAGAGAGGTGGATGCCTGAGTCCCACACGTTTCATCTACCATGCGGGGAGATGACTATCACCCTGCAGGACGTGGCCTATCAGCTGGGACTCAGAATCGACGGTGATCCTGTGAGTGGATGCATAGGTGGGTCAGGACAGCACCATCAAGGACGGACCATTGAGTTTTGTGAGCAGATTCTGGGTGTTGTTCACGGCCTAGAGGACAGAAAGTCACAGACCAAATGGACTGTGAAGCTCACTTGGTTCCACAACACAGTTTGTGGTGAGCTAGAGTAAGATGCCACAGAGGAGTGTCTGATGAGGTACATGAGAGGGTACATCATGCAGTTGATAGGGCGTATCCTATTTCCAGATGCATCTGACTATCGGGTGCACATTAAATGGCTCCCTCTACTGGAGGACTTTGGCACGTGTGGCCGGTTATCGTGGGGCTCGGCTGTGCTCGCATGGCTGTACCGCCAGATATGCCATGCCACAGAGCATGATCAGTGCAATTTGCATGGGTGCGTTAGCTTGATGCTGTCCTGTGCCTCTCACCATATTCCGCTGCTACGGCCCGATGGCTTTGATACTCGTCGATTTTTGCTGGTTGAGATGTATTATGAATACTTGTAAAAACTCTTAGTTAATTTATTAATTAGTTAATGAATTTGAGCGATAATGTGGAATTGTGTTTGGCATTGTAGGTGGGTTCAGTACCAACCGAACAATGTCAGAGGTGAGAGCAGGCTTAGGCATTACAAGCGTACCCTAAACGGAATTGGGATGTTGAATGTAAGTGATAAATATTTAAGTATTACAGATTTATTTTAATTAAATACATATTGTATTTGAAATTTGAATGCCATCACTAATTTGCATTTTGTGAACAGGTTGACTTCATATTGATCCATCATCGGATCCCTGATAGCAGAACCCTCATGACTTTTAACACTGTCATCATTTAAGTCAACATTACGAACTTCAACATTAGAACCCTCTTGACTACCTTCAAGTGGCATATATAGATCCACCATCGTTCTTTTGATAGTTCGTCTAACAGTTCCACTCAACAAACTATCATCGACACTATCTGCAGCCGATCCTCGGCCACCCAACTCAACGAGGAACATGAATAATTCCAACAAATGAATATTTGTCCATCGGTTGTGCCACGACCTTATAAGCCGTACGTCTTCGTTGTCACGTAAACGATATCTAATTCAAAACAACAGAAACATTTCTCACCATGGTCTAATACATATACTAGCAATAAAGACAAGAAAACTATAATATACCTTTTATAAAACAAACTACCATCTACTTCTGTCGGATATCTATAGTAAATTTTCTTCACCCTTTTTGCCTCTTGCTGTCCGACAGAATGCAATATCAAATTCTTCAACGCTGTTAAACTGTTGACTTCCGGTGACATATAGGTAATTATTGGTTGTCCCGATCTAAAAACAATAGAACCTTCTTCATCATACACTATTTCACCATCATAATGAATAAATAATAATGGATTCCTTGACATTGTAGAGAAAAAATGTCAACAATGATAATAAAAGTCGACAATAAAATTGTGGTTCTCTACTCCACTGCATGCTTTTATTTTGGACATCTAACCTAGAATTCGCCCGGGGGGGCAACTTGCCTTAATTACAAAAAAAATCGTATTTTGGAAAATAAAGTACAAAAATTTTGTTTGGGGAATTAAATAATTTTTATATTTTATTTACGAAAAAAAACCATGGGATTTTTTTCTAATATAAAATATAAAAATAATTCCTGAAACAAGATAATTGAACTTTATTTTTCCAAATGCAATTTTTTTGGTAATTAAGACAAGTTCACCGCACCCCCAGCGAACTCTATAATTTATATAGAGTTCGCCGCACTCCCGGCGAACTCTAGGGTGAGTTCGGCGTACTATTTAAATCTGATGGGACCATTTTTATTTTTCACTTTCTTTTCCAATCTCTCCTCCAAATTTACTCTGTACTTCCTTTTTGTCTTTTCAACGCCCATGAAGTTCGTTGTGGATGACATTCTCAATTTCAGGTTAGTAAATAATATGTTAGTTAGAATTACTTTTTTTAGCTTAGTTAGAGTTACTGTTTACATGTTAGATAAAGTTACTAGTTGGAGGTTGCATGTTAGTTAGAGTTACAGATTTACTGTTTATATGTTAGTTAGATTTTTTATGTTATTGTTTTCAAGTACAGTTACTGTTTATTGTCTATAATAGGGGTGTTCAAAACCGATCCAATCCGAACAAAACCGACCAAACGAGCCGAAAAAACCGATAACCGAACAAACCGAAAACCGAAAAAAATCGAAAAATAATATTTTGCAGTTTTTTGTGGTTTGGTTCGGTTTTCGGTTTTAATTTGAAAAGTACTAACCAAACCGAACCGAACCGGTTATACTGAAAAACCCTATATAGAAACCAAACCCCACCCCCCTTCCAGGAAGATACAGCCGCCACTCAACCCTAGCTCTCTCCTCTCCCCCACTCTCCACTCTCTTTTTCCACACCGTACAAAATTCCACATCCCACCCTCACACGCCGTCGTCCTCTAAGCCTCTGATGTGCCGGACAGCACCCTCGCGGTGGCCTTCCTCGTCGTGCTTCCCTATTCTCGGCGCGGCCCTTTCTCTCCTTCCCTTCCTCATCGCGATTCCCTCTCCTCGGCGCCGCCCTTCCTCCATGCACAGAAGCCGGCATCTCCTCCCATCGTCTTCCTCCTAGCGTCCTCCTCCACGCCGTCGTTTTCTTCTCTGCATTTCGCAGAGTCATGGTCTTCATAGTTGCGCTTCGCATCTCTGATTCGTAGTTCTAAATTTGTTGGATCTGACTATTTGTTGTTGTTTTCTTTTTGGATTCTGATCTTGTATACGAAATGATTTGTTATTTTGATTTTTAGCTTTGATTACTGGTTATTTTTTCTTGGTTGTGAGTTTTTTTTAGGGTTTTGGATCTGATTACTTCTTTATTTTGATTGTACGTTCTATTATGAGTTTGATTAGGATTTTGGATCTGATTACTTCTTCTTTGGTTGTGATTACTGATCATTTGTTATTTTGGTTTTTTATTATTTGTTCTTTATTTGAGTTCTGCTCTGATGTTTGATTTTAGGGTATGGATGGATGGAAGTTTAGAACAGAATATTTTTTTGAATTATTTGAAAAACCAAAAAAATCGAACCGAACCAAACTGGTTTTAATTGGTTTGGTTTGGTTTGGTTGGTGTTGATAAAAAACCGAACCGAAGAATAAATATAAAATTGGATCGGATGACTTTTTCTCAAATAATCGAATCAAACCGCACTGCGAACACCCCTAGTCTATAACATGTTAATTAGTATAACAAAGTAAATTATTAGTTAGTTTAGTCAGAATAAGTATTTTAAGTTGTGAATTAGGAGGTAATTAGTGGAATAATTAATAAGGTTAAATTAGATTAGAAAGAAACATGATTAGTAAAATTCAGGGTTCAATTAGTTATTAATTAGGGCTGTCTAGAGTGTTAGTTGACGGCGTCATGTAGTTGGGTTAAATTTAAATTAGTAAGTTTATAAGCAATTATAGATTTAAATATAATAATTTAGTTAGCGTAAAAGGAACTGAGTTCAGTGTATGTGATTTCATTTTACTAGAGTGTGTTTAGATAGAGTAGCAGTTATTGGGCTACGAGAATACGATGTACAGATTGGATGAGGCTGAGCACATTGCTGGCCGGCTTGATCGAGTGGTAAAATTTTTTCACTGTTGTTTATTTTATTGTAATTAATAAACAGTGAACTTGTTATTTTATGTGTTCACCGTCCTTTTTTTTATTTTTTATTTCCGTTTGGTAGGCATCTCGGATCCTGCGCACCAGGAAAAATTTGATGACACGGCCGCCAGAGAAGATTAGGCGATATCTCAGACGAGCTGGGTTTAAGTATGTGGCCTATTTGGTTGACTTCGAGCACGACTAGCCACTTGCCTCGGCGTTGATAGAGAGGGGAGGCTTGAGTCCCACATGTTTCATCCACCATGCGGGGAGATAACTATCACCCTGCAGGACGTGGCCTATCAGCTGGGACTCAGAATCGACAGTGATCCTGTAAGTGGATGCATAGGTGGGTAGGAGCAGCACCATCAGGGACGGACCATTGAGGAGTTATGTGAGCAGATTCTGGGTGTTGTTCCTAGCCTAGAGGACAGACAATCACAGACCAAGTGGACTGTGAAGCTCACTTGGTTCCACAATACGGTTTGCGTGAGCTGGAGCAAGACGCCACAGAGGAGCGCCTGATGAGGTATACGAGAGGGTACATCATGCAGCTGATAGGGGATATCCTATTCCCAGATGCATCTGACTCTCGGGTGCACATCAAATGGCTCCCCCTACTGGAGGACCTTGACACGTGTGGCCAGTTATCATGGGGCTCGGCTGTACTGGCATGGCTATACCGCTAGATGTGCCGTGCCACGGAGCATGGTCAGCGCAATATGGGTGGGAGCGTCATCTTGCTGCTGTCCTGCACTTATCACCATATTCCGCTGCTACGGCCCGATGGCTTTGATACTCGTCAGTTTTCGCTAGTCGAGAGGTATTATGAATACTTGTAAAACCTTAGTTAATTTATTAATTAGTTAATGAATTTGAGCGATAATGTGGAATTGTGTTTGGCATTGTACGTGGGTTCAATACCGGTAGACAATGCCAGAGGCGAGAACAGGCTTAGGCATTACAGGCGTACCCTGAACGGGATTGGGATGCTGAATGTAAGTGATAAATATTTAAGTATTATAAATTTATTTTAATTAAATACATATTGCATTTGAAATTTGAATGTCGTCACTAATTTAGGTTTTGTGAACAGGTTGACTTCATACTGATCTATCATCAGATCCCTGATAGCCGAACCCTCATGACTTTCAACACCATCATCTATTAAGTCAACATTACAAACTTCAGCGTTAAACCCCTCTTGACTACCTTCAGGTGGCATATTTAGATCCACCATCGTCCTTATGATAGCTCTTCTAACAGCTCCACTCAATAGACTATCATCGACAGTATCTGCAGACAATCCTCAGCCACCCAACTCAACGAGAAACACGAATAATTCCAACAGATTAACATTTGTCGACCGGTTGTGCCACAACCTTATAAGCTGTACGACCTCGTTGTCACGTAAACAATACCTAAATACTAACAACAAAAATATTTCTCACCATGGTTTAATACATATACTAGCAACAAAAATATACCTTTTATAATTCAAAATGCCATCTACTTCTGTCGGATATCTTTAGTAAACTTTCTTCACCCTTTTTGCCTCTTGCTGTCTGACAGAATGCAATATCAAATTCTTTAACGCTGTTAACCTGTTGACTTCTGGTGTCATATATAGGTAATTATTGGTTGTTCCGATCTAAAAACGATAGAACCTTCTTCATCATACACTATTTCACCATCGTAATAAATAGATAACAATGGATTCCTTGACATTGTAGAGAAAAAATGTCAACAATGATAATGAAAGTCGATAATGAAATTATGGTTCTCTACTCCACTGCATGCTTTTATTTTGGACATCTAATCTAGAGTTCGTCGAGAGGTGCGGCGAACTCTATATAAATTATAGAGTTCGCCGGGGGTGTGGCGAATTCCCTAATTTATATTGAGTTTGCTGGGGGTGCGATGAACTTGTCTTAATTACAAAAAAAAATGTCTTCTAGAAAATAAAGCTCAAAAATCTTGTTTGGGGAATTAAATATTTTTTTTATTTTATTTAAGAAAAAAATCAATTTGGGGACTCGCAAAGCCTAAGTGGTTACATTAAATTTTAGGAGCACACTAGTCGGAAATTTAATTCTTTTATTTATAAAAATAGTTAATTTATAGAGTTTTCATGAATTTATGTCTCTCTTATTATCTCATTTACACTGTAACTAAATTGACGTTAAGTATATCTTGTTTATATTATAAACGAGATAAGCCATGTCTGCAGTTACCTATATCACGTGTGCAAACATATTATATAAAAGGCTCTTATCTCGTTTACAAGGTAAACGAGATAAACTCAATGTCTATTCGTTTAGAGTGTAAATAAGATAAGAAAGAAGTGGCGCCTATATGAGGAATTGGTTGCCAACGCCTTGAGATGTCACTTTCAAGTTTTTTTACACTTCTTTTCTCCCTTTCGGACTTTTTTCTTGAAATTATTGAGGCACTTGGACATTATGGTGGGCACAGATGCACGAGAAAATGATATCAATCGGTTGAATGCGACGTGGCATATTGCGAGAGCGATCAACTTCCAGGTAAGTGCTATTATTTTTTCCTCTTAATAAAGAAGCATATAGTTATAGTTAGAGTACTTTTATAGATTTCATATTGTTATATATGACTAGAATAGATGTTATATTAGCAACATGAAATAGGTTACTTGCCAAATTAATTTTTATTAGGTGTTGGAATGTATTTTTGTTTATCTTGCTGAATACTAGTTGCATTCCTGTTAACTAAAACTTTTAAACGTTTGATTTAGAAAATAAATATTTCATAATGATAGTCCAAATCTTGATAGTAGTAATCTTGACTAGTGCATCAAATTGCTTCAAGTAATATCACGGTGAGTAGTGGATATCATTTCCACGAGAATTAAAGGATTAAGCAAGCAACTTCTAATCAAATCTTCTAGATCAACCAAACCTTTGCTAGTAATATTTTCCAATACTTCTAACCATTAAGATGAAGAACGAAATTCAATTCTTGAAAAAGTATCAATGCATTAATCAAAATAAAATAAACAATCAGATTACCATTTCATAAAAATTAACAGAGCTCCTAATTCTAACAAAACAGGATTAATGACTCATGATAAACAGCAAAAAAAACTATGCTAAAATTAATGCGAGATTCTGGATGGTTATGAGAAAAATTGGGGGATTTGTTCACAATTAACGAGAATTGAAATAATAAGAATTTAAAGAACCAAGCAATAACTAAATATCAAAAGAAACTAAACTTAGAGCAATTAAAACAATTAACTAAAAATTAAAAGTGAATTCAAGTTCTAAAAGATCTTGGCAAGGTTGAGGATTAAGGATTACTATCTTTGTCACTAACTACAACATAATAATTACAAAGAGCAAAACCCAATTCGTCAATCTCTACAAATTAAAAAAAATCAATCTGGCTTAATTAATCCTAATCCACAAGTCCTAACCAACTTACTAATTGAATTAGTAAAAGATTAGCGTTAGTGAAAATAAGATTAATTAACAGCTCTAAATTATCAATCAACTTAGACATTAGTACTCAAGTTTACCCAAATTCCCAACCCAAGCCAAGAATGAAAATCTACTCTATAATTAAGTGAAGCATTTTATCAAACACTTGGAATGCATAAATATAAAACAATATAAATTATAATAATAATAAAATCTACAATTATCCAATTTAAAAAAGTAACAATAATAACATCTTAAATAAACAACAAGAAAACATAAAACATTAAATTCATTAAAGGTAAAATAAAAATTCAACAAAAGTTCATAAACTAAAATAACAAGATGAAAAAACTAACAAAATATTCCAAGTAAAATAGTGTATGAGAACAAAAAAATAATAGCAAAATTACATATAAGCAAAATTAAAACCTAGAAGTAGAGAGAAAGTAAAACCCTAGGATTCGAGAGAGAAGTTGGCTCCAACTTCTCTAGAATCCCACTAAAAACCTACTAAAAACTAAACCTAAAAACTACTTAGTATTTTTCCTTGTATTTTCTCCATAAAAACTTCAAAAATATGGTGCTTGGGAGTCTTTTTGGGTGAGTCCAAATTGTGACCCCATGTGTAGTTTTTATTCAATCACATGCATCTAGGGATGCATACGCATTCATGTATTTGTAAACATCATTCATTCTTTCATGCAATTCCATCGTTATTCATGCTTTCTTCAATTTTTGAGACCACCAATGCTCTTAAAACCTGAAATATATTAAAGAAGAACATATCATGTATAAGAACCGGGGTTTTTTTACGTAAAACCGTTTTGATAAAATAAAAATTTTAAGTATCCGAGATGGATTCAAAATTTAGAAGTTTTAATTTGAAGATATAAAGGTGAAATTTGATTTCAATGAATTTTTCTGAGTCAGAAAATGTATTTTCTGCGAAAGACCGAGAAACGGCAGCCGAACCGGTCGAACCGGTTCAAGCCTGTCCGGTATTGTGTTTTGAGAAAAATAAGATTTTGAAAAAAAATTGATTTATTGTTTTAAAAGGACAAAAATAATTTAGAATTGAAAACCGGGCACTAATCTTAAAGGTTTTGGCCCAAAGTGGGCCAAACGGGCTAAAAACGCTAACGGGTTTGACCGGGCCCAAACTGGGCCCAAGGTCCACCATATATGTAAGAATCACGATTAATCAAACAGGTTAATTAAGTGGTTATATTGCCCAAATTAGATTCCGAAAAGTTAGAGAGAGAATTTGAGGATTTAAAGGTGATTTTTGGACTCAGTGGGTTTTTCTGAGTCAGAAAATGTGCCTTCTGCGAAAAACCGTGAAAAACTATGAACCGACAGTTGAACTGGTTGAACTGGTTCAAGTCTGCCCAGTACCGCGAAAAAGTAAAAACAGTCAAAAACCTTAGAAAAACACTAGAAATGAAAAATCGGGCGTTAATTTTAAAAGTTTGGCCCGAAGTTGGGCCAAACGGGTTAAAAATGCTAACGGGTTGGACCGGCCCCAAGTTGGACCCAAGCCCAACATATATAAGGGTTCACTAATGAACCCAATCACTCATAACACACTCAAACACACCCACACATTGCTAAAGAGAAGAAGAAGAAGAGAAACCCCAAGACCACTATTCATCCTCTTCTTCTCTAGCTAATATCTTGAGCTACGGTGCTCTGATTTGTGTGCCATCAGCGGCTACGCATTCCTTGTGACGAGCTCTACAAAACTCACCCAAGAAATCGGTAAGGAAAACTTGAATCCCTCTCAGTTCTTCTCCTCAAAATTTTGGGTATCTAAGGCTTGGGATTAAGTGAGTTTTTGTGATTCTTGGTGTTTAGGTTCACTCTAATCCTTGCTTAGCTTTGGGTTTTGACATCCAAATCTGTTGGAAAAGGTAAGAGGCTTTGAACTCTTGTGAACTTTTGATTTATGTTGAGCCCTAAGTTGATTTTGTGGTGATTTATATGTATATAGCTTGATTATTGTGAGTTTGGAGCTTGTTGGTGCTTGTTGGAGTTACATTGGTGGTTGGATTTTGGTTGAAAGCTCATTTGGTTCATATTGAGAATCAGTCAAGATATAGTTTCAGTTTCCTCTATGTAGTATATAATATTCATGGACACTTAGGCTAGTGACCCATAGGATAGGATTGGATTTGAATGGTTGATGAATTGTTGGATGTTATTGTATGATGATGTTTGATGAAATGATGATTTTTGAGTTGATATTGATGATTGATAGTGATGTGATGAGGATGAATGATTTGTGGAGTGGAGGAGTGAATTGTGTTGATAAATGTGATATTGATGTTGATTGATTGGTAATGAAGTTGGAAAAATGCTAATGAGGTTTGATTATATGTAATATATTAATGTTGCAATTGAGGATGAGGTAAAGTGAAGAAATATGTGGTAAGCTTGGTGTAATATTTCATAGGGTGTTGATTTTGATGAGAATTGGAGTTTGGAATGGTTTGGTTTGGTCTTGGTTGTGTTTTATAAAGGAATTGTGGAAATTGTGATTTTGGGTAAAAGTTGGTTTTTGGTGAACCTTGTCTAATCATAACTTTTGCCTCGGTTTTCAAAATTGAGTAAAATTTGTTTAGAATTAAATATCCTTGAAAACCCTTTAAATTGATATAAAGTTTGTGAAATTTGGAATTTTGTAGAGGAAGTTATGATCATTCAAATTTGGTGTTGAAAATCTAAAATTCTAAAAAGTTATAGAATTCTGTGTTTTCTGGTATGTGCGTACGCACAGCCTTGTGCGCACGCACACTCTGCAAAAATTGTGATCTGTGTACACGCACAGACCTGTGCGTCCGCACACACAGAGGCAGGCAATCTGCTTGCAGTGCTGGCACAGTTTGTGCGCGCATACACCAATGGGAAATTGCAACCTGTGCGTACGCACAGGCTTGTGCGCACGCACACGTTGGGGAGGCCAGTCTATTGGGGCGCTGGCACAGGTTGTGCGAGTAAACAAATTTTGAAATTTTTGGTACCTGTGCGTACGCACACTTTTAAAAATTTTCCTAGGCGTGCGCACGCACACCCCTGTGCGGACGCACACGCATTGTTTCTCAAATTTTGCTTTGTTTTCAACTATTCTACCTCCCCAACAAGGTTGTAAGCTTCTATAACACATTTTAAAGACTTTTGGGCATATTTTTGGATACCTGAAAATGGGAAAGGATTTTAAGGGTCTTAGACGATATTATTTGAAAAAATTTAGAAAATAGAGGCCTAGGTTTCTGGCGTACTGAAAGTGGTTTAATATTATGTGGTGAATGGTTGATGAATGAGATGAGGATTAAAGAACTGTTGAGTTCGGAACTGAAATGTGAATGAACAGTGGTTGAAAAGAGTCGAGGACTCTGAATGAAGTGATGGATACATCTTGTATTAAAAATGTTTTTGAAAACCACTGCACTACTTTTTATTGAGATTATGAGACGCTATGCACCCGGCAGGGGCCGAGGTTGCATCCCGCCTGTTGAGGTAACGGCGGTGGCGTAAGGGCGGTGGTTCGTCTCGCTTGCACTTAGATGTGAGGCCGGTGGCAATAGATCTTGCTCGCATCCCTTCGGATCATCAGAGCGTACATGCGCAAAACCTTGGATAGTGATCCGAGCACTATATCTCGGGGGTTCCCACACCGTGATTCTGAAGGGCAATATCTCCATGGAGATGTGTCGGGTTGGCAGTTGAACCGACAATGTGATTATCACAGCCAGTAGAAAGGCATTCATCATGTGCATTTTCTATCTGTTTGTATGCTTTTCCGACTTGAGATTATTTGCCTATTTGTATAACATGCCTAATTGCTACTTGAATTAATTGCTTATAATGCTCCTACTTGTGTTTTACTTCCATTGTATATAATTGTGCTTTCTACTGGGATTGAGGAGGTTCGGAAGGCGGAGGCGATGTGATCGCATGGAGGGTAGGCTGGTGAAGGCTGTGGAACAGCGGTGTTGGTTTAGATTAGAAACTCTCCTAAGATGTAGTACCCGGTTTATTTATGTTAAGGTTTTATATAATTATGCTTATTTGGTTTAGAATGCTTTAAGCTCGAATTCTTGTGATGGATATGGAGTCTAGGATTGCCTTTGGCGTACCGGGGTCTTATATCCTACATCACTGGGCACTATTACCATATTGAAAACCTCCAGTTCTCATACCATAGTTCTGTTGTTGTTTTCAGATGCAGGTCGTAACCCACCACGGTGAGCTGTTTTATTGGTGACAAGAGCGGAGGATCTGGATACCTCTTGGAGTCTTTTTGATTTATTATGTATATGTCTTTTACTTTTGTATTTTGTTTGGCCTAGAGGCTTGTATTTGAGAGAACAAAACTTGTATAAGCTGTTTTACTATCTGGTCTCATGTATTGTTTGTATATGGCTAGCCGGCTTAAACTCCGTGACCCGTGGCTAGATTCTTATGATATTATACTACTATATTTTGTTATATTACATCTGTTTTTGTGCTTTAAGTTAGTAGTTTCGCTAGTATGTCTTGCACTTTTCAGATCCTGTTTTTGAGCTATATTCTTCATTGGGATTCTAGATATTATTAATTCCTTCTATATATGATATGTATAAGTTTAGAACTGTCGTAACCTTTGATTAACCTTTGCTTTACGACGCGTGGTAAGACTTAGGCTAATTAGGGTGTTACAATATATAAGCTCATTAAATGAGCTTTGAGCTCATTTTTTCAGAAAAGAAAGAGAGAGGGGCGGTGAGAAGAGAGAAGGGAGAAGGAAGGGGGTGACATCCACCTTCCGGGAGCCATAACTTTTGATCCGAAGCTCCGATTGACAAGCCGTTTACGGCCACGCGAAGCTCTCGACGAGCTTTTCCTTTCTATTTAAAGAAACCTGGTAAGAAATCATTTTTCACTCTCAAGATTTGTGCCCTATATTTCTGCACATTTTGGGTTTGATTTTTGAGCAAGTTTTGTGATTTTGCTTGTTTAGCTGGTCTTTAGTAGCGAGTAATTGTTGGATTTTACCCCTAATATCATTGGGTAAGGTAAGGTTTCACTAAATCCTTGTGTTTAGTTGTTTTGTGTATCTTAGGTTTGATCTTGATATATATATATATATGATGTTAGATTGAGTTTTGGTATTTGTTGGAGTTGGTTGAGGCTTTGGATCAAGCTTGGTGGCTTCGTTTTGGTGTCTGGTACTTTTGGAAATCGGCCAAGATATGGTTTCGGCTAGTTGACCCTAAGATAGGATTGAATGTTATTGGTGTATGAATATTTAAATGTGAATTGATGTTAATTGTTGGTTGTATTGGATTAGTGTGGTTGATGATGATTATTGGGAATTGTTGGTGTTAATGAGTATTGATGATTGGTGTTGTGGATGAGGGTTGTTGATATGGTTGTTGAGTTGTTAAATGTTGAGGTATGATGATTTATGATGAATGGATGAACTTTGATTATGTTGATGAAAGTATTGCATGGTAATTGATGATTTGGAATGGGTGATAAAAGGTTATATTGATGTTGGTAGTTGGAATAATGATTGTGAATGTTTTGGTTGGAAAATTGTTTGTAATGTTATATGTTTGAGAATTGAGATTGAGAATGATGAAGTGTGATGGAAAAATTGGTGTGAATGATGAATGGTAATCCAAAAGGGTAGATTGTGTTGTAATTGGAAGTTTGATATTGTTTTGGTTGGATGTGGTTTGTGAAAGTTGGTAAATTGAGATATGTGAATTAGGTTGGATTTAGAGTTGTTGAATGGCTTAGAGGTTTTTGAGATTAAGAAAAATGGTTGAAGTAGTATTTGGTATGAATTTTGGGTTGTTATGGTATGGTTGATATGTGATTGATTTGGTTTTGGATTGAGGTTTTGAGGTTTTGGGCAAAAATGGATTTTTGGTAAACTTTGTCTGATCATAACTTTTGTCTTGGATTTCAAAATTTGTTGAATTTAGTTTAGAATTAAAGATTATTGAAAACCCTTCGATTTGATATAAAGTTTGTAAAATTTGAAATTTTGTAGAGGAAGTTATGATCATTCAAAGATTGGTGTCGAAATCTGAAATTCTGTAGAGTTGCAGAATTTTGTGATTTCTGGTAAGTGCACACGTACAGCCTTGTGCGCACGCACACACCAATGGCATTTTACAACCTGTGCGTATTCACAGCCCTGTGTGCACGCACACGTTGGGAAGGTCAGTCTGTTGGGGTGCTAGCACAGGTTGTGCGAGTGAATAGACATTGTGAATTTTGGTACCTGTGCGTACGCACACGTTTTGAAACTTCCTGGGCGTGCGTACGCACACTCCTGTGCGTACGCACACGCCCTGTTTCTCAAACTTAAACTATGTTTTCAACTATTTCACCTTTCCAACAAGCTTGTAAGCTTCTGTGACACCATTTTAAGACTTTTTGGCTTATTTTTGGGTATCAGAATAAGGGAAAGGTCCTAGGAGGTTTAATTTGGTTTTTACTTTAGAAAGTTAGTAGACGGAGGTGTAGGTTTCTGGTGTACTGATGATGGGTATGGTAGATGAGAAAGGAGGATGGTATTGGAATTGAGGAACTGATGAACTAAGGAGTTCGGAATGGAACTTATGAATTGATGATGGTTGTGACGAGTATGAGTGGAAGTGTGCCATGAGCAATGGTCTTTGAGATTAAATATGTGATTACGATATGCATTATTCTCCGTCGTAGGGGCTGTGGCAGTCTCCCGCCTACGGTCGGATGTGAAAGTTGAAGCTGGGCTTCTCACTCATATTTCTCGCAACCAGAGGAAGGTGGTAGGGCACTCTCCCTCGGAATGTTTCCCTCTGAAAGGAGAAGGTAGTAGGGCACTCATCCTTTGGAATTATTCCTCCTGAAAATGCGATTTCTCTCTGATTGCAAGGTGGTAGGGCACTAACCCACGGAATCATATGGAAACCAGAGGAAGGTGGTAGGGCACGCTCCCTCATAATATTTCCCTCTGAAAGGAGAAGGTGGTAGGGTACTCATCCCTCGGAATTCTTCCTCCTTATGCGCAATAAAGAGACTAATCCGAGAGTTGTCGATCGAATTTTCTGTCGGGCTCGGCACTATAACCGACATGTGATATCACAGCTAATAGGGTAGACATTCATCATGTACATCTTTTATATACTTGAGTTTGGCTAATTGTATAACATGCCTACCTACTTCTTGATCTACTTGTTGTATATGAATATTATCTGTGTTTTACTTGTTTGCATTAGTTGTGATTGTCTGGTGCTGAGGAGGTTAGGTAGGCGGTGGCGATGGGTTCGCACGGAGGTTAGGTTGGCGAAGGCTGTGGGATACAGCGGTATGATTAGTATTAGTTAGAATTCCCCTAAGTTTAGATAACCCGGTTTATGGTTTAAGTTCTTTATATATTTATTTATTTTGTTCTAAGCTTGAATATCCATATGTGATGTGAAGTTCTAGGATTGCCTTCGGTGTCCCGAAGCCTTACTTCTTACATCATTGGGTATTGTTACCATACTGAGAACCTCCGGTTCTCATTCCATACTTTGTTGTTGTTTTTCAGATGCAGGTCGTAATCTACTTCGGTGAGATTTTGGATATGGTGACAGAGCGGAGTATGGTTCATTCCTTGTCTATTTCTGTTTTACTTTCGTCATAGTATTCTCTCACCTTTTGTATATTTATCTTTATGGCCTTAGAGGCTTATTTGAGAGATAGGTTGTATAAGCTGTTTTAATTCTAAAACTCTGTATCTTTCTATTTGTAACTAGTCGGCTTAAACTCCGCAAGCTGCGGCTAGTTCTCTATGATTATTATATTCTTATATTTATATATGTTTTATTCTCTTATACCTATACCTTGTATCTTATGTGTTAGCTTCATGTGAATATTTCACGCTTCTGTAATTTTGTCCTTGAGCTTAATCCTTCATCAGGCTTCTATAATATATTATTCCTTTCTATATATAAATATGTTTAAGCCTTAGAATTGTCGTAACCCTTGATTAACCTTCGCTTTACGGCTAGAGGTAAGGCTTAGGGTAATTGGGGTGTTACATCATGACATTAAGTGAAATAAAATTAACAAATTATAGTCCTATAAAGCAAGATTTTAATCATCAAATTTAATGAGAAATATACACAAACATCTTTAAAAATATCAAAAATACACATGTTAGTTCATAAACACCACACTTTTTAAAACAACATAAAATGATAAAATGGAATTTACCAATGACACGGAGTAAAATATGACGATGAAGAACAAATAGAAGTGGTCATGAGAAGTTTTTTTTTTTTTTTTGAAAATTTGTTCACATCCGAAGATACCTTAGAAGTAGAGGAAACATGGGAAGTGGTTAAAGGGCACATAAATGAGGAAAGATTAAACATTGTCAATGCTAACTTCACCAAGGATGAAGTGCATCAAGCGTTATAACCGAAACCATTCTAAAGATCCTAAATGAGGGAGCTGACCTGAAGTTGGCTACTAAAACAATGCCAAACATGTTATAGATTATCCTCCCTTAAATTATAGGGGAGAATCAAAGTGCCTTTGTTCTGAGAAGACTTATAACGGATAATGGGCTGATAGTTTTTGAAATCTTTCACTACATGAAGGAAAAGATGCTAAGGAATAAGGGCTATGTGGGCATGAAGCTAGATATGGAAAAAGCGTACAATAGAGTGGAATTGAGCTTTTTGTGTAACACCTCGTTTCTCCATATAATTAATTCTCGAAATTTCTATGATGAGAATTCATAAACATCCGAGGATCACCATTCAGCATGATATAACAAAGGAAAACTTAGATAAGATAAGTGTAATTAGAAGAAAGTACAGTGAAAACGTGTTAAAAGACGAAAATCATACCAGTAACGATGACTTTCGACCGTCGAGTCCAAATTCATCTATGAAAAGTTTACTACTAGCATTCCTTGGATGGTTTAGCTTTAGTAAAGTACCCTAAACATATTCTGGAGCTGAGGTACTCGCTATTACCAATACCTCAGATACCGGCCTTTTTAATCGTTTTAGCTGACGTGGTTTGAATTGGTAATTACATAATATTGTCTTTAAATTTAATATCATTTTTCACTCCTCTTTCTTAGTAATTCAGCTAGCTTACCAAGAGATATTCTCATCATATGTTAACCAAAATCATTTAGAAAGATTAGCTGAAAGAAAGCAAGGAACTAAAGTAACTAGCTTAGTTAAAATCTAACTAAGTCTAAAACAAACCAAACCAACCTCACTCTTCTCTAAATAAACCAGTTTTCTCCACTCTCTCTTCACCAAAATCCGATTCTCCTCTCTTACCTCTCCATCCAAAACTGGTTCCCCCTTATTGATTACACCAAGATATATATCAAGCACATAACTTGCATGATAACCAAATGTCACTAGGAGATGCAAGAAAAGGTGGGTGGAGATGTTATCATTGAACTCATGCCTTGCTTCTCTTTAACAAGATTTGCGGATCCCCTCCCTCCAAAAGCCTATGATCACACAACATAATCACCTTTCTCTTAGCAAGTTTGAGCTGAAAAAAAAAAGTAAAGAGAAGAGAGAGAGAGAGAGAGAGTGTAAAACCAACTGAAGCATGAGAGTGAGAGAGAGTCCATGATTCTTCAACCATTCACCTTGTTCTTCCTTCAAGTTTCATGAATGTAAATACATCTTTTTGATAATCTAAGAAGCCAAGATCATCTCAACTTCATCACTTTCCTTCTCACCTTCCACACCAACATAGTTTTGAGAGAAACATCACCTTCATTCTCCTCAAGCTTTCGGCCAAGCTAGAAACTCCAAGAAAGGAGTTAAAAATTATGGTTTCTTTCACCAAGAAGGCTACCTTAAAGCATTCAAGAAGTCATAACTCATCATGTTTCTATGCCTTTAGTGAGAAGAAATTCCTTTCCCTTCTCTTCTATATTCGGCCTTCTAGGCTTAATGAGCAAGAAATTGCTATTCATTGAGTTTCTTTGTTGTATGTCTTAGGAGATTCTAAGAAAACCATTCATCAAAGTCTCAAGCTTTAAGGGTGAGAGTCTCTTCCTTTTTTCATCTCTTATCTATTTGTCCATAAGGTCAAAAGCAAGACTAAAATCTTATTTTAAATTTTGATTTAAGGAGTTCGGTGGATAAAAGAGTTAAAGAAGAGATTTAAGGAAGTTAACAAGAAAAAGTAAGGGTTAGGATCACTAAAATATTCTTAAGATGATCAATATAACTAAATGATGGTTGACTATGTCTTGCTAATCTTTGGATGTTCATGAGTGATTTTGATGATGGATGATTGATGCGGATTTTTTGCAAACTACTATCAGCAAGTACACCAAGTCGTATCAAGTAATACCATGGGAATGTGTTATCGTTCCTACGAGGATTAACGGACTAAGCAAACAATGGTCAATTGATTAATCTAGTCAGACAATCAGAATTTAAGGTTTTAGAATTTCTTATAAAAATAGTAAATAAAATAAGGCAAATAGTAAATGATTGAGAGAGTAATATGATTAAAAGAGTTAAGGTTTCAGAGATGTTGAACTTCGGGAAGAATACTTTTCACTCTCTACTTTAATCATGTAAGATGTATCTATGGCAAATCATTAGTAATCAAATCCTAGTCCCTTGGTAATTTAATTTCTCTTAACTTAATAAACAATCAATTCCTTGATTAATTGATTATGAAAAGAAGTGAAGTACATTCACTGACTTAGAAACTACACAATTCACAAGAATTAACCCTAGTTGATTCGATGTCAATTATCAAGTCTAGTTTCAAAACTTAAAGAATTGTGAAAAGGAGTTTTCAAGCTTAATTCCAAAAACTAAGTTTTCCAATATGATCATTAGAATTCAGTTAAGATTAGAACTATTTCCCAATAGATTTAAACCCTTGTGATGAAGAACGAATACTTTCTCTTGAGAAAACATCAATACATTAATCAAAAGTATAAAAGCTATAACATTAGTCCATTAGAATCAACAGAGTTTCTAACCTTAACCAAGGAGATTAGTGACGCATGCTAAGCTTCAAAACCAAAAACAATGTATGAAAAATGGCCAAAAGGTCCTCCGTCAAAGTTTTGAAGAACCTTTTATATTCAACCTTAAAACAAAAACCTAAAAATCAAATTCATATTAAAATCTAACAAAATAAAATCATATCTTTGGCAATTAATCTTCAATTCTCCTTGTGATTTAGATCCAAAGCTTAGTGATTCAATCCTTTAGCATGCAATGTGGGATTAGGTGATACTTGATTTGCTTGTGGGTTCTTGGGCCCTGGGCGTATGGCACGCCTACTCATTGGCATGTTGCATGCCATCAATTTTCCAAGCCCTGGGAGTAGCTCTTTGGGCGTGTGGCATGCCCACTCCTCTGCGTGTTGCACGCCAATTTTTCCAAGTCCCTGGGAGCATTCATCTTGGGCGTGTGGCACGCCCACTCCTTGGCGTGTTGCACGCCTGCTTTTAACACTAGATGAGGCTTTGAAGGCGTGTAGAAATGGTATGCCCTTGTTGATTGGTGTGTGGCACGCCACAAAAATGCTTAATCCTGGAAGTGTTGTCCTTAAGCATGTAGCATGCCCTAGCCTTGGCGTGTTGCATGCCCACTTTTTGCTTGGAATTGGGGATGCCTTCCTTGGACGTGTGGCTCGTCCAATTTTGGTGTGTTACATACCCATTTTGTGTCTTAAAATACCTTGAATTGAGCCTCTAGAAAGTTGGCCCAGCGTGTCACGCTCTTGTAGTGGCGTGGGGCACGCTAGCTTCTCTTTTGGTCTTTAATTGCCTTCCTCTTTGGGCGTGTGGCACGCCCCCTTGCTAGCGTGTTGCATGCCAGCTCCATCATCTCACTTAAGATGCTAAAGCATCAATGATGTTATAATTATATGTCCATAAAGTATTAAATATGAAACTTTGATGAGTTTATGTGATGAGGATGGCTACGAATGATGATGATGTTTATGATTATGATCGTGGCCAAAAATAGTGATTATGTGATTGGATAATGATGGCGGACAAAAATTATGAAAGCACTTAGGGATAAGACTTAATGTTATATTATATGATATCAAGAGAGGCTCTAAGGAAGATATTCATAAGAATTCAAGAAATCAAAGTACTCAAAGTACCAATTGAATAACGTCTAAAAGCACATAATTATCAAGCAAAAATCATTAAATATCTTAGAATTACTGAAGAAAAGTACTTAAGATACTCATGCATCACAACACCAAACTTAAGATTTTGCTTGTCCTCAAACAAACAAAGAATCATGCATTCAACATTAAAGAGTTTAACTTTAAAATTCAAGGGTGAATGGTAGCAATGCAAATGGTTTTGGTTAGCCTTTTCACTTATTCACAATTCAACACAAATGGTTATAATCTTTCAAGGCCTCTATCCTGATTATATTATAGAATCCTTCCTTGAAGCACCACCTTGAAGCGAGCTTATTTTCTTTTCTTTCACAATTTATTTCTTTTATTGGATTCTTTGCATCTTGAGCTTAGCTTTGACTCTAACTTCTTTATCTTCAAGCGTTGCTTGATACATAAGCACCACAAGCACTTGACTGGGAGGCTCTTTGAGCTTATGTTTCTTTTATTTTCCTCAACTAGTGGTGTTCAGAGCCTTGCTCTTCTCTTTCTTGAGGGGTGCTTTTGATGCACCCGCATCTTTAGGGTTTTTCCTTCATGATTTCATTTAATTAACTAAGAATTCTTGTTTAATAAGCAATGATTTCATGGTTAAAATGAACACTACTTTGAATTAGTTGAATTCATTCATTACAGAAAAATGTGAAAGGAAAATAGCAAGAAACAGAGAAGAAAAGAGGATAGGAATCATCAGGCAGGAAGCTCTCTGGACTTTCCACGTTGGGATAAAAAGGGATCCATGCTATGCATCTAGCATGTGTATGCACAAATATGGATAATTTTCCTATCATGTGTACACATCTGTCATGCGTACGCATAACTTCACCTTTACGTGTGACGTAGGATCACAGTCGTGGCATGCCAAAGGCAATGTGGGACGTGACAGCCTTCACGTGAGACGTGGACTTATCATGCATACTTATGCTACATGCGTACGCACAACCAGGGCGAAAAGGAATCATCATGCGTACGCATGTAGCATGTGTACTAGTGTGGATTTTCTAACCACAACTTACCGACAAGTGCACCGGGTCGTACCAAGTAATAAACTTAGGTGAGTGAATATCGATCCCACGAGGATTAATGGACTAAGCAAGCAATGATTGATTAATTGTTATAGTTAGATAAGTTGAAATGAGAGTTTTGAATGACAAATAACATAAAAGACAATAAATTAAAAAAAGCAAACAGTGAATGGTTGAAAAAACGGTATGAGAATATAGTTAAGGCTTTGGAGATGTTTAAATGTCCAGATTAATATTCAATGTCAACTACCTTGATCACGCAAAGATTAAGTTTATGACAAACCCCAGGTGATTGAATTCCTATTCCTAGGCAATTCAATCTTCTCTAATCCAACCAACCATCAATTCCTTGATCAATCAATTGTATTAGAGGGTTAAGTTCAAATTCTAATTTATAAGCCACAAAAATCCTAAGAACCCAAAAATGATGCAGTTATATGTCACGTACCATATTAAGTCTAGATAATTAAGGAGTTTTGAGAAAAGGTTTCAAGCTGTAATTCTAATGATATAGCTTTTTCAAGATTCAAAAGAATTCAATTTAGATTAGAGTTATTTTCCAATACTTACCAATCCGTAGTATGAAGAACGTAACCAATTCTTAAACATGAATCAATGCATTAATCAAGAGTTGAAGAAAAAATAATTATTAATCCATCAAAGTAAATAGAGCTCCTAACCTTAACAATGGAGGTTTAGTGGCTCACGGTGTAGAGAAAACCCTAGGAGAGAAAAGTGTAAAATTGCGGAAGAAAAATTAGGAGAAGAGATGTCCCTACGAGGGCGAATCTCTATCCTCTTTATAATCCTAATTGAAATTGATTTAAAACTTAAATTAAAACCTAAATATATCTTTTCAAACAATTATCAATCAAGTGAAATACTTTAACAGATTAACAGATTAAGCAAGCAATTATCAATCGATTCATCTAGTTAGACAATCAAATTAGGGTTTTGAAATACTTTAACATAAACAGCAATGAAACAAAAGCAATTAGTGATTGTTAAAAGAGAATATAATTAAAAGAGTTAAGGTTTCAGAGATGTTAAAATTTTCGGATCAATACTTTTCACTTTCTACCTTAATCATGCAAAGATATTTCCATGGCAAATAATTAGTAATCAAACTCCAATCCCTTAGTAATTCAATTTCTCTTTAACCTAATTAAACACTAATCCTTTAGTCAATTATTTAATAAAAGAGTTGAAGAACGTTCACTGATTTATAAAGCCACACAATTCATAAGAATCTCCCCTAGTTGATTCGATATCACTTATCAAGTCTAGTTTCAAAACTTAAAAATTACAAGAATCGATTTTCAAACTTAATTCAATTAATCAACTTTTTCAAACATTTAAGAGAATTCAATCAGAGAAGAATTGTTTTCTAACACATTCAAACCCTTTAAGATGAAGAACGAAAATATTTTCTTAAGGAATCAATGCATCAATTAGAGGTAGAAAAGCTATTATATTAATCCATGGAATTAATAGAGCTCCTAACCTTAACTAAGGAGAATTAGTTGCTCATGTTCTTCAGAGAATCCTTAATTATCAAAAACTAGAAACTGCTGAAGAAGAAAAGAGGTCACTGCCCCCTTCCCTTATATACTAACCCTAACAAACTTAACATTCAAAATCGAAATAGAATAAAAACTAAAGTGAAATTAAATCTCTTTCATAATTGTTTTCTCCCTAGCAGAGATTCCTTCCATAATTGTTTGTAATATTTAATTAATGCCATCATTCGTGGGCTTTTGATTGATCATCCAAAAGGTTAAGAACTTGGAGATAGGATGGCTTTATTTGAAGCCCTGGAAGGTGAACTTGATTCCCACATCCCACATGAGGATTCTTTCATGCCACGTGAAGTCCATTTTGGGTTGAGTTGCTCTCTGTGAAACCCACGTACCACGTGAAGGATGCTGCATTGTACGTGCTTCAATTTCCTTCAATTGCATTGCCCTTCACTTTGTACGTGCACTACAAGAAAAAGTCGTATTTGTAAAAAAAAAAAATTGTTACAAAACGTCAAAATTTTGAAACAAAAATTTTTTGTAACAAAAAAAGGGGCCGTTGCAGTAAGTCCCGTTACAAAAAGTTTTTGTAACAAAAAATGGAACTGTTACAATTCAATATGATATTTTGTAACAATTTTTTCTGATACAAAAAACCAGAAGCCGTTACAAAAGTGATAACAAATTTTGATTTTCAAGGTATTTTTAGTGACAATCTATTTTTTCCTATCAAAAAATTTTGTTACAAAATGTAACATGATTTTGTAACATTTTTTTCTTTAGTTACAAAAGCAGATTAATTATTTTGTAACAATTTTTTTTAATACAAATTGCATGCATAATTTACTAAATTATTGTTTAAATTAACTAATATATTAACTATTTTAATAAGCAAGTCTACATCTATATAATATGCAAAAATATACATAATTCAAATAAGTCCTTTTAGCTAAAATTGTTTTCAAACAAAATAACATTAGTAAGTACATTGATTAGTTCTACAAGTTATATGTCTTGCATAAGTTCAACCAAAAGTTAAAAGTTCTAACATAGATTAGTGTCTCTATGAATCAAAATACTCTTGAGCACTCAAGATAGCATGTGGTCACCATTTCAGCACTCCTGTAAATAAGAAAAATCGAAACAAAAAATTAGAAACAAGATATAACACTAATTATAATTTTTTTCACTAAGTTTTATCCAAAATGTTTAGAAAAATTTTGGCAGAACCTCCCCTAAAACTTGGATATTTCCACTGTCTATGGTTCCAACAAAAACAACAAATTCACAACTTATGTCTCCGCCAATATCCAACCAAATTTATCAAACCAAATTTAGGCATGAAGTTAAAATGAACTTGAATATGCCATATAACTAACCATTATTAGCAACTGTGCTCCTTTACTCTTGCCCTTTGTATTGTATCACAACATATGGATCTATTTTGTCTATTAAACACAAAAAATAAATTATAAAAACTTGTTAGCATATTTATTAGCATAGTTAGAATTGCACAACTTGAACATAGTTAGAATGTTTATTAAATAATACCATCCATTTGAGTATTAAAAAGGAAAGAATTAGCACAAAAAAGAAATTAGGAGAATATATAAAACCAAGTATAACATATCCAGATTATTTGGTAAGTATAACAAATAGTAACACATGACACTTGGTATTTATATAAAACCAAGTAAAAAATATCCAGATTCTTTGGTAAGCCAGAGCATCTAGTGTACAACGACAATCAACATACTAGTCACTGAACAAATTCAATCAAGAAAAAGAGAATAGCAAAACAAAACAAAATAAATAAATAAAGGCATATTAAATAAAGGACAAAAGATGTTGGAAGGCTCACCGTGCGGATATTGACAACATTAGACTGAGCTTTCATAATCTCGACATCACGCTCTTGTTACTGCTTCCAATCAGAAAGCAAGGTCTCATTTTGTACAAGTTTCAAATTAGAACTGATCCATGAACTGTTGATGGCAACCAAGTTGCTTCATTACTTTGGGTGTTTCTTTGCTCCTATCGTGCAGTCTACCAAAATTATCCTGCACAAAGTTAAATACCAAATTACAGTGGTTCAATAATCAATAATTCCTGAAGGAGCCATGACAAAAAGCTAATATATATAATCAATAATCAATAGGTCATTAATAAAGTAAGAAAATATTATTATGCAACATTTGCTTCAAAGCTTTCTTAGTCCCTATCTCAATCAAAATTGTGTCACTTCATTAAAGCTGGTGACATATTCCCCCATCAAATTCTCTATATACAGTGCCTAACCTTGGCCCTTAAAAGGTATTTTAATTTAACATAATTAAGATTTTTTGCAGATTCCTCATAAATTTGAGTACATGACAGCTTGAAGGCAATAAGATAATGATGGAAATTAAAGAACCAAAATTGGGAGCAATAAGATAATGATTGATAACTGGTAATAAACAAGGCAAAATTAGTTGGCACAAAACCAGAAGCAATATAGTTTACACGAGTGTTTGGGGCCATCTCAGCAGCCAAGGCCTATGCAGCATATTACGAATAATTATCACTTAAAAACAAGAAGATATATGCAGTTTTGTTAGATGTTCAAAGAACACTTTGTAGGGCAAGTGAAGTACCTACTTTGGTAAGTCCAAAAAGGGCTGTTTTGGTCACTCCATACATAGACATAGAAGCAGGAGGATTGAAGCCGGCAATGGAGGAAATAATAACCATAGATGAACCTTTGTGCAAGTGAGGAGCTGCATCCTGCAAGAACATAAATGTTGTTAACACATCAATTAGAATATTAACTCATAACAACAAACACTTGACAGCTTGAACTAATTTACCTTGAGAAGAAGTATAGAGGCCTTAACATTAATCTCCTAAAGCTTGTCAAGAACAGAGTTTTTGGTTTGCAAAATATGGTCAACAGAAGGATTTGCAGCTGCGTTTGACACAATCACATCTATATTTCCACACTTATGTAATGTTCAACAGCATATTCAACAGCACTCAAACAAATTTTAATAAAGGATAATGCTTTCGATAAAAATGAATAGAAAATGGTGACCTGTGCGGTTTTTTGAATCAAATTCTTTCTCTGTTGATCATTGGAGACATGGCAAACAAGGGCCAAAACTTCAATTCCTTTAGCCCTAAGTTTCTCTGCAGCCTCGTCAACATTTTGCTGTAGAAACAAGGAAATTGAATAATGAATATAATTAATTGGAAGTAAAGAGGAAGAGAAAGGGAAAAAGACCTGCTTGCGAGAAGAGATGACGACGGAAGCACCTTCCAAGCCCAGCCTTTCAGCTATGGCGAAGCCGGTTCCAGACGGCAGAGGCGATATGGAGCACTGGGGGGGTTCAGCCAGCAGCGGCGGTGGCTCCCCGTCTTCCCTTTTGTTCGCGTTCCCTCACCCTCAGACCAGATCGGCGGCGACTGGGCTCATCAACGACGGCGGCGATGAAGGGAATCGGCAACGACGAAGACGGCCCGGACAGCGGCAATGACGTGACGCTTCTCCTCGCGACGGCTTCCTCCCTCGTGCGTCTCTGCTCTGGCAGTGGGCTGAACGGCGACGACACGGCTCCACAGGACGGCGACGCTCCTCCTCGCGCGGTTCTGACAGCAGCTCGTGGACGAACCGAACGGCGGCGGCACATGGACGGCGGCAACAGCACGGCCTTCTCCTCCTTCTCCTTCCTCGGCTCGCACCTCTCTCTTCTCTGCGCGACACGACAGCGCAGCGGCAATGACGCCCGTCGGCGCCGTCCTCACTCTCCCCTCCCCTTCTTCCTATGAATCCCTCTCCTCTCTACCCTTTCTGTTTATTGAGTTTGGTGCTGCTGTGTGTGTTTCAAGCTTGAAAGTTTGCTGAGGGCGTTTAAGTTTGGGGAAGGGCTGCGGCTGGGAGATGAGTGAGGGTGGATTAGGGTTTTGAGTAAAAATAGGTCCAGGAGTAGTTTTGTAATTTCAAATAAAAGTGGGGATAATATAGTAATTAGGAATAAATTTTACTCCAACAATAATAATGTATAAAAATACTATTTGTTCATCAATTTTACAAATTATTTTCAATAAAATGTTCAATTCTAAAAATTAGAAATAATATAATTAATTTTTCTATTTTCCAAAGCAGCAATATTAATATTTTAAATATTAATTATTTTGTCCAAATCATATAAAATTTTTATTATTTCATAATTATCAACTTTATAGTTTAAATATAGAAAATAATCCAATAATTGTAAAATTGGATAATAATCCTAATTTATTTCAAATTCAATTTATCAAAACTTGCTATAATTATCTTTAATAAAATAATTTCTGAAATTAAGACTATAAATAACTATATGATTTGAGACTTGATCATAATAAGATTTTTTAAAAGTTTCAGGTCTTACAGATATGATGGTGGTGATGGCAGCGGCGATGGAGGCGGCGACGGCTGCGAGCTTTAGGGTTGAAGCTAGCCTCTTGCACATTTCCACGAGATCTTCTCTCTCACACTGCGACGGCTGAGAGCTTTAGGGTTTGTTTGGAGGGGGTTGAGAATTTTAATTATGTGTAATAGTGGGGGGATTTTTAAAATTATGCAGGGAAGTTTTATAATTTGTCACAAATAAAATATTTTGTGTAAGTTTTTAAAAATTTTCACTAAAAAATCTCCACTAATTATTAAAAAATTTGTAGTGTAAAAATCTGATTATTAATAAAAATTATATATTAATTATTTAGAAGAATATAAAATAATATTTAAATTTTAATTTTTGAAATAAAATATAAAAATTTTGAAAAAAATATATACACAATTTTTCTTACTCTTAAAGTGCTTAACATTTTGAAAAAAAAATTGTTATAAAATATGCTTATAATTTGTGACAAATAATTAACTTGTTACAAACAATACTTAATTTTGTGACAAATTAATTTTTTGTTACAAAACAACTGAAGTTTTTGAAACAAAAAGTTGTTTGGTTACGAAACAATTGGAGTTTTTGAAACAAAAAAAAAATTGTTACAAAATATTTTGAATTTTTGCAACTTGTTTTTTTTTGTTACAAAATATTACAATATTTTGTAACAAAACACTATATCGTTACAAAAACTAACATACTTTGTAACAAAATAAAACAGATTGTTATAAAATATTATTCTTTTGTAACAATAAAAAATTATTATTACAAAATATTAATTTTTTGTAACAATTTTAAATTTGATACAAATTTTTTGTTACAAATGTTCCATTTTCTTGTAGTGGTGGTGCTTTTCACGTCCCACGTGAACCATGGGTCGTGCGTACGAATGATGGCCAAAAAGGTAAAGTTATGCGTAAGCATGCTTGCATGCATATGCATGATAGATAAATTGGTCCCAACGTAGTACGTGGTCCTTCCCACATTGCACATCCCTCTCTATGTTTCCAGAGAGGCTTCTGTTCATCTCAGAGAGCATTCTTCTTGTCACCTCCTATCTTTTTTTTCTTCTCTGTTTCTTTCTGTTTTCCTTCCAAAGTTTGCTACAATCAATGAAATTCAGCTAATCAAAGTAATATTCATTCTAACCTTAAAATTATTTCTTATTCAACAGAAATTCTTAGTAAATCAATTGAAATAAAAAATGAAAAACACCAAAGATGCAGATGCATCAGTGTCCAACGCCCAAGCAAGAGAGAAAGAATAGGTGCCCAATGCCCAAGAATTTTCTAATTCCCAAGGCCCCAACGCTAAGCACCCAACCTATTTTGTTGAACCCTTTAATCCTCGTGAGAATGATTTCACGGTGTTGGGTTTAGCAAGTGCACCAAATCACTTCAATTAATACTCGTGGGAATGATACGCACTCACCGTGGTATTACTTGAAGTGATTTGGTGCACTTGCCAAACCCAGTACTGTGGTATCGTTCCACGAGAATTAAAGGATTGAGCAACACAGTGTTTAGTTGAAACCTTAATTATATTCACAAAACTTTTATAAGAGGATGAGTTGAACTTTGAAAAAGAAATAGTATGTTATGCAAAGCTTTTAAGGTTTCAGAGATGTTTAATTCGCAAGAAAGGAAACGTTCATGTTTATCCCCTTAATTCATGCAAAGATATTTTCACGACAAATCTTTTGTAATTAAATCACAATCCCTTGGCAATTTAATTTGTCTTTATCATATCTAATCTCTAATTCCTTGGTTAATTAGTTAGCAAAATGAGTAGACTAAAAGAATGACATAGATTAGCTGTGAAATATTTAATAAAATATAAGAAAAACTACTAAAAAAATACAAAAAACTACTACAGATGCCAAGACATCAATTTTCATAAACCTTTGCTATCTTGTTGTAGCTCTCCTTATTTCTCTTTGTTGACACATGCCAGAAGTTTTGACATCTCCGATCCCTGTACTTGTGCTTGTTGAATAACAGACTTGAAATTGGTTGATAGATGTATTTGGTCCAAGCAAACCCCTTGCGAGGGCCTTTTTAATCCCAATTTGAGTTCCTCAAATTTTTCTATCAACTATTTTTCCTTAATCATCATCCACGAGACTCTTATGCTCTGTCCAAGTCAATGAATTTTGGCATGTGATGGATTCAAAGGAAAGAAAGAGGGCTGGAGTTTGAGAGGGGGAGTGGAAATTTAGAGTTAAATATGATGAGGCCTGCTACACATACAAGTTTTTTTGGCTTACAAGTCTTACAAGTTGGCACAAGCCTAACAAAAAATACGCATTACACTCCCACATGCAAGAGTTAACGCATGTTATTCAACCACTTTCTGTTTTCAAAGCGCGCTACTCACCATGCATTATAAACGACTATTTTTCTTCTTCCTCCATGAAAACGAGTTTCTTGCCAAATTTGAAGATAATGGAACTTCAGAATACACCCAAACGATTACAGAAATACACTCAAACGATTACAGAAATACACCCAAAGGATTACAGAAATACACCCAAACGATTATAGAAATACACCCAAAGGATTACAGAAATACACACAAAGGATTACAAAAACTACACCCAAAGGATTTAAGAAATACACCCAAAATTCGTTGAAGTACACCTTATGCATAATTCAAAACTCTTTCTCTTTCTCCTCCTCATCTTCTGCTTCTTCTTCTTCTTCTAAAATGATTTCAGAGCTTGATGTCAAAAAACAATGGAAATCGAGAATAACGAAGAAAGAAAACAGAGAGAAAAGTACGTAAATGAAGAAGGAGAAAGAGAAGGCAAGAAACGAAAGAAAAGAAGAAGAAGAAGAAGAAGAGGAAGAAGAACGTGCAGCAAGAAAAAGAAGAAGATGCAGTGAAAACGTGCAGTAACGGTTGAAGAAGGAGAAAGAGAAGGCAAGAAACAAAAGAAAATAAGAAGAAGAAGAAGAGGAAGAGGAAGAAGAACGTGCAGCAAGAAGAAGAAGAAGGTGCAGTGAAAACGTGCAGTAATAGTTGAAGAAGGAGAAAGAGAAGGCAAGAAATGAAAGAAAAGAAGAAGAAGAAGAGGAAGAGAAAAAAGAACGTACACAAGGAGAAGAAAAAAATGCACTTGTAAAGACTTGTATAAAAAAATGCTTATATTTATGTGGAGAATTTCTCAAATATGATATTACTTGGATGATATACTTTTGCTTATCTCAAGTTAATTCACCACATGGTGAATTAATTTATAGTGGATAATAAATTATGAAAGTGGAATAAATATATGAGCAATGAAATATGTGGTTGAGATTAATTTTTAAAGGATAATTATAAAAAATAATAATTATTTGATCATTTATTTTTATTATATCAGACAAAGCAGATAATTATTACCGGTATGAGTAATACCATTCTCATACATTATTTCAACTCTAAAATATTTATAACATATTTTGGTGAAGATAAATAAATAAAAGAATATTCGTAAAACCAGTTGAATTTGAACATAGTATTTAAATATCATCCTTAGAAAGTACTTTTTCATTCTATATGAAAAATAATATTTTATTAAAAACTAACCCCCTTGTTCAAACAAATTGAACCATGATTCTTGAATTTTGTGAATTCTCATCATAAAAATTCTAAAAAGTCATTCTGATAAAGAAATAAAAGATAAACAAAAAGATAAAGATTCAAACTGAATAAAAAAGATACTTTAAAATTGAAATAAAAATAAAAAAAGATAGATTGAAATTGAATACAAAGAGAATCACCCTACTTTCTACCCAATTTTTTGACGCAAAAGAAAGGAACTTCTCAACCTAACTCGTCAACGTTATAGTTTGGGAATTGAATCGAAGGAATTCCTCAACCTTCTACTCAATTCTCCGATGCAACAAGAGAGGGACTCCTCAACCTCAATTGTCCACACCATGGTTTCATCACGAAACCAAAAAGGGGATTTTGAAATCTCTAAATAATTCTCTGCTATAATTACAATAGCTAAGGAAGTATTTATAACCTACTATTAGGTTAAAACAAAGAAAACCCTAAAACCCATGAACATAAGGCCCAATCTAATAATTAAATAAACAAAATCAAAATATATCAAATTAAATTAAAACATTTTAAAAATATATATAAACTAATATTTTCTAAATAATACTTGAACTCTTTATATCACGAACATTTGAAGCACGTATCACATTCTATTTTATAGAAAAAATTGAATTCTTACAATTTTAGAGAGTGACAACATCAAGGAATGCTCTCAAACAAGGAAGGAGAATTAATTCTTGTTTTGGAACCTTCATTAGTGATGCTATTTCACTAATTAGTAATTTTGGATTTGTTGAATTTAGGAATTTTTTAAATAAATAAATTATTTTATTTACTAAAATATGTAATTTAGAAGATATTTATCAATTTGTATCATATTATTTATTTTATTTTTACTGTACACAAAAAAGTATACAAATATTTCGTTTACACCATATAAAAGATAAGTTAATTTTTTAAAGTTATATCTCGGATGCAAATGAGATATGTGTAAAAATTTTAATTTACTATTATAAATGAGATATGAGTATTTATAGGTATAAAAAATTTAATTCTAAAATAAAAATTATTTAT
>NC_029787.2:29628806-29629751 GCF_000816755.2 Arachis ipaensis | reverse complement strand
GGACAAAAAACTTAAAATTTGAATGATATATAATTTAATTATAAATTTTTGAATAACAAAATATTTAAAGTTTAGAATATTTTTTATGTACTCTTTTTTAGTATTAATTGAGATGTTAGCTTTCTAAAGGTGAATTAGTTATAGGAAAAAGAGACTTTGTAATACTAAATTTAAAAGTATATACATTGAGAGCAGGAAATTATTGAATTTAAAAATGATTATTAATTTCACTCTTAATTTTATGTGTCAACAGTTTGGGGTAGTAGATTATTATTTTAAAATTGAATTCACACTAAACTAATTCAAATTTTAACTATCCACTAATTTTAATGTGTTAAAAATTTTTTTAAGATCAAATTGGATTTGTTTTCGTAAAATGAGTATATATAATTTGTTACGATTTAAATAGTATTTATTTATCAATTTTTGTTTAATTTGTTACCATTCATGAACAAATCTTTTCCATTCATCTGAAATTAGTGATTTAAATCCGTTCACGAATAATGAGGATGTTAATAGTAGTAAAAAAAAGTATCAATCTAATTTGATAAATTCAGTACAAATAAGCATTAATAATAGCGAAAAAGTTATTAATTCAAAATTTAAATTTTAGTTGAGATATAAATTAATTAAAGTCGATCTAAATAGTAATAAAATATATCTATTTTTATTTTTTAAATTGATTTAAATTAAATTATTAGTATTTTTTATTATTTTAAAAAATTATATTTTTATACCTATAAAAATTATATTGTTATTGAAGGGTATTTACAAATTTGATTAATTAATAGTATTGATATTATTATTAATATTAATAAACGGTTACTAACCGTTTAGTACCATTTGGTTGAATGGACACAACCTTTTAAGGATTGTGTATGTTCAAAATATTGTGTCTATTGGCTAAAGGGACACAACTCTTTAAGAATTGTGTATGTTCAAAAC
>NC_029787.2:29626336-29628454 GCF_000816755.2 Arachis ipaensis | reverse complement strand
AACTTGCACTTACCAGTCCAAATTGTACATGAATGGAAGATACAAAAAGTCTTTTGGGTTGAAGCACCGTAGAAAATTCTTGATCACCGGAAAAAATCTTAAGATAATAAATTAATAAATTTTTTATTTTATATCCTCTTCACTTTTTTATATTTTTTAAATTAAGACTAATTCGTTATACTCCTCATATTTATTACTTAAAAAAATCATCTTCAGAATTTGGCTTTGTTAAGCATTTTATATCTCCTCTACCGAATGAAATTTCCTCTTCCTTCTTAGATTTTATTAAATAGACAATGACTTTTGTAAATAATATGAACAATGAATTTTAAAATTGATCTAATAAAATAAAAAAATTATTTCACTCTCAAATTACCTCCTAAACTTTAATATTAGAATAATCATTTGCACACCTAATAAATTGAACATCCAATTATTATTAACTGAATATAAGTAAATCAAATAAAAAAAAATTATCTAATTAAAAATAATAAACATAATCATCTGCATATTTATTAAATTAAACATCTAATATATTCATTTTTCACGTTATTTAGTATTCTCGTGATTTATCTATATTTTTCCTTGCTGTAAATAAAACACGCGTCCGCTAAAAGAATATCACAAGTTAACAGTAACCTTATCTGCGAACCTAGGGTACGTGCACAGCGAACTCCTGTATATAATTGTTGCATGCACCCAACTCATCAATCGAAGACCGAAGTGCATGAGAGAATACACATCATTCAATTATAGTTGTTACATAGTTAGAGTGTCTTTAAACCATGGAATCTGCTCCTACCTTCTTGCTCATACTCTTTTTCATTATACCTCTCTTCATCAAACTCCTCAAACACACTGATTCATCAAACAAATCAAAGCCTAGTCTCCCACCAGGTCCCAAACCATGGCCTATAGTTGGTAACCTCCCTGAAATGCTTGCAAACAAGCCCACGTTCAGATGGATACAAAACATCATGAATGATCTCGACACTGAAATTGCATGCATCCGTGTAGGTAACATTCATGTCATCCCAGTGTCAAGTCCGTCCATTGCACGTGAATTTTTAATGAAACAAGATGCGATTTTCGCATCAAGGCCGTTGAATTGGTCGAGTAAATATGTCTCATCTGGGTACTTAACCACATCGGTAACACCCTGTGGAGAACAGTGGAAGAAAATGAAGAGAATCTTTGTGGAGGAATTGCTTTCGCCCCAAAGGCATCAATGGATGCATGACAAAAGGGCTGAAGAAGCCGACAACCTTGTCCGCTATGTGTATAACCAAACCAAGAATGGGGGTGGCCTAGTGGATTTGAGGCATGTTGGGCAACACTTTGGTGGAAACTTGAGTAGGAGGATGTTATTCAATAAGAGGTACTTTGGTAAAGGTAGAGAAGATGGGGGACCTGGTCCCGAGGAATTGGAGCATGTTGTAGCACTCTTCGTTGTGGTAAGGCACCTTTTTGCATTTCCTATTTCTGATTATCTTCCTTGCTTGTGGTGGCTTGATTTTGAAGGTCATAAAAAAATATTAAAGGAAGCTACTAACACCATAAGGAAGTACCATGATCCCATAATTGACGAAAGGATTCATCAATGGAAGAATGGGACAAGGACTCATCAAGAGGATTGGCTTGATATTTTCATCTCATTGAAAGATGCCAATAAAAATCCACTTTTGACCGTGGAGGAAATAAAAAGTCAAATTATGGTAATTAACGTTACTTTTATTATCATAATGCTTTTTATATTCCATTTATTATTATAGATTACATCAAAAAAATTTTCTTTTAAAAATATAAGCACCGAAAAAATTATTTTTGAAAAACTAAGACAACAAAANTTATTTTTACCCAAATTTTAACTCTTTTATTAGGACATTTTTATTCTGATCTCTCAGATATAATTTTAGGAAAAATTTAGGGTCAACAATTTTTTCAAATTCTGGCCAACATGTAACTAACAAAGAAAAATGAGTCATTGGATGAAATTTCATACCAATCTCATATCATTAAAATAATCATTAATGGCTATTTGATGACTATAAATCATAAAAATTGCTGGCATCTTAATATTCTTCATAATTTTATTGGCACTTAAATTTTTCGAGAATT
>NC_029787.2:29591931-29626300 GCF_000816755.2 Arachis ipaensis | reverse complement strand
TGTCAAAATCTTTTAAAGAAGATTTTTAATTAAATTTATCGTCTTAATGTGAAAATTACATTAATTAATTTAGACTTGCAATTTAATACTCTTCTTCGTATTACTTAGCATTCAAAGCTTATATTAAAAGATTTCTCTTTTAGTTTTTTTTTTTTGACAAAGATAAATATGATAAGAAAAGTGCTAGGTAAACAATGACTATCTTGAACAACATAAACAACCACCAATCAAATAAAAATATACTACACCCTAATTTAATGCTACTAATTAAATTTACTCTTTTAACCCTATTAATTCATATTGTTTACACATTGTTCAAAAATATTGTTTCAAGAATTTTGTCTTTTGCAAGAACTTACAGTTGGAACAATGGACAATCCATTTAATAATGTTGAATGGGTATTTTCTGAAATGATAAATCAACCAAAAATACTTCAAAAGGCTACTCAAGAATTAGACAGGGTAGTAGGAAACCAAAGGTTAGTGCAAGAATCAGATATTCCAAAACTCAACTATGTGAAGGCATGTTTAAGAGAAGGTTTTCGTCTTCACCCAATTGTAGACTTCAATGTTCCTCATGTCTCAACAGAAGACACAATCGTCGCCAATTACTTCATCCCAAAAGGTAGTCATGTTCTTATTAGGAGGCAAGGTGTTGGCCAAAATCCAAGAGTTTGGGAAGAACCATTAAAATTCAAACCTGAAAGGCATCTGAAGAGAGATGGATGTGATTTGACTTTGACTGAGCCAAGCTTGGAGTTGTTCACATTTGGCGCTGGAAGACGAAGTTGCCCTGCCATCACACTTGGTACTTATGTAACTGTTATGCTCTTTGCAAGGTTGGTTCATGGATTCACATGGATTGCACCTCCCAATGAACCAATCATTGATCTCTCTGAACTTGAAAGGGACACCTCAAAAGCTAAGCCACTAGTTGCATTCGGAAAGCCAAGATTACCAGCGGAAGTTTATCATCCAAAGAATTACAAGAAATATATTTGAATGATTTATTTTTGTTTGTAGAATAAATTTCTATAATGGTCCTGAAATTCATGCGATTATCCAATGTGACTAGTTTTTGAAATTTTAATTTTATAATTGTAGTCTCCTAGATAAATCTCCTAGCACTATAGTGGTCCTTTAGCATCTTTTTGACAAGAATCAGCTGTCGTAGTACTAATGTGGCATCACTTTATCATAATAGAGGATGCAACAACTAGCTTAACTGGCAAGATTGTAATTTGTATTCAATTTAATTCCTTTTTCTTTGTTTAACCCTAACTTCTCAATTCTTCTGCAAGTTACTTTCTTCTTCTTCTTCCGTTTCTTCTCATTTGTCTTCTTCTTCTTCTTTTATCCACACAAATAAAACATAATAAACAAAATTTGAGAACATATCTTGAGTTAATTCATATTAAACTGATAATCACTAATTAGATGTATACCACAAATCATCAAGAACATTGTGAGGAAAGAGATCCTGGATTCCTGAGATTGAGAAGCAGACCATGAATAAGAGAATTGAAACCACTATTTTATGGTTTATCTTGTGTTCAATTGAGTGGTTTCACCAAGTTCTTTCCCACTTATTCATATGATATGCATGATTTTACAATTCCTTCCTAGTTCTGTTCCATAATTGAAAACTTGCTTCCTAGAGTCTTTAATTTGTGTATTTTAATTCTCCTTTATACCATTCGATGCTGTGATCCGTGTGTTAAGTGTTTCAGGCTTTATAGGGCAGGAATGGCTTAGAGAATGGAGAGGAAGCTTGCAAAAATAGAAGAAACACAAGAAACTAAAGAGATAACCAGCGAGAATCGACGCGCACGCATGGCTCACACGTGCCCGCGACATGGAGAAATTTGGAGCGACGCGTGCGCGTGCCTGACGCGTACGCGTGGAGTGGAGTTTTGCTAGAAGACGCGTGCGCATGGATGACGTGCACGCGTGACACGCCAAGACGACCAGCGACGCGTACGCGTGACTGACGCGTACGCGTGACATGCGTGACCTGCAGAAATAACAGAAAACGTTGGGGGCGATTTCGGGCCGAGTTTTGACCCAGTTTCCGGCCCAGAAATACAAACTAGAGCTAGGGAACATGCAGAGACTCAAGACAACATTCATAATTCACAATTTTAGGTTTTAGATGTAGTTTTCTAGAGAGAGAGGCTCTCTCCTCTCTCTTAGGTTTTAGGATTTAGGATTTCTTCTGCATTCCAGGTTCAATGTTCATTTAATATAATTTCTCTTCTACTTTTATTTATTCTAGTACTTTGGTTTATCTATTTTTCTTGGTAATTACTTATGTTGCCAAATTGGCTTATGAACTCTTCATGTTAGATTTGAATTTTTATTTAATGCAATTTGAGGTATTTCAGATTTATGATTTTAATTTAGCTTTTTACTTTCTTAGCTTGGTTGAGTAATTGGTGACACTTGAGTTATCAAATTCCTTGTTGATTGATAATTGAAATTTGCTTATTGATTTGGATCCCTCTAAAGCTAGTCTTTCCTTAGGAGTTGACTAGGACTTAAGGAATCCCATTGATTAGTCCACTTGACTTTCATTTATTTAGTAAGGGTTAACTAAGTGGGAGCAACAAACAATTCTCATCACAATTGATAAGGATAACTAGGATGGAATTTCCAGTTCTCATACCTTGCAATGGTTTTCATGATAATTAATTTACTTTCTTGCCAATTTATTCCCTTGTTCCCTATTTCAAAAATCCAAAAAGATACATTTCCATAACCAATAATAAATCATACTTCCCTACAATTCCTTGAGAGACGACCCGAGGTTTAAATACTTCGGTTATCAATTTTATTAGGGGTTTGTTACTTGTGACAACCAAAACTTTTGTACAAAAGGATTTCTTGTCAGTCTAGAAGCTATACTTGCAATGAGAACTTAATTGTGAAAATTCTAGACCGCGCAAGAGTTCCGTTCGTCAAAACATGTAACAGAGGTGGAAAAGCAACGCTGACTCATAATAGGATTTTAGGAGGAGTCCGATTTAGTTGTGCCAAGAAGCTTCAGGATTTGGAGTTAACTTACAACAGAGGCGTGTTTCAAACTAAAACCAAAGAAGAGTGGAGGCATTACATACACAATGACTGACTTTCTTCTTCTTCGACGGAGGAGAGCTAACTAGGAGCTTGAGCAGAGAATTATTGAAAAAGGCGAAAGGGAGCGCAGCTCTAATATCTCCTTCTTGCAGCATTGCAATGACTTCTCCATGGAATTCGAGCGAGCTAGAAGCATGGAATTCAAGTGAGCTAGAAGCTAGGAGGTGCGCAGCAGTAGAAGCTTTTTAAGATGGATTTCATTGACAACCCTCTCAACATATTAACAAAGACGGTTCGCCACTGGAATGAGCCTTGTAGGCACAACCATGGAGTTCTTGAATCGCAGCGAGTGTTGGATATCTGGGTTTTTGTGGGTTGGTTTGGGAATTGATTGCTAGAGAGACTCGAGTGTCAACCCGCAGGGACTTGGATTGATGAGGAAGCCGAAGTCACAAGAATAGAAGAGAACAGAGGAAGAAGAAGAAAGTTACTTTTTGAAGATTTGAGAAGTTAGGGTTAAATATAAGAAGGGACCAAATTGGTTGTTAGTGCTGCGAGAGTTGACTCATCCTCGGAAGAATGTCCAAAAATCATTATGGTGTCCAAAACTCTGTATGAGGACTACAATAATGAAATTAAGATTTTAAAAACCACATTTGAATAATTGCATAAATTTCAGAGACTACTATAAAAATTTATTCTTTTTTATATATATTAATAAATAGGATTACTCCAATTAATAATTATAAAGTTTGAGTCATTTAATAATGTGATAAAAGTGAAACCAATTATTATTCAAACTAGACTACATAATAAGAGATGAAATCATATCAAACTTTAAGGACGAACTAATAAAATAGGGAAAGTATGAGGAGACAATAGTCTTATTGTACAATGCATACAATGGGGGTTAATTGAAATTAATAATAAATTATGGGTTATTAATTAATTTTGTATTATTTCAAATAATTTTGTATTATTTCAAATTTGAAATTGGAAATAATTTAGGATTATCCTCAATTATCTCACCGCGTCATCTCCTCCATGATCAAGTGACTCCCCTCTACGTCTCTTTCCACCACCCAGCGTAGTCCACTGCCCAGCACTGCATCCCAGTGGTCTATTTCCACCTTCTTCTACGATCGAACAGTCCACCGCCAATAACAATTAACCACGCAGCACTGCCCTCTCGTCCGCACAAATCGCAGCCTGTTTTGACCCATTCCGAATGGCAGAATCTCAAGACGAACGTGTTTCAAGTGATGGTCCTCCTTTATGCACACTGCCTAGCCGAAATTCATTAATGGAGGTTGATATAGTTGAACCGCTAGTCTGTGTTCCGATCAACGTTGCAGAAAATTTATCAAACGAACAAGAAAACTTATCGGGTGATGTCGCAGGCCATGGTCCCAAGTTGAACAAGGTGAGAAATTAGGATCCTCAAATTCTGCCATGGAAGTTTATTTTGCGAAAAAGTTTTATTTTTAGTCACAATGTAAATTTCTTTATTTGTATATTTAATGAAATATGCAATTGTAATCGATGAGTTCAGATGCAACTGATTTTGTGATTGTTTTATAATGAATGGTTTGATTATATGCATTGAGGATTTGCTAAAATCAATTAATCATTTCATGCTTTTATGATTATATCCAGGAAGTATATTTCATGGGTGTTTTTGTATATGAATATATGCTGTCTTCATGTTAAATGTCATCTTTAATATGCTAACCATCCTATTATGGAGTTATGTGCTTATATGAATGATGAGATAGCATAATTTAATTTATTGGTATGTTTATATGAATGCATTATAATCTATGGTGTGCGTATATTATCCCTACATGATGGGCATTCAATTATTTAGAATAGATAACCATAGGTTGATGCAGTGGCTGAAATCCTTTACTGAATTGAATTGAATATTAATTGTATTTACAATATGCTAACCATGGAATGCTTATATTAGTGTTTTAATAATTTAATGGTATGCTTATATGCTCACTGCATATTTTAGTTATATGCTCATATCCTTCTTGCATATTATGTGGTATACCTACATGCTCATATGCGTGCTCATATGCTTCTTGCATATTATTTTATTATTTTTCATGCTTATGGGATTATATGTTTATGTGTATCGTAAATTTGCATAGATTAATCAATTATGAAGTTATTTGATTTGTTTATAATGAATGGTGTGCTTATGTTCTTCCTGCATGTGGACAAAAGAGTTTATGAATGGAAATCTACATGAAAAGGTTTTTGTTCATGGAGTGAAAAAAGAAGCCAATAAAGAGTGATGCAGGCCCTTAAATAATAGCTAAAGTGGTATAAGTAATTGTACTACCGTCCTTGTTATTTCCATATAGTTGTTCTTAAGCTAAAATGGGGATGATGATTAGCATGATTTCTAGCTGCTGTTGTGTTTTTAGTGCTTGTTTTTTAGGTTTTATTTTCATGATATTTAATAATTTTTTCCTTTCATATACTTTGTTTCTTTCGGAATTATAGGCTATGCAATTGTCGGATGTTACTGAAATTAGAAGTCTAGAGATGGAGCTTGGTGACGAGGTTTTAAACTCTCCTTTTATTGCGTGTAGTAATAGTTCTCATGTTTCATTTGATAAGTAATGTTAATTAATTTTTTTTAATTAATCTAAAATGTAGTTACCAGATCATGGTTCCCTTCAAGAAGATGAGATACCAAGAGTTGGAATGCGGTTTGCGCAGTTACAGATGGCTCATGACTTTTATGTTACCTATGCAAAGAAAGTAGGATTTGCAACTAAGATACGGACGACAACATATGACAAGATCACAAAAGCTCCCCTTAACCAAGATATACACTGTAATAGCGACGGGTACCGTGAGTCTCGTGTCAAAGCACCAACGCGGAAGAATACGATTTCAGCTGCTGGGTGCAAGGCAAGGATATATCTCAAGTTTGATAAAGACAAGCAAGACTAGGTTTTGTTCAAGGTTGACTTGACGCACTCACATCCCTGTTCAGTGAGAAAGACAGTGCACTACCATGAGTATAGGCAGCTGACCATGCATGCAAAGTGCGTGATCGAGGATAACAACGAGGCTAGGATTCGACCAAATAAGACATTCCTTGCTTTGGCAAATGAGGGTGGAGGCCCCTCTAACTTAGGATACTCAGAGAAGGATTTAAGAAACTATATAACAGCAAGGCTCTGAACCAGCAACATGAATGCGGATGTCAGGGAGATGATGAGCTACTTTATGAGAATGAAGGACACAAATTCGAACTTCTTTTACGCGGTGAAGTTGGACGAGGAGTGTAAATTTAAGAGTGCATTATGGGTGGATGCAAGATGTAGGGCGTCGTATGAATACTACGGAGACGTCGTGTCAGTTGATAGCACGTACAGTACAAACAGGTATGAAGTAGTTCAATTAGTGTTGGGCGGGTTATTTGTTTAAACTATATCTAATCATGTTTGGCATTTCTTATGTCTGGTTGGTTTTTTTGGTAGGTGTTACGGATCCAACCTACGGATCCTACACCCAGAATAACCCTGGACCCGGTTGCTTAGATCCAAAACCCACACCACCATTCAAAGGGCCCGAAACCGGCCCAGTAAGAACTCCTAACCAACTTTCGAATTCAAATGTCTCCCTTATCTTAGCCAAACAAGATAAGATAAGATATTCACCATCACCTATAAATAGAGGACCCAGGTCCCTCTAGGTATTCATTCATTCCTCACACCTTCTACCTCTTAGATCCATTTTGACTTGAGCGTCGGAGTGTCTTTACAGGACGAAGACCGACGACACCGAGAAACCAAGTGCACGAGAAACGACCACACGATAATGGGAGCCACTCCCTTCACGGAGAGGATCTTAAAAGCAAAACTCCCTAAAGGATTTGATAAACCCACGGACATGAAGTATGACGGAACCAAAGACCCCCAGGAACACCTAACGGCCTTTGAGGCCAGGATGAACCTAGAAGGTGCAGCCGACGCAGTCTGATGCAGAGCTTTCCTGGTAACCCTAGCCAGACTGGTAATCAAATGGTTCAATGCCCTCCCTAACGGATCCATAACCAGTTTCCATGACATTTCGCGAAAGTTCATGGCCCAATTTACAACCAGAATCACCAAAGCTAAACACCCCATCAGCTTACTAGGGGTCACACAGAAACATGACAAATCCACACGAAAATACCTCGACCGCTTCAACGATGAATGCCTGACGGTAGACGGACTCACGGATTCCGTCGCAAGTCTCTGTTTAACCAACGGGCTCATGAACGAAGATTTTTGCAAGCACCTTACCACCAAACCAGTGTGGACCATGCACGAGATCCAGAACGTCGTCAGAGACTACATAAACGACGAGGAGGTCAGCCAGGTCGTCGTTGCCAACAAACGACAACATCCAACACGGCAACCCGACATCCCAGCATAACCCAACATCCAGAGAAAACCAGAGGGACCAGCCCAAACAAACAAACATAAACCGACCAGAATTGGCAAATTCTCCAATTACACACCCCTGACGGCCCCAATTACCGAGATATACCACCAGATAGCAGATCGAGGTATTATCTCAAAAGCACGACAACTCAAAGAAAGAACGGGCGGCAACAAAACCCTTTATTGCGATTACCACCGAGGTTACGGGCACAGGACACAAGACTGTTTCAACCTTAAAGACGCCCTCGAACAAGCCATAAGAGATGACAAGCTTCTAGAGTTTGTCAAAATCATCAGAGAATCAAAACGCGCAGAAAGAGACAGGTCGCCAGAAAGAGAAGGACGCAACTCGAGAACGCAAAAACAACCCCCCAGGGAAAGTCCGGAAGACGACCCGACCATAATAGTAAACGTTATCACAGGCAAAGACGTATCAGGCAAGTCAAAATCAACACTAAAAAAGGACCTCAAAGTCCTGGCCATCAGAGACCAAGCCCCAACTACCACCGCTGACAAAACAGTAACTATCCTACCTGAGGACTGCCAGCACGGCACCTCGGCCGAAGACGCACCTTTCGTCATCTCGGCATGAATTGGAACAGGACTAGTTCGAAGAATACTGGTGGACACCGGCGCAGACTCCAACATCCTCTTCCGAGGAGCCTTCGACAAGCTCGGGCTCTGCAACGACAATCTCCAAACAAACCGCAACGGCGTCACGGGACTCGGAGATAACTTCCTCAAACCGAACGGTTCCATCACCCTCCCCTTCACCATAGGAACAGGCAACCAAAGGAAGACAATTCTATCCGAATTTGTGGTCCTAAAAGACTCCACTGCCTACGACGTCATCCTCGGAAGAAAAATAATCAATGACTTCTCTGCCATCATCTTTACCAAATACCTCCTAATGAAATTCATAACGGAAGACGGCTCCATCGGTACTATCCACGGAGATCGGGAAGTCGCAGCAGAATGTGACAACACCAGCCTGGCTTTACGAAAGAAGTCTCGCGACGCAGCTGGGATATTTTTAGCCGACCTGGACGCCCGACAAGATGGCCAGCCTAGGCCAGAACCAGAAGGCGACATGGAAAAACTACAAGTAGGGCAAACCAAAGACGAATACACTTTCATCAACAGGAACCTCCCGTACGACCTAAAAGAGGATCTTTCCCAATTCCTGAAACAAAACAGAGACTTGTTCACTTTCACACCAGCCGACATGCCCGGAATAGACCCTGACCTAACGTTCCACCGACTAGCCGTAAATTCCAAAGCCAAACCCGGGGCACAAAGGAGATGAAAAATGTCCCCAGACCGAGCAGCCGAGGTCAAAAGACAACTAAAAGCCCTACTTGAAGCAAACTTCATCAGGGAACTACCTTACACGACGTGGTTGGCAAACGTCGTACTAGTAAAAAAGTCCAACAGGAAGTGGCGAATGTGCGTCGATTACACGGACCTCAACAAAGCCTGTCTAAAAGACGCCTTTCCCCTACCAAACATCGACGGATTGGTAGACGCCGCATCCGGCCATCGATACCTCAACTTTATGGACGCATACTCCGACTATAATCAAATACCTTTGCACCAACCCGATGAGGAAAAAAAAGCATTCATCACCCCCGACGGGACGTACTGCTACACAGTCATGCCCTTCGGCCTGAAGAACGCCGGAGCCACCTACCAAATACTTGTCAACAAGATATTCCAGAATCTGTCTGGAACCAAATTAGAAGTCTATATAGACGACATGCTCGCGAAGACCGAATCCGGCAAGTAACTCATCAGCGACTTCAGGCTCATAATGAACACCCTACGAAAGCATCGAATGCGACTCAACCCAACAAAATGCGCCTTCGGAATGGAGGGAGGAAAGTTCCTCGGCTTTATGATTACGCAACGCGAAGTCAAAGCTAACCCAGAGAAATGTCGCGCCGTCCTCGACATGACAAGCCCAAAAAACCTTAACGACATCCAAAAGCTCACCGGCCGGCTCACTGCGCTATCCCGCTTCCTCAGAGCATCGGCACAAAAAGCAATCCCCTTCTTTAAACTGATGAAGAAAGGAGCCCCCTTCAAATGGGAAGAAAAATGCAAAGAAGCATTCCAACATTCCAAAAGAGACCTAGCGGAACCTCCAGTTCTCGCCAAACCCCAAACAGGGGAGACCCTCTACCTATACCTCTCCATAACGAAAGAAGCACTCGCAGCAGCACTCATCCGCAAAAACGAGAAAAAAGAACAAAAATCCATATACTTCATAAGCAAAGTCCTACAAGACACAGAAACTCGCTACTCACACCTAGAAAAGTTAGCTTTCGCGCTCCTCACGGCTTCCCGGCGCTTGCGACAATATTTTCAGGCCCATCCCGTGATAGTCTGGACTGACCAAGCGGTCAAACATGTACTACAAAAACCCGACCTAGCAGGAAGAATGCTAGCGTGGTCCATCGAGCTGTCCCAATTCCAAATCAAGTTCGAACCTCGAAATGCAATCAAAGCACAAGCCATGGCCGATTTTATCGCCGAGATGACCCCGGGAAACATCACCTCCGGAGGCGCCAGAGTCATACTCAAAAGTCAAAACGGGGTCGTAATCAAACAGTCAGTACGATACGAGTTTCCAATTTCAAATAATTAAGCAGAATATGAGGCCCTCCTGGCAGGCCTAGCCCTTGCTAAGGAAGTCGGAACCAAAGTCCTGGAAGTAAATACTGATTCACAGGTAGTCAGTTCCCAGATTAACAGAGACTACCAAACGCGAGATCCCCTACTCCAACAATACCTTGCCAAGGTAAACGAACTGAAAGAAGGATTCAATCGCGTAACCATACAGTACGTTCCTAGAGAACGAAACGCCAGGGCGGACCTCCTCTCTAAACTAGCCAGAACCAAACCAAGACACGGCAACAAGTCGCTAATTCAGGAAGTCGTTAAGTCACCGTCTATATCGACCACGACTAACGCCTATCTGACACTCTCTAGCCGAGGATCATGGAACTACCCTATCCTACAATACCTCTTCAACGGAACACTACCAGAAGACCCCAAGGAGGAAAAACGGACAAAAAGAGAAGCCGCCAGTTACACAGTCATCGCAGGACATCTATACAAATACAGATTCTCGCAACCCCTGTTCAAATGCGTCGAACCCGGGGACATGGAGTACATACTCTGCGAAATTCATGAAGGTTGCTGCGGCCACCACATCGGGGGTAAAACCCTATCCCAGAAAGTCATCCGAGCTGGATATTTCTGGCCCCACGGTTATCCGAGACTCCATGCAGTTAGTAAAAAACTGCGATAAATGCAAAAGGCACGCCAATATCCACCAAGCCACCCTGCACCAGCTCAGCATCATATCGGCAGAACGGCCATTCGGCACCTGGAGGATCGACCTCGTCGGACCTTTCCCGACGGCACCCGGACAACTCCAATATCTCATCGTCTCCATAGATTATTTCACTAAGTAGATCGAAGCCGAGCCCCTGGACTCCATCACGGCGACCCAATGCCGAAAATTCCTCTAACGACAGATCATTACCTGATTCGGGATCCCCGAGATCGTCATCTCAGACAACGGAACCCAATTCACTGATAGGAAATTCAGAGAATTCCTAGAAGGACTACGTATATCCCACTGTTTCAATTCGGTAGAACACCCCAAACATACGAGCAGGTGGAATCCACAAACAAAATAATCGTCAAAGGACTCAAGAAACGGCTCGACGAAGCCAAAGGACTATGGGCCGACGAACTCGGATCAGTCTTATGGTCGTACCGAACAACCCCCCAAACAGCCACCGGGGAAACCCCCTTCCGATTAACATACGAAGGGTTTTAACGAGGCCCAACCATCAATAAAATTCCATTAAGCTATCCTTTCTTACTTTTTTTTTCCTAAGTACGGAACAAAAACACGGCCACAATTGGGGGACCAATCACCCCCCGGGCCCGAGACACGGATATCCACAAGAAATCGACCTCACGACGGTCCGCTCACCCCAAACAAAGGGAACAAATAAAAAACCAAAAAACAAAATGGCTTAAAACGGAATATACAAAAAAGGCCCGAACGGCCCTAACGACATAAAATGAAGTTCAAATCAAAACCACAAATTCACGGTTACACGGCCACACGGCCAAAAACATAAAAACATACAATCAAAAACAAGAAGTCATAAATCACAAACTACTTGAGGTTGACAATTTCGCCATCATGGACAATCTTAAAAGCCCCCATCATAGACACGTCTGCTCCAGGCGCCAACACCAAAGCCTGAGCTTTCATCGTCTTCTCGGTAGCAGCAACAGGTTCCTTCACATCGGCAAGCAACACAGCCTTTTCCTCTTTTAACACTACGACTTCCGCCTTCAAACCAGCCACCTCATCCTTCAGCGTACCGACATCGGCCTCTTCGGATGACTTCACTGCCTGCTCCCTCGCCGACTCGGCATCCGCAAGCAATCCCTTCAACCTCGCCACCTCGGCCTGAGACTGATGAAATTTTTTGTCCAGAAAGCCCACCTGAGCCATCACAGGCTCGGCCTTCCGAACGATCACAGCAGAATGAAGAAGGGAACGGTAAAGGGACTTAGCCTGAAAGGTCACATCACACTCACGGAAAAAATCCTCCGTGCTGGGCATAAGGTACTCATCGATGAAGGCCAAAGCATCAAAACGACGATCCATCACCGACGGGACCGCGCCCTCCCCCCTCCACCATATTCTCACTATCATCATCCCCCGACCGCTTTCGCTTCCGAGAAGCACCCTCCGGCAACACCACAACCACATCATCCTCAGCCCCCTCACCCTGACCTGACCCTTCGGTGCCACCTCCAGTCAACGTGAGATCCTCAGAAACATTTCTCGTGTCATCAGTAGGTCGTGAGGACGGAGTAGAGGGGTACCGCCAGAAGGAGTCCCCTGAGACAACTGAGCTTTCAATCTTGCAAAATTCGTCAAACCCCTAGCCATCTCAACTACGAAAAAGATCAAAAGAAGGAAAACGCATAAGCACCCAACTCGGAACAAAAAAAAGGGGGGGCTCACACACCAACATAGGTCCGACAAGCGACCGGGTCACTCATCACGTCCCTGGGGTTAAGAGGACGCTCCCCAAACAACTGCCACAAAACAAGGGCGACATCCCGATCCTCCGTAGTCAAGAACTCCTGCGTCACCCGAGTAAGAACAGATGGCCCCGCCCTAAAATTCCAGTACGTGGGGAACCGTCGCTCACCCTCCAACGTCAGCTAGAACGGATGATGCCCACTTGCAGGACGGACTTTGAGATACCCACTCTTAAACCCATGAAACGAATCTTCATACAAACCGAAGACCCGACGATGAGGCTGAGCCCTAAAAGACATATACCCCTTCTTGTGCTTCCCCTCCTTAGTAGGAAGGGTGCACAAGAAGAGGAAAAGGAACACATTCACAGACACCGGAAGCTCCAGGAACTCGCACACGAGTTCGAAAGTCCGAATCGCCGCCCAAATATTCGGATGCAGCTGGGACGGCGCCACGGAACATCGACTTAACAACTCCTGAACGAAAGGGGAAAAGGGCAACTGCACGCCAAGACGGGTGAACATTGCCTCGTACACCCATAACCAATCCGAAACGGTCTGCGAATCCAAATTGGTATAACAAACCCTCTCGTCAACCCCTAGAACGGAAAACTCATAATGAGATTCGGCGTCACCGCCCCCGCAAATAGCCCCCTCATCACGAAGCCGCTGGAGGTCCACCTCTCTCATCCGCGACGGTGTCCCCCACACATCGCTGGTTACCCAGGAGTAAAGGGCAGGGACGCCCCCCGCTGGTATCACCGGAGCCCTCACACCCTCGGTCCTTCGACGCGCCATACCTAAAACATTGATGAGCACCACCATCAGCCTAAACCAACACGGCAGAAAACGGCGAGGGAAAACTGAAGCAAAGGCCACTACCCACTACCAACCACACAGCGGTGCTCATCCCCCCTACGAAACCCACCACCCAAAAGAACAGAAATACCATACACAAAAAGACAACCCCAGTCCACACTAAAAGCACAGAAATGAAAAAGCAGACAAGAATACCATAACTGCAAAATAAGCAAAGGAAAGATAAGGCTAACCTGATAATGCAAAGCAAAAGCCTGAGGAATGCTGGAAACAGAGAAGCAAGAACACAACTAGAAACACAAAACAACACCAGAATAGAGGGAAAACTACTCTCGAAAGCTTAAGAGCCAGGAAAAACAACAAGGAAAAGGAAAAGGGGAACCAAAAATGGTTTTTAAACCCAAAAGAAAAAGACGAAAATACCCCGAAGAATAAAGGTAGCGCAGAAGGGCAAGAATGAGAAATTTTCCCTTACAATAAATGCCCCTTCGGGAAACCAAAAAGCACGCCTCGAAAAAATTAAATGGGCGCAAGGAAATGGAAGGTTCTCACCAAACAAACGGCACGGAAGACGAACCAAGCCCAAAAACCACAAAAAAACTGCTACCGGGACGCCGACAACACAACATCTATCAAACGACCCGATGGAACGACTAAGCAACCAAAACCATTCCTCTCAGCGACAGAGACCGACCTCGATCGTCCTCCCACTGCGGGAGCAACTGTTACGGATTCAACCTACGGATCCTACACCCAGAATAACCCCGGACCCGGTCGCTTAGATCCAAAACCCACTCCACCATTCAAAGGGCCCGAAACCGGCCCAATAAGAACTCCTAACCAACTTTCGAATTCAAATGTCTCCCTTATCTTAGCCAAACAAGATAAGATAAGATATTCACCATCACCTATAAATAGAGGACCCATGTCCCTCCAGGTATTCATTCATTCCTCACACCTTCTACCTCTTAGATCCATTCTGACTTGAGCGTCGGAGTGTCTTTGCAGGTACCACCCCCTATCGCTCCAGTCAGATAATCCGGCATCCGCCTCGACCCACAAGTTTCCGATCTATCTCTCAAATCGTACCGGAGACATCCAGTACAGTAGGCATGGATTACCATTTGTCTCGTTCGTTGGGGTCAACCACCATGACAAGTCAATCCTCCTCGGTTGTGCTTTGCTTGGGAATGAGGAAATCCCAAGTTATGAGTGAGTCTTTAGCCAATGGGTGAAGTGCATGGGAACTACTCCACAACGTATCATAACCGACCAATGTCAGTCCATTTTTCGTGCGATTAAAATTACTTTACCCGACACACACTACCGATAGTGCATCTGGCATATTACGAAGAAGTTACCGTTCAAGTTTGGTGGTTACCGCCGGTACAAAGCTTTGTATGATGACCTAAATGACATTGTGTGGAACTCTCGGACTGAGGAGTCATTTGAAGATAATTGGGTTGATTTTATAGATGACTACAACTTACATAACAACACATGGCTGTCAGGTCTGTTACTGTACGATCACTTCACATGCTTTAATTGAGAATTGTTTGGATTCTTGATTTTTAGTATATCAGTAACTGTGGATGACAATTATATGGATGTTCAGTATAGTATACATTAGGATGTTTAGTATACCAGTGATTGGGATGGTCATTTCTCAGTTGTAGTAATATTTCTGGTGTAAGGTTTCTATGCTTAAATTGGGATTCTTTTTTTTTGTAGATCTGTATGATGACCGACGCATGTGGGTCCCGATATACTTCAAGGGTGAATTTTGGGCTGCCATGAGGAGTACACAAAGAAGTGAGAGCATGCACGCATTCTACGGTGGATATTTACACAGTAAGACTAGCTTGGTTCAATTTGTTAACGAATATGACAATGTTCTTGGGGTCAAGGAGCATAGAGAATTGAAGGATGATGCTGCAGACTCGAGGGGGTTATCCCTTGTGCAACGACATCGCCTATGGAAAAACAGTTTTAGCAATAGTACACAACAAGCATGTTTAGGGATGTTCAAACTGAGTTTGTGAAGAAGGCTAATTGCAGAGTTTCTGTAGTAGATGAACATGGTCCATTGGTCTACGTGAAGGTGGAAGAGGAGATACTAGTCAACGATACTATTCTATGCATTCCGTACGACGTTCAGTATGACCCTTCCACACAGCAAGTTCGTTGTGAGTGCAATCTTTTCGAGAGTTCAGGTGTGTTGTGCTGTCATTGTCTTGAAGTTTTTCATTCGTATAACGTGTACAAAGTTCCTACCTGTTATGTTCTTCCCCGATGGAGCAAGATAATAAAGCGCAAGCATACGTATGTCAAAAGTAGCCATGATGTCAGTCGGTCGGATGAGAGTCATGTTGCATTCAGGGGACTGTGAGCACACTTCTATAATATTGCTCAAGAGTTTGTTAGTGACGATGACAAAACAGCATTGCTGCATGCTGCTTTGGAAGAAACAAGGGCCAAGTTGGATGCGCACCGTGCCAAGAAGAGGTCCGAGAGCGTGTTTGAGCCCGACACCAGCAATGGCTCACAGAGTTCGAACATTGTCGGTGTTGATGACATCCAAGCCCCATCGAAGGTCACCACAAAGGGTAGGCCAAAGGGTAAGAGGCTCGGCACTGCCCTTGAGAAGTCCTTCAAGAATTCAACGCGGAGGAAACACAAGAATTCATCCCCGGTAAAAGTTTGGGTTAAATCTCAACTTTATATATTTATTTGGTATAGTACTATTCTACATCATAACTGTTTGCCTTTTTCTTTTTTTTGGTGCAGGTGGTTTATTCGCACGCTTCGCAAGATGTAAACCATGGTTCAGTTGTTGGCCGAAATGTTCCCGAACAAGCCGGTGGTTTCATGTCTTTGTTAAACTCCTTCAATAAAAAGTAGGATTAGTTGAATAAGGTTGTGATAGTGTTTATCTGTTTATATGTGTTTTAAGGGTTCATCTTAGTTTTAAGGTTTGTAGGCAGCTGTTGCAGAAGTCTATATGTTATTTATTCGAAGAACCCTTTTTCCATGTGAGAACGAACGACCTTGCTCTTATAATTTTGCTTAGTCTTAATGCACAATGACTATAGTTCATGGTTATTCTGTAATTTACGAGATAGTTTAACCAAATTGTACTTGATTTGTACCTGCTTTACTGTATAACTTTTCGATACGTAGCCGTTTGTCCTATACATTGGCTTCACGGTTTTTTAATCAAATTAAGTAGATGTTCAATTCTGTATGTGATCGGATGTTCATTTTGTCTCCACACATGGATGGTTATCCGTTGATATTTGTGTGTCCAACGATTGGTTATTATGTCTTAATTTTGACTGATTTACAATGTCTTAATTTTGATTGGATGTTCAATTCTGTATGTGACCGGATGTTCAGTTCCTCTCTAAGCATGGATGGTTACTCATAAAAAATATTCTTCCTGGAATTATGTCATACTAATGTGGCATAAATCCTTTTAAGCTAACATAACCAATAAATCCTTATAAGATAACATAACAAATAAATCCTTTTAATGTAGAACAAAAAAAAATCCTCCTAGAATAATGTCATTCTAATGTGGCATAAATAAATCTCAATTCTGTATGTGATCGGATGTTCATTTTTCTCTTTTAAGTCTAGATGTTATTTATTCCAAGAACCCTATTTCCATGTGAGAACGAATGACTTTTCTCTTTTAATTTTGCTTAGACTTAATGCACAATGAGTATAGTTCATGGTTATTCTATAATTTACGAGATAGGTTAACCAAATTGTACTTGACTTGTACCTACTTTACTGTATACCTTTTTGATACGTAGCCATTTGTCCTATACATTGGCTTCACGGTTTTTTAATCAAATTAAGTGGATGTTCAATTCTGTATGTGATCGGATGTTCATTTTGTCTCTACATATGGATGGTTATCCATTGATATTTGTGTGTCCAACGATTGGTTATTATGTCTTAATTTTGACTGACTTACACTGTCTTAATTTTGATTGGATGTTCAATTCTGTATGTGACCGGATGTTCAGTCCTTATAAGGTAACATAACAAATAAATCCTTTTAATGTAGAACCCAAAAAAAATCCTCCTGGAATCATGTCATTCTAATGTGGCATAAATAAATCCCTGAGCATATCAACATCGAGTAACATAATTATAATATGGTATTTCAATTCTATGTAGATAAACCTAAGTTAGCAACCTCTTCCTCCCTTTGCGCATTGCCCCCTTCGGTAATCCTTCCGCACGTTCAATCAACGACCTCATGCTAGGTGCAGTGTATGGTGAACTAACTTCCTTCTTCTTGTTTCGTGGTGCATTGCACCGAATAGGTTTAACCTTGTCTTCCAATGACGAAATAAGCTGGTGGACCAATGCATTGTGCGGGCTACAAATAATGTCTAGCATCAACTCCATCCTGTCTGATCCGAGTGAATCCTGTGACTAGATTTATCAGTCGATTTAGTATTAAGCACTGTTATAGTGATATTTTTACAACATCAATCATGACATTTGCGCAAATGTTATTTAACAAACCTCATCCCATTCGTAAAGTTCACGATCTTCGGTCCAACTTTCCATGAACTTAATAACACACATGCCACAGTCAAAGCTACAGGAAAATAAAATACTATTGCAATTAGGTTGACAAAAATCTTTTTACATGGTACGCCACATTATTAAAAGGAAACTAAAAAAGCCTCAAATTTGGGTTATAAAGTCATCTCACTTGTTTGGTTGCTTTAGAACCCGGGCGTATGACCGAGCTGGGCCGTGCGTAGTCCGAACGAATGCAGGAATAGAAATACTTGCCATATCCTCACATAGTCTCTCTTGAAAAACATGGAACAAACATAGTCGAGCAAAATACTGTCGAAGGAGATAATACGGCTGTATATTGAATAAAAGAAGTATGCTAACTTACCACATATGCATCGAGCTTGTCTCGTTTATCATCTTCTGGTGCAGAATGCAGACTGTCGAGTATAAGTATGCGCTTCGCAATTACCTCAAATGCATATACCCACCAATGGCCCCTCCAATGATAAGAAATTAACCACTGCAACAAACAGTACATATGAATGACATTTTTCATGTGAGAAAATAAAAAAAAGAGAACAAAACAAAACCTATTGATCTCCCTCGACCATTTAAGAACCTAAACATTCTCAAATCATGTGACAACCTATTTCCAATACCGGGTTCAGGATGGACATAAATATTTAAATACAAAAAATCAACTCACCCATTTTCTCTTTGCTGCTACTACTTTGTCAAAGAACCTTGTATCATCACCAAAGCTTGGACTAAGACCATCATAAATTGGTGTCACACCATCCATAAATGATTCCAGACTAGCATTTCGTATCACTGATTCCTGCAAACCCACACATAGTAAGAATCCCAAGAAAAAAGCTTTTTCCACATTATAATAAGAAGCATGTAATTACCAATATGCCTGGACACACGCAATAGAATTCTCGCTTGAATCTAGATGATTCAGTGTCGTTGAAAGAATAGCACATCCATTGAATTACCTACACAATTTATTCAACAAGTGTAATCTAAACACCGATATAAGGATTTGGAATTAAAACGCATGATTAAGTTCATATACTTACGCAGCTGTTGACCCAACTGTGGGGTTTCAAGGTCCAGAAATCCTTCCTTTGTAATACCATGTAGTCCCGCCCTTCATAGGAAGCTAAATCTTGATTTTCATTCAAGGACGAGTTAACTATCCATGTTCTGATTTGTTTTTCCGTAGTCTCCCCCAACTTTATTTCTCTTAGCCTTGGATGAATTGAATGTATTGGGAATGGGGTTGGAGTCTTTTTAAGCTGAGTTAAACCGAGTGAAAAGCACGGTTTACCTGGACTCAGTGTGTGGTAGGTTGATTTGTTTGGTAATACCGTTTGCAGGGGTTGCATGATTATGGCTTTTGTTTCGCGCCCCTTGTTCAACATTGTTGAGTACTTGCTCAAATTCAGGACACTAAACGATCGAGATGTCAAATTCACTGCAAACGAATGCGACATGATGTTAGCTAAAACAATAAGTCATGCCTAGCTAGACGGCTAATTACATGGCATGGGTATGAAAAAATAACGAAGAAAAACATACAGTAAGGTAATCAAGAAACCACTAACCGGTCAAAATCATAGTCACTGAGTTGCAAAAATGCTGCTGGCGGTGTGTGTGGAGATCCATTTTTTAGGTGAGTTTTTTCTACTTGAGTACTTTCATGATTCTCCTTGAACACCGGATCTGCTTGTCTTACATCATGTGCCGGAGGGTGTTGTTGGAATAACCGTATCCTTCTAGCAAGCGACACATTGTCATCATCATTAGAATCTGGGAATACAAAAGGCGCAGCATTGCTTCCTCGGTCATTTTCTCTTGGAATTGCTTTTTTGGTGCGGCGTCTAGATCGGCTCCTGTGGACAAGCACCTTTCTCCTTGAACCAGTCTTGGATTCCTGTGGTGTAAAACAACCAAAAACCCAATAAAGTGAACATCCAATTCAAATTAGCGCATGAGCTATCATAAAGAAAGTAGATCACCTTTTCTGCCTCCTTATAGCTTGGCTGAGATGTAGTCTTGTCTTGGGTAGACGGAGATTAGTTAGTGTCCTTGCGGGGCCTTTTACACCCTCTTTTCTCTTTAACTGCTTTACTCGAAGACTGCTTCTTATGTTTTTTCTCTTTCATTGAATTGTTGACTAGGCTACCCTGTGTGTTCAACATGGGACAACAAATAGATGGAAAAAACTAATGTCAACGTTAAGGCTCTAGGGAAACAGAACAAACTCACAATCGTTCATCAAAACTAACTATCTAAAGCCATAATATAATGAACATCCAATACCCTACTACAGTGAACATCTTCAATTAAAACCAAACCAATTATAACTGAAAGCTATTTGACAATCAATCAACTAGGCAACCCTATAAAGCAATTCATCCATCCAAAAAAATTAATCATAAACAAGCCATCCAAATAAATTAATCATAAGTTATCTATCCAGTTTAGATCAGAACCTAATTTGAGCATCTTATATCCTTCTGTTTAATTAAAAATACGACACAACAATTGTATTCAAACAAGCTTTCAACATAAAAATATGTAAATATCATTCACGGTCATTGGATTCAGCTCTTCCAACTGTTCATTTATAAACTCCATATATCAAAACAATCCATACAGCCACATAATGAAATAACTTTACAATTACAACTTACTCTCTCGTTAACTGCTTTACTCGAAAAATGTTTCTTCTATTTTCTCTTGTTCCTTGCATTGCTGACTATGCAACCCTATGTGTTAATCATTGGGAAAAAAAGGGATATTAAAATCAACGTGAATCGCCATTTGCATTTGTGTTAAACTAGAATATAAAAAATGCATTATTAGAGATTGAACCTGTGAGATAACTTGGTCGGCCTTCTTATCAAGTTCATTTATGGTCCATTCAACAATCCAGGGTTCGGGTACTCGACATGAATGCAACGGACCATGCTTTAAGTGCTGAAAGTACAAAACCTATACAGAAATAACTTAAATTTTAGGAATTACACCTACAGCCGTACATTGGTTTTAAATTTAAGTAATTTATTGCCATTACCAGCAATACGAACATGCACCCGCCGCATGTTTCCCTATTCTCGTCTTAGAATTTTCTTATCGTATCTCGCAGCCACTTTAATATGTGATACGGCCAATGAAACCTACTAGGGTTCGAGACATCCAATATCGAAGGGAGGTGCCACGGAGAAATGGTCTACTGGCTTGTGGGATTAAGAAACATCTTCAAAACAACCATGATAAAGTATCTTCTAAAGGTCATCCTCTGTTCCTCGGTCTCTATTTGACAAGCAAATACATAGTCCCGGAGTTGGGTTGTTGTTTTCTTTTGAAACTCTCTCTTAATTGCCATATGCGATGGATTGTTTTTCTACAACACTGGGATTGGGTCCCCTGCGTGGAACGGATCAGTTTACCACAATCAGTAAGTGTCAACAATGGAAAAAGCATTATCAGGGAGAGAAATTTTTACACCATACATAAGTTACACTAACCTCGAGAAGGTATGCCGAATACATTGCCAATAAGTTCGGCGCTAATGCGAATGTCCCCTGCGTTCACCATGAGCGTGTTTCTCTCAACGTCATAAGCCTCCGCTAGTTGGAGCATGATGCTCTGTTTCACATGCCATTGTAGTACCCGGCGCAGGTAACCGAATCCAATGGCCTCAATCTCAGCTAACTTAGCTTGCTCATTATGTCGTTCCAAGTGCGTAAATAAGTTATTAATGTAGCAAGGTGAGCATCGCATCTCTACTAGTTTCTGTTGAGCAAAACCAAAAACGATCAGAATATCGACCAAAAAAAAATAAAAACTCCCATATGTTCATTTATTCATGTAATCTATGTGATACCTTTTTACCCATCTAAGTTTGAGTTCAACCGGTATATAGATTAATTTGTTCGAGCAGCGTGGTAATTTACTCACTCAATAGCCCCCTGAAACCTAAGTCGTTAACTCTTACAGAAGCGGCAGGTGACCTGTAGCCAAATTACATGAATGATATCATAATATTACATGCCAATTGATGTAACCTAATTTATTGGAGCTATATGGCACGAGAATACAGCACCGATGCATCGAGGCAGATATGAAAAAATTGGCATCAAGGATTATAACTGTCCATCTATAATTAAGATCAAACCTCAAAACTTCCTGTTAGTTACCATCTAAAATTAAGATGAAAAACTAATTCATGAACACATTTATCAGCAAATACAAAATATAACTGTCCATCCACACACTTAACTACTTATCCAAATAACCATGGGGAATGTCTATCAAACACACCAACCATCCAATACTCTATTACAGCGACTACTCAAATTGTTTACAAATATCACTAACAAAAGAAGACGAAGAGCATAGCCATCAATTACAAGCATACCAATCATCAAGGAAAAGTACTTTCAAACAATTCATCAGCTAGGGAGCTCCAGATATTATTTACTTCCTTCACAAGAGGACATGCAAATAATTGATTCACAAAATAGCTATTCACTTCATATGTAATCAGATTTAGGCATATAGAATTGAATTGTTTACTTAATAGTCAAGAAGCATGCAAAAACAAATATATAAATTAAGCGTGTACATTAATAAAAAATGAATGACATAATAAACAAGACCGTTTACAAAGTATAAAATGCACCCAAGATAAACATAGTTGTTATCTAAGAAATTTTGTGAGAATTATTGACAGTATCATAGGGAAAATGGCATACCTCGGCAATTATATGAGCTTCAACTGGACTACTGACAAGCTTCTGATCTCTTACCCCCAAAGGCGGGTAACATGTCTAAAGAAAAGAAATATAGATCTATAAATACTGTGAATTTCATAATAAAGGATGAAAAAGAAAAAATGATACCTACAAAACAGTATCAATAAAAATCACTGGCCTGCTTGGATTTAAAACCTGCATAGGTATACAAATTCATATGACCTTTATTTAATAATTTAATCAAATACAAAGTTACAAACACATAATATTGATTTCATATGGATGACCATGTACAGTGGGTATGAAAAAATGTTAACATTGCTGATGTGATGATACATCATACATGACTGGAAATCTATGAAAATGTCTTTTACACTACACCATCTTTTCCAATCAGATTCATTCATTTAGGCAGGTTAGCAAAATAAACAAAAGGGATTCACCTCCTACCAGGTTAGCACGCTTGTGTTGTTGAAAGCTTGAACCTGGGATAGTGAGTTTGTAGAAAGCTTTAACCTGGGATAGTGAGTTTGTTTTAATGCTTCAGGTAATTATTCGGTTAAAGTCACAAGATAAACACAGTCAGTATCGGAAATTGTCCAAACTATGCCAAATTTGCAAGACTAACCATCCAATATCCTACTAAAGTAACCATCCGACAAATATCAACCAAGTTTCAACAATGGTCAACCAATCAAACGTCACATTAGATGCACATGGTCCACACAGAAACAGACAAAAAAAAGAATAAACTTTAATTTAAACTGATATGAAATCAAAACCAACAAACTTTTTCATCCTTTTCCCACGCTAAAGTTAAATCATCATGCATTGCAACAACGTAAATTAACTACATACTCCACAATCTCCGGGACGCTACCATCGCACCAGATGCTTTTTCACCTTGCTTGATCACTCATATCATCAACAAAATCCATCTATAATACAACAGGCAACAGCGCTTACCCTAAGAAAAATGAACATCGCCACATACTTACCTTGGATGGTTGGGATTCTCCTGGTGATGATGTTCGATGTGCTTTCCGGTGACCCGTTGACGAGCACGCGGCTGGGTTCCTCCGATCAGATGTTCAGCTGGTCAGCGGTAACGTCGCCCACCCGAGTAGAACTGTGATGCTGCTCCTTTCCAGCGTGAGCGCTCCTCTTCCCTCAGTTCTGATACGAGGCGGAGCACGGACGGAAACGGTGTCGGTCACGACAGGGGGCAGATCGTGGCAGTCACAGCGGGGTGTTTACGAGCAAACAGGCGACGTCCTTGACTGCCACGGTGAGGGCGCTTTCATTCTCCTGTTCGCCTTCCGCAGTTGGGGTTTGAGGCGCTAACGGGTCTTCCTTGGTCAAAGGTCTCTCCAGGAATTGCAAGGGTTTTGGATAAGGATTGAGTCGTCTACAACCTACTGTAATTGGATTTTGGGGAAAAATGTAAATAGAGAAAATTTTATGGTGTGGTTAAATAAACAGTCATAAATTAATTAGGGTTATTGATGGATTAATTTCCTCTTTTAAATTAAATTGGGCCTTATAAACAGCCCATTGTAGCCATTGTATACATATTTCATTATCTCCCTAGCGGACTCAATAAAATATTTTAATCGAGTTCCATTTTATAGTTGTGTATAAGAATAACAACGGATGAGTATCACGGACATTTGTATTAAATTTATGCACTTATTTAGTTTCATGACTTCTTTTTTTTATTATTTAACAAGAAAGAAAACAAAAAATAAAATACAGAAACTAAGTTTAAGGATTAAGTGTAATATTATAAAGAAGGGCTCTTTAAAGATAAATTACTATTTCTATTGGTGAATTATATGGTAAAGATGTAAGTTTACATATCTTTTCTTTCATGGGATAAAAGAGAGATTGAAAAAATTAGGACCCACAGTTTAAACAATAATAAAATAATAAAAAACAACTATAAAAAGAATTTATATTCTCTCTCTATACAACTTTAATCTGTATAGTAGAGTGTCCCTTTCTATTTATGAAAGTTCAGAATACTGATAAATTTATCAAAAAAAAATTGAATTTATACTCATGAAAGATAAACTTTTGCAGATAAAACTATCCGAACCCAACAAAATTAAATAAAATTCTCAAACTACCCTCTAATATAACCTAACTCTAACTTTTAATTTTATTCTACACCACTTCTCCAATCTGAAACCCTACCACTATCACTACCACCATTATCATCACCACTACCACCACCACCTCCTCCACTGCTCCCGAACTGGTCCAAAAAACGTCAATTTCTTCTCAGTCCGCTCCACCGAGAAGCAAACCTTGTCTTCGCTTTCAAAAACCTTGAACTTGCTGGACTCTCTTAAGTACCAGAATATCTTTGGCGCCATCTTCTCTGACTCCTCCGACTCCATCGTCATCAAATTAAGCCGCAGAATCAAGATCATCGAGCATGACGCGTTCAGCGAGAACGACGACTTCAACCCACCAACCATTAACACCGTCGCGGGACCTCCATCAGCCATGGCAAGCCGACATTGCAAAGTGTGAGGATATGGTCTACGATGAGGATTTGACTCCATGGCTTCATGGGAAGGTCGGAGGAGAATTTCATCTAGTGGTGGTTGTTGTCGCCGAAGAAATAGAGGGTCGCAAGTTTGGTGAGGACCATCACCTATCGGTTCAACGCCTGATTTTGTAATGGTACTCATCAAACTCTTCATCTCTTCTCTTGTTTTTCGTTATCCATTTTTGATTTAACACTAAAACCATAATCAAATTTTGATCTTTCGAAGCTTTGGAGGAGGAGAAAAACTGTAGTGTGTTTTGAGTTAGTAGTTCATGGAATTTGAAATTTATGAAATGGATATTTGTGCTAAATTTGAAGGATGAAACAGAAGGGGAAGAGGCGACAGGATTAGAGTTTTGAAAAGGGAGGAAGGTGAGGGAAAAGTGGAGCCTACGATTGAGGTCGGGGTCGAAGAGGTGGAGGGAGGAGGAAGCGTGGTGATGATAGCTGTGGTAATGGTGATGCCGGCAAAGATGTTGGTAGTTGGGGAAGAGGGTGATTGTAGGATTTGGGATTGGGGTAGTGGCGTGGAGTAAATTTAGAAGTTAGAGTTTTGTTTGCAAAAGTCCATCTTTTATGGGTATAAAGTCAATTTCATTTTTTTGTGGGTAGATTTGTCAGCGTTCTAAACTTTCATGGGTAGAAATGGTAGTTTATCCAAGATTTTCTTAAGATTTAACCATTCTAGATACGGGATCTTGATGCTAACGGCATATTTTGTCATATCATCCTTGCACGACTTGTTATTCGCTGCACCAACACCACATTTGTCTTCCAATTCCAAAAGTAAAAAAATTCGTAAATCTTAAAAACCAGATTATGATAAACACTACACACATGAGGATTCTCATTTGAACTGAGAGAAAAGCCTTGCCCCAAGCGATTCGTTTTATAAATTACATCCCGATAGCCATTCTTTCAAGCCAACAAAAGACCTCGCCACACAACGAAAAACTCACATCGATTTATTAATTTTCATCCAATAAAAGTCATTATATATATGAAATATATCTTATGAGAATGAGATTTATACGAGAATGTGAGAATGCTTTAATAGCCATCGGATTAATTTAAATAGTTAAGATTAAATATATCTAATAAGGATTTTCTTTCTGGAATAAATGAAAAAAAATTCATTATTTTTAAAAAAAATCATTTTGACTATAATTATCAGTATCTTTTTTTTTTGGATTTACCACAGTTCACTTAATTACTCGGCGAACCAAAAGTTCGCATGCAGTTTGCCTAGTCATTTGGCGAACAGCGAGGGAGTATTTATAATTATCAAATATTCGTCAAATGTTCGTACTCATAGTAAAAAAAATTTAAAAAATAATTAGATAGTATTCATAACTAATCATACGAGTACAATTGGGACATGATTCTATTTTGTGCTAGAATTGCATTCATAATGTCTAATGCCATCACACCCTTTTTAGTGGACTTTTCGGATGAATACATGAAATTATTAGCTGCCACTGTTTCTATCAATTCTAATGCTTCTTCAGGAGTCTTTCTATGGAAATAACTCCCTACCGATGAGTCGATCATCATTTTTGAGACTTGAGAGACTCCATCATAAAAAATTTAGATTTGAAGCCATTCGGGGAAAGCGTGGTGTGGGCATTTTCTAAGCATCTTTTTGTACATTTTTCAAACTTCATAGAGTGATTCACCCTTCTTTTGGAAAAAAGAATTTATGTCATTTCTCAACCGGGCCAACTTTTAAAGTGTGAAGTATTTAGTTAGGAATTTGCTAACTAAATCCTCCCAAGAGGTAATGTTGTCCAAAGGTTGAGTTTGGAGCCATTGTGGGGCTCTATCTCTCAAAGAGAATGGAAAGAGCCTTAGCTGGATGGTTTTGCGACTAACTCCATTACTCTTCACTGTATCACATATCTACAGAAAACTTGCTATCTGGATATTGGGATCCTCTTGCAAGCTACCACCGAATTGGTCTTGCTGTACCAATTGGATTAGTGAGGGCTTTAGTTCAAAGTTATTTGCTTGAACCGTAGGCCTCACTATGCTACTTCCGCAGCTATCAGTTGTAGGCGTGGTGTAATCACCAATGGTCCTTCTCACATTGTTGTTCTCCTCTGTCATGCTCTCTACCTCTTCTCTCCTAGCCCTTGATTGCAAGTGTCTTCTCTATTTCAGGATCAAAGAAAATACAATCTTTTTTCCCTTGCATGCACAAAAACAAAAGAAATCAAACGTATCGTGTGGAATAAAGAGGGAAAATAAAGAAGCAAAGAAGAATTAAACAGCATAATAGAAAAGGAAATAAAATAAAAATAAAACAAGATCTAATTTAGTGATTCAACCAGATGTGTGTTGCAATCTCAATTAATCCCCGGTAATGGTGCCAAAAATTTGATGAGCCAAAACTGATACGTTCGAAAATTAGCAAGTGCACCAAATCGCTCTAAGTAATACCACGGTGAATGAATATCGTTCCCACGAGGATTAACGGATTGAACCAAGTAACGTCTAATTGAACCTCTAATTAGATCGATCAAACCTTGGTAAGAGGATTATGAATCTTGAAGTAGCAAAGAACAGTGAAGAAGAGTATTTGTTTGTGAATAAGAGAATGTTTTTGCATTTCGAAAAGTAATAAGTGAATGAGATGTTAAAGGTTTCGAAGATGTTTAACTTTTAGAAAAGGTCATGCTTATATTTTCTTACTTTAACTCATGTAAAAATTATTTTCATGGCAAATCATTTATAACCAAATTCCAATTTCTTGGCAATTCAATTTTTCTTAACTTAATTAATTGCCAATTTCTTGGTCAACTAATTAATGGAAGAGGTTAAGCACGTTTTTTATTTAAAACCGCATAACTTTCAAAATACTATTCCTAGCCAAGTTAAAAATCATATAAGAAAGAGTTTCAAGCTAATTCCGATATTAAATTTTTTAAAGTAATTACATAATCCAAGATAGAATTATAATACTTTCTAATACTTCTAACCATTAAAGATAAAAAACGAGACTCAATCTTGAAAAAGTAGAAGAGCATGAATTAAAATAAAGAAAATACTTGCATTATTAATCCATAAAAGAGGATTAGTTACTCATGATCAAGAAAATAATCTAAACTAATGAGATGAGAGATGCACGAATGATGGTCAGGATCCAGGGATCCTTGATGATGATTCCCCTGTGAACCATACGTTCACTTATTTATATCCTAACTCTAACCTAGAATTCAAATTCAAAAACTAAATCTAATCTTATCTTTTGAAGGATAAGATAGATAAAAACAATAATTCAAATCTAATATAAAACTAAATCCTAATAACCTAATCTTATCTTTCTAGAAGAAGTTAATGCTAATTAATCATTCAATAAATCTTGAATCTTCGGTTGAATCTATAAGACACTAGACTTGGCGCTGGACTTGGGTGATTGTGCCGAGCTTGAATGCACTTTTGGGCCACTCGAAGTGAAAAATCACTTGAAGCCTGGCTCTGGGAATTGAAGTCGGGCTTGGAGTATTGAAGCTGGGCTTTGAGACTTGTTGCTGGGCGCCCATGTTGGAAATTTGGGAGGCGCTGGACTTGGATTCCTCAAGTTGGGCGCTACCCTTAAAGACTTTGTTGAAGGATCTAGGCTTGGAGGTTGGGCGCCAGGCTTGGGGGTGATTTGGACCCCTGGGAGTGAGATTTCACGTTGGAAGCCGGGCTTGGAGGTTTCTTGGGCATGCTTCAGCTGCAGCTGGGCTTGAAATCCCTAAGTCAAGTGTCAGCTTTGTGTTCCTTGTCCTAGGAGTGCACTTGTGTTTTTTTGTTTAATTTTTTTATTCTAATTACTTTTAAAACAAAGACTGAAAACACAATCATTCTAAAACAACTCTAAACATATGATTAGTCATAAAAACTTTACTAAAAATATAAGAACTTTGAATTAAACTTAAAAAAAACTATTCAAAAAGAAACTTAAAAACTACTAAAAATGCCTATGCATCACATAACAATGAGAGAGAATCCTCCTCACTTTTACCCAATTTCTCAGTTTTTGTTTAGGAACATATTACAATAAGGACATAGACTGATTATTTGTTGGATGAGAAGTAACATATTGATGTATATTTGCATGTTTTGCTTAACTGTGATCAAATTTTAAATTTCAGACTTTGTCAAGTAAGTATTTAACTTGAAATTTTTTCATATTATTGTTAGGTACTCCATGAGGTTTAATTCGACAATGATTTTACATTTGAGGTTATTCCATATAACACAAATCCTTATGGTTCCTTCGATAAATTTTAAATTTGGTTAAAGAATTACGTTTGAGATAATCATAACAACACAACAAATGTTGAACTAGTTGCATTTGTTAAGTTGATTAGGTTAAGATCTTGTTTATTGATTTAAAATTTTGTGATAAAATTTCTTTTGGAACTTTCAGTACGAATGCAACGAAAAATGAAGAATTAAGAGAAGAAAGTCGGAGGTTATGAGATATTTGTGAAAATCTAGAAAGAACTGAAGAATTATGATATGGTTATAAAAGAAATTATATATCAAATTAGTTTTGTAACCACTGCAACATCTACCTCAGTAAAAGTGTCGTGTTTCAGAGACTAACCTAAGTAATGGAGGTACCATCATTAAATCAGGAACCATTATATTACAATTAAAAAGAGTAAATATCCAACTTGGTTTCTATCTAATATCACGAAGGACAAGCGGTCTTTGATCATAAGAAAGGTCATTTCGATTCATTCCCCTGAACACCATGAGACAATATGGTTCATTCGTCGTTTTTTTTTGTTGTCTATAATATTTCTCAATCCAACATATTAAAGACATAGATTTGAGCTCTATTTAAAGATTTGTTATTAGCCAATAATCTTGTACCCTATTAACACGTAACTGAATCTGCCTATAATATTAAGTTAGTGTGTTAGTCGTTAAGTGCTTTCTTGTTACTCCCAAATTGATAAGGAACTAACACGACGCAATGTTGTATTTATTGGTTAGGGATTGATTAATCCCAATTTGTAAATAAATTTTTTTTTTTTTGAAAAATATATTTGAACCTTTAATTTACTTGCTATACATTCTAATTGTTGGGCTTGAAAAGAAGATGAAAATAAAAAATTGAAGGGTTAGATCTTAAAACTTAAATGTAAGAGTAAGTCCCATGGATGAGCCCCATATTTTAAATTGTGGTATTAGACACAAATAATTACCTTAATCGGTTAACTCTATCAATTAAATCTTTTGTTTGTTTTTCTTCTATATGAAATGTCATTAGATGAAAGCAAATACTTTGTCGAGCTATTAGTTTTCCTTCCATCAAATTTTTCCATTTTGCAGTTTTATAATAACATTACTTGTTAATAATATCATACGAAACTCAAATGCACTTATTTATATACAATAATGATATTTTATTTAATTTTTAAGGCTTGTATTTCAAAATTGCATGTGGAATGGAAATGTCTTTGTAATTTTTGTGGTTAATTTATTTATCTTTTATTTATTTAACATTCACTTCTCACCAAAAGTGTCTAGTTTTTAAAGTTGTTTGTGGAATATGGGCTATATAATGATTTCATTCATTTGCATCTCCTGATTTTTATCCTTATTTTTCTGGTGACCTTAGATTTTAGAAATTTGTTATTCTAGTGTTTTTGTGGAAAAGTTTTCTGGCTATACTATAATACTTACATTGTCGAAAGAGTTTTATCTATGCTAAGGAATATTTTTTAGAGGAATGCTAAGGGATCAGCAGTTTTAGTGTTTTGTAACCATCAATTAGCCATCAATAGTGTTTTTAATGGTGTGAGATTACATCTAATGGTAGGAGATCACTTACTTTTGTTTTGATGGTTAAGTGCTGGTCAGAAAATACAAAAGTTGTTAGCCTCTAGACTTTTTCTATTTTTTATTATGATGCACCTTAATATATATTTTTGTTTATGTTGATGAATTTTTTTTATCAGTAGGTAACAATGTTGCTAGATAGCAAAAATTGAAATAAGACGGTGTGTTTTGATTTGGAGAAATAGGATAGTTCAAATCTTCTGATTGCATTAATAATGAGATATTTTTAAAGAAGATATGAATTGTATAGCCATCTTCGTCAACCGTCATTGTGGGATTCAATATTGACTCAAAAATATTTTGCGAGGAGGTTATTTACCAAACATTCTCAAGGTTTTTTTCGGCTGACAAATAAGTTCTTTACATGATTTTTTAGAAAAAAAATTTTTTAATTGTTAAAAAAAATTGAGAATATAAAATATGATCTCTAATTTTTTATTATTCTCTTTTATATTTATTTTTAATTTTATTTTTAAAATTAATGATAAAAGATCACATTTTACTCTCTCAATTATTAAAAAAAATTGAGAGAATTCATTCTTTGAGACTGTTGAAAATTTCTGAAGGGATACGTTTAGTATCCAACGTGTCCGGTAACATGTACATGTGTCCCTCATGGACAAATTGAAACCCATCTCTGTCAGCAACATGATGCTGTTTTGGGGTATGGAGCAAAATGCAACCTTGACGAAGGAGAGTAAAAGTCGCGTTTCTTCAACCCTCGTAGAATTGCATCCTCTCCTCGAAGCCCTTCTTCTCCACTCTCCTCTACCGCCTCCGCAACCACCTCCTCTGCATCTTCCCGCATGACTCATCCATCGCTTCCCCCTTTCTCTTCAACCCACAGAACCATGCATGGTGTCCTCTTCCACCCATACCCTGCAACCAACTTCATCGTAGTCCCTCTCGGCCACCACCTCTATGGCCCTCGATGGATCCTTTTTCGACGCGCATTCTTTTTCTATCGACCACGCTTCCCCTTCCTCCGCTACTTTCCGTGGTTCTGCACTCCAGTGTGTTGACATAGCGGTTGTTTAGTCATTGATGAGAATTGAAGGAAATAACTACTAATCCTACTATCACACATTCACATTAATTCACTATGCTTTAGTTGAGTGAATCTTCTTCAACCTCCAAACTCTCACACAAAACTAACAAAGCGAAGTTGCAAGACACAACTCAGGTGCTAATTTCATACCCTTCTATGATTTTTCTCTTTCTACCTTTACTTCTCTTTATTCAATTCCTTCTACGTTTTTTTGGCGAAAAAAATAAATAAAGGTTCAATTTTGATAGTATTTATTGGATGTTTCATCTAATTTAATTCCAATTGCGTGGACCCATTTGCTTCAAAAGAAATTATGAGGAAGATTCTTTGTATATAACAGGAAAAAAATTTTTCTTTTGTATTTTAAAGTATTTGATTGGATACTTTGCTATATTTTCAATTATTTTAGAAATTTATTTAGAAGGAGTGCTACACATACAAGTCATTTTTGTTTACAAGTCTTACAAGTTGAGCCTAACATGCGCGTTACTGAATCATTTTCGCGTGTTTTATCTTCGTTTCCTTTTTTACGAAAAAGAAGAAAAAGAGACACAGAGAAAGAAAAAGAGGCACACAAAAAAACGTGAAAACGGCGTGAATATAAATGACTTGAATGATTTGTATGGAAAATCGTTCTCTCTTTGCTTTCGATCTCCTTCTGTTTTTTTTTTTATTTTCATGGTTTCTGAAATCAAACTTTGAAATTGTTTTGAAGATGGTGGAACTTCAGAAATACACCTGAACGATTACAAAAATACACCCAAACGATTACAGAAATACATCTAAAGGATTACAGAAATACACCCAAACAGTTACAGAAATAAACTAAACAATTACAGAAATACACCCAAAAGATTTAAGAAATACACCCAATATAGAAGGAGATAGTATATTTCTTCTTGAAATCTTTTAATGTTTTGCTGGTTAAGGATTAGGCACATGACAGAGACAATTTAGAAAAAAAATCTAGAAGAACAGTAACAGTACCTTGAATAATGTTTCTTCGTTTTTTCTGGTGATTTTGATGAAGGAGAAAGAGAAAACGAAAAGAGAAGAAGAAATTTCAATAAAAAAAAGAGGAAGGAAGAGATGGTGTTGATGACGATGATAACGAGAGAGAAAAATTACGAAAAAGAAGAAAAAGAGACACAGAGAAAAAAGAAGAGGAAGAGGAAGAGGAAGCACGGAGAAAGAAGAAGAAGAAAAAGAGGCACAAAAAAAACATAAAACAGCGTGAATATAAATGACTTGTATGACTTGTATTGAAAATCACTTATATGTGGAGAATTACTCTTTAGGGTGTCTCTTGTCATCTTTTTTTTCTTGCTTTTTTTGCAGTTTATAGATTCTCAGTCATGTCTTGGTGCACCATTGAGTCAGATCCTAGTATGCCCATACATATCTTTGAAGTTTGAACTATAATTGCAATGCTTCGTTTAGGTCTTTAGGAGAGGATATCAAAATGACAGTGTTTCACTACTGCTCAAGGATTGTTTTATCCTTCTCGCATGTATGGACTAAGGACTGATGGAGATAAATATTGGAGATTAATGTGTTTATTAAATTTTTTTTTATACTAAAATATCCATTTTTAAAATTTTTAGAGACTAATTTGGATAATTACTCGTCAATTTATTACTTATTCGTTGGTTACAATAAAACACTTAGGGCCCGTTTGGAAAGTTTTAAAAGTAACTTTTTTGAACTTTTGACTTATGAAAAGTAGTAATACTAACGCCTGTTGTAATTTTTAAAATCAAATTGCAGCTTTCTAAAAAACTATTTAGGAATTTATAGAGAAATTTAAAAAAAATGACTTCTCTCATAATATTATTACTTTTTATCACATTTCTATAAAACAAGTACTTCTATAAATTATTTTTAATATAATCATTTATTATTTAAACTATTTTTTCAAAAACAGCTTAATTAAGCTATTTATCTAAATTGAACTTTAGTGACTAATAGACTAACTTAATATTCTATGTAGCTATTCTATGTAGCTAGATTTGATTAGATGTTAACAAATTACAAGTCAAAAGTATACATTGTATCATGACATTTGAAAATAAAAATTGATAAGAGTTTATTTTTAATACATTAATAATTTAAAATATTTTATACAATTATATAATTATATTTATATTTTTAGATAATTATATATATAAATAATATAAAAAAT
>NC_029787.2:29590402-29591921 GCF_000816755.2 Arachis ipaensis | reverse complement strand
AGATATTAACATAAAATTACTTTGGAAAAACTGCCAAAAGTACCCATGAAGTTTATGAACGCTGACAAAAGTACCCATAAACTAAGAAAATTAACGATGTACCCATGAAATATGGGTTCCGTATGACAAAAGTATCCAAATTCTAATTTTTTGTTGATTTTTTAATAAAATTCCTAAACTACCACACCCAAACCTCATTCTACCGTCACTTCCTCTCTTCTCTTTTTCCTCTCTCCTCACTTATCTCTCAAAAACCCTCACAGTCACAGAAACTCTCCTCCTACCTCCTCATTGCCGTCCGCCACCCACCTACTCCATTACCGCCAATCTCTTCCCCTCTCACTGCTTCTCCCTCTCACTATTAAGGTGACTACAACACCTTCATCGCACACCTGTGACCCAACCTGAGGAGAATGCTGCCGTGGCGCGCCTGTTGTAGCCGAGGAGAACGTCGTCGTGGCGCGTCTGATCCAGCCGAGGAGAACACCGTCGTCGCACACCTAAGAAGAGAGAGGGCTCGTGGTACTCTTGCATGCAGAAAGCGGGTTCGGTAAAGAGAAATCAAAGAAGAAAGGGAGGCGGCACTGTGGATGGAGGTTCTACCATTGACGATGTTACAGTCGGTCGGCGAAGAAAAATGTATTTCTTTTTTTAAAATATTTTTATTTTATTTTTCTTCTTTTCAGAAATTGATTTAGTTACTACTAAAATGATACTGTTCTGTTTTTTTTAAATCTGTTTCTATTTTTTATGAAGGCTGAGATTGATTTACAGAAGATCCAGTTGATGACTACTTCTACTTCTGATTTTTGCTGAAATAAATTTTAAATTGGATAAATGAATTTGTTGATTTTTTATGGTTGATGGCTTTTTCTATTTCTAGTTTTGCTAAAGTGAATTGAAATTGGATGAATGAATTTAAAAAATTTTATGTTTTGAGATTTTTTTGTGTTTGATTAATTTGGTTTGGGTATGGATTATAAACTTATGAGTTAATCGATTGAGGTCCGATCCTCTATCACCACCACCACTACCATTGATTTCGGTCTGGTTTGTTGTATGAGTAGTTTTGGACTCCATGGCAAGAGTTGGTGCAAATTGAGTTATGAAAGGTTGAAAAAGTGAGTTGAGGTTGAGTGTAGGGTAGTTTAGAAATTTTATTAAAAAATCAACAAAAAATTACGATTTGGATACTTTTGTCATATAGAACCCATCTTTCATGGGCACAGCGTTAATTTCCTTAATTTATGGGTACTTTTGTCAACGTTCGTAAACTTCATAGGTACTTTTCGTAATTTTTTCAATTACTTTATATTAGCAGAACATCAAAATTAAATTTTAATTTTTTATAGATAGAATTCACTTTGTTCTTTGTGATAATAGACACCATCAAGATGTTGCACGCTTTGAAAATTAATTTAATGCACCGTCAAATTTGGAGATCAATAGGAAGGTTTAGTCCTCATGACACAAGTTTTTTAATTTTTTTTAAATAGAAAAATAATTATTTGTACCAATA
>NC_029787.2:29569865-29587109 GCF_000816755.2 Arachis ipaensis | reverse complement strand
TAACTTTATTTTTTTCTATTTTTTCTTTTCTTCCCTATTATTTTCTTTGCTATATCCAAACATAGTGCTAGAAATTGAAAGGTTCGTTTTTTGAAATCTGCTTTGTACCCCTTTCAAAAATTAGAGTCTGATCACTCTCCCCCAAATTAAATCGTTTCATACTAAACACCCAACATTCCACCGTTTGAAAGAACACCGTTGTTTGCCGAATTTCAAAAATAAAACGTTGATTTTTGTTACCTTTGTTATATTCGCAATTTAGCACTTGTGTGTGCACTGTCTGTGTAGAGTGCAGACAGCAGGAGGCGCAAACATGAATCCCTATGACGAACGAAGACTGATAGATGAAGTCATCTACCTCCATTCTCTGTGGCACCAAGGTCCTCCCCAAGCTCCACCACCGCCAAACCCTATTCTAACTCCAACACAACTCTACAACAACACCATTCCCTTTGCGTCAGAAAATCACATTTCTAAACCCCTTAATCCCTATTTCAATGTGTCCCCCTGGCACCTTAACCCTCATCGTCAACATCCCCCACCCATACCTCTTGCACCTGCGCACACCGGATCACTCCCACCCACCTCAAACAACCAGAAAAAGAAGAACAAGAACAAGAAGAATAAGGCGAGGGACCGACCACGGAGTCCGGGTTTGGAGTGGCCATGTCCGGCTCCGTCTGACCCGCCATCGACGGGCTGGCCCGCACCCAAGAAGCCCCGGTTAGAGGCCCCTGCGGTGTCTCCCGAGGAGAAGGAGAGGCTTGGGGCTTTGCGAGCTCAGAACAAGGCGTCCCAAGCTTTAAGGGGCTTCATCTTGAATGGTGATGACGATGATTGTGATGATGACGATGACGACGACGACGATGCTGAGTTGGAAGAATATGAGGGGTTCTTTTTGAGGATCTTCAAGGAGGATGATGAATTGAGGAGCTATTACCAAAGGCGTTTCGAGAACGGCGAGTTTTGCTGCTTGGTTTGCGACGCGGTTGGGAAGAAGAATTCTGGGAAGAAGTATAAGGACTGTGTTGGCCTTCTTCAGCATGCCAAGTCTGTCTTGAGGACGGTCAAGAAACTGGCTCATAGGGCTTTTGGGCAGGCGGTTTGCAAGGTATTGGGTTGGGACATTGATCAGCTTCCGGTGATTGCAATGAAGGGAGAGCCTCTTGGGTCCAATTTGAAGATCATGCCATCCAACTCAGAGGTAATAGTTACATGAATTCACCAATTAGATAGCGTAAGCATATCGGGACGTCATGCATATATTCCACATATTACATATTGCGTTCCATGTAACTATGGCTTTGCATTCAATGGTTGTAGTATGCTCCGCTGATTTGATTTTTGTTTTCTCCTAGTCTTTGTTTTGATTTGGTGGAGTTTGAAACAATGCAGGATGAGGTTAAGGAAAATGCTGATGATGGAGAAGGTGGTACCTGCAAGCAAAATGGTAAGGTTGTGTCTATGGAGACTAATGATCAACCGGATGAGGAGTGTGTGAACGGAGTTGAACAGAGTATTGTTGGGGTTAGTTGTTTAGACCTTTCATTATTTATTTAGCTTGGGGAAGAAACTGGTGGCAAATTATATTAGAACTTAGAAAAGTGGTTTTGCATATTTTCATGTGGTTATAAACTGTCCTTTAATTGTCTTGTGTGCAGTGTTCTATGATTGAAAAAGATCTTGATAATAAGGACGAGAATCTTGACGAAAAGATTTTGGACATTAGATTTGAAAGTGGAGAGGGTGGAGCAATGACTAAGGTGAGACCTCCACCATACTTGTTATCATTTTTAACTTGTCCAGTGTGTTTCTTTAATAGCATAAATTGAACTGGCTCATTCTTTATGCATGGAAAGGTTTGTTGCTTTGATGTTTTTCAGCTGACTAAGGTGTTTTAAGACTAAGTTTTCTTTATATGGCAATATGTGGATCCCAATATCTAATGTTGGCAGAGTGTAGAAGATCAAAACAAACTAGTATTTTGATACTAAAAACAACAAAATTTTAAGGTGCTGGTAACCCAAAGGAGAAAGTGGATTATGATGGAAAACAAAGCACCCACAAACACAATGATAAAGCTGTTTTCTTGTAGCATAACATAGATATCCGAAGATGTAAACTTTTGTGGTTATTAGTGCCTAGTTAATTATGGTTAGAGGCTTAGTTGTAAGTACGGTTTATGTGAAGAGTGAAATGCAACACATGGGTGAAGGGTTGTGTGACAAACGTTTGTTTAAGTAGCAAGTTAGTAACAGGATGGATATAGATTTCTATTCTGTTATTGGTAGGAGGAGGGAGTTATATAAGGAAATGGAAGAAAATCAAGGGACGTATCCCAAAATATGAAATCATTTGGAATTTGGGTAGTTGCGGCAACGTCGTAGTGCTACAGAGGGAGAGAAATGATCTCTTGAACTGCGATACTTATTTTTCCTGTTTATTGTTATTTTCTTCTTGTAACTCATTCTTGCAAGCTCTTAGATCAATTTATAGAGTATACTGAACCACCATTTTGGTAGTTGAAAAATTCTAGTTCCGACTAAAAGAAAGCACTACTGCTCCCCACTCCACCACCACCAACAACAACCCCACCCGCCACTGCCAAAATAATAAAAGAAAACAATGATCAGAAAAAGAGTGACAAACTTCACTAAAATATGGCAAGTTTTTCAAACTTTGGTTGGTCAATTGGTGAACTTTGTCAAACTTTTTTCATCTTTAAAAGAGGAAGGGGTAGAGAAAAAAGGGGAGAGAGAGAGAGAGAGAAGAGGGGGCGCGGGGGGGTGTCACGAGTGCCTTTCCTTCATTTGGTTTAACTCTTTTCCACTTCAACTCTTATTCCTGAATATCAGGTTCCTCATACATGTGGCCAAGGTTATATAGGCTTGCGGGAGACTATTTTACTCAAGGTCCAGGTTGCATGTTATTTCCTTCTAATTATGTTTACTTGATTCTATATGTTTCTTATCATAGTCTACTAAAAAGTTAAAACAATTAATTCTTGCTATGTATTATGATCAAATTTATCCTTTGGTTGCCTGGCATTTCTCAGGTGCTCCTTTCACCAAGTGTTATTTGGCAATGTCACATTTTTCTCACTAATTATTTTAGTGCATATCTATTATCCTTAGATATCAAAATTAAGGTGTAGCAACACAGTTTCCCATTTCTGTGCCTTAGCCTCCTCATCTTTTGGTGTTTGTTTGCTTCTCCCCACTGACCACTTTTTTAGTCATTGTCTCTGTTCATCATCTCTATTACTCCACCATTCTCATTCAGGCTGTCCCCTTCTCCTTTTCTATGATTCCACGGGGATAAAGTTGGTGAATCCACTGGGTAAGGATCTAAACATGCCTCTTTTTCCACCTAACTAAAGTACTACGAAGAATAAGACAAATAAAAATGAAACTTCAAAGATTAGCAAGTAGAACAAGATTATATCATAGAGTTCTAAAGGATTGCTCAAACAAGTTATTTTGAAGCTTTGAAGGAAACAGTGAGTGTTGTCTTAATTCTCTTTTCTTCTTTTATTTTAATGTTTTGTAGAGGCATAAATCAGGAACCTAGTTAGTTATTGGTTAGGAATGTGATAGTGCCATTTTCTGCAGACCTCATACAAATGTGTTTTATTGTGGTTTGACAGGGCTCTTTTTTTTTAAGCATTATCGCATCATTTAGGGAGTTTACGCTTCCTAGTAATTCACTTAAGTATTAAATAAATAATAAAGCTTTTTTTTCTTATCTCAAAATATAACCTGCAGGCATCTCTTGAGTATTCTGATTCTAATGCTGGATGGGTTTTTAAAAATTCCAATAGCGATTCATCCTCAACTGCATTAGTTTGGCCTCTCTTCAAAACCAACTCATCTCATTGCATTAGCTCTCTTTCAGCAGAAGAGCAAGCCAATGTGGCAGTGCAGCAATTGCAGCAGAAGGCATTAAAAGCTTATAAAAAATACCTAGTTGCTAATGCTGATTCTGACTCTGATGATGACGACAGCAATGAAGAGGATGAAGATGATGTGTCAGATCATTCTCCCGAAAAACATGAGGACTTCAAGTTCTTTCTGAGTTTGTTTACAGAAGACAGTGACTTGAGGATATATTATGAAAACAACAATAGCAAAGGAGACTTTTATTGCTTAGTTTGTGGAGCCATAGGAAAGAAGGTGTGGAAGAAGTTTAAGGATTGCATCGCTTTACTTCAGCATTCTACTTCGGTAAAAAGGACAAAAAGGAAGCAAGCTCACAGAGCTTATTCACAGGTCATCTGTAAAGTTCTTGGTTGGGACATCGATCGATTGCCAACTATCGTGTTAAAGGACCAACCCCTCAGTTCTTCCTTAGAAGGTTCAACAAAGCTTTAGGTGAGTATATGCTCTATTTTGAGTTTATAATGTGGACCAGAGTTAAGGTAACTTCATAGAGAGTAATAGAGTAATTAAACGTATTGATAATTTAAATATTCTTCAGGAAATTAGTCAATGTTTATTGTGAAATAGTTTCACTACAAGGGGGGAAATAGTCTTTTTGACAGTGTATGTCTGTAAATTCAGCAATGCGGCAAATTTTGCCAACTTGAACAGTGGCATCCAAGGTTTTGAAAACTGGACCGGTCATCAAACTATTTTAGTTATTGAAACTGGTCCAACCGGTTCAACCGTGATTTAACCGGAATAACCGTTTTATAAAATAAAATATAAATAAATCCACTAAACATAATTATAGTTTAATTTAAACCTCAAAATGTCATCCATACTTAAAATTACAATTCATAAAATATATTAATAATTTATAACTTTCAGGAAGGTCAACTCCTCTAGCAGCTATATCTGTTGCTACAAGCAAATATCCACCTCCTTTTTCTTACCTCCTGAATCAAACACTTGTACATCCTTTGTTGAACTCGATACTTATTCTTATGCTACTGAATGGAAGGAACTTACCAACAATGAAACTGCGCTCGAGTGGAAATTCATGTCATCCTCGAGCAGGACAATATCTAAAGGCCCTTCATATGATGTTTTCAAAAAGTCAATGACAAGGTATGTTGATGGAGCATTTCAAGCCTTTTTGGACTTCTCAGACTGCATGCATAGTGCACAACTTACAGATTACATAAACCAACTGAGAAAGAGTGAGGAGGAGGATTCTCGATATACCTGTTCGCCAACAAACATAATGCCAGACTCAGGTGCATCAGATTGAATCAAAGATAACAGGATTTGTAGTTTCCTTTTGTTATTGCATATCTGGTGATTGAAACAGCATTACAATTTTCATAATAGCTAAAATAGGTTCCTAATGATTAGTGAATAAAAAATGGATAACACAAAAAAAGCACATCACAACATAATTTTAACAAGGTTTTCCAACAGCACAGCACAAACAGCACAGTAGTGAAGAAAACAGAGTATTAGCAGTGACCAGAGAAAGATGAACACAGCCGCAGTGAGCAGAGATAATCAATAATCATTCAAAGTGGTTTTTAAACAAAAATTAAAAAAACAAAGAACAAGCACAACAACAATGAGCAGAGTTGATCAATAATCATTCAAAGTGGTTTCTGAACCAAAAAAAAAAATGAAGAATGAGCGTAGCAGCGGCAGAGCTAATCAATGATCATTCAAATTGGTTTTTGAACAAAAAGTTAAAAAGAACAAACAGTGGCCACAACAACAATGAGTTAATCAATAATTAATAATCAAAGTGGTTTCTGAACCAAAAACCGGGCAATGAGCACGACGACGGACGGCGGACGAAGGGTGACTGAGTAGGATGAGGGGTTGGAGCACGTCAAGCTTGAGGAAGGAGCTGCAATTGGTAAATGAGGTGAAGGGTTGGAGCATGATGACCAGATGACGACGGAAGATCCTGAGCGCGACGAACAGTGGTAGTGAGAATAACAGCTGCGGCGGTGGTGGAGGTTAGATGGCTAGGATTTCTTGAGTTTTGAAGGAATTTTGTGCAGAGGAGAAATGGAGAAGGGTGTTGGGCATTTCGGTGTGTAACTTCGTAACAAACCCAAAATGATGTCGTTTCATATAAACTGGTTGGGTCTTAGTTTGATCCGACCGATTGGTTTTTGGCAGGTTTAACAATTTTTAAAATAGCAGTTTCTCTTGTTGGATTGAACCGAAAAGATTTTTGGTTTTTGGTTGGACTGGTTTGACCGACCAATTCAGTCCGATTTTCAAAACCATGGTGGCATCATGTTTATAGTTTCCTAGTAGTTATTTATTCTTTTGCTAGTGAATGAAGTACATGTAAAGTAAAAATCCTGAATAATAGCATGTTAAAATTGCTGAAGTTCCTTGGAGGATACGTGTATCAATATAAATGAAAAGGAATGGGTTAATGTAAAAAAGGAATAGCTAAAACACAGATAGGCATATTGATAGCTTGTAAAGTATTGTCACATTTTGATGTTCGGTAAATGTAGGGAATGCTAAGTTAGTAGTGAAGCAACATGATGGTTTCTGTTCTTCGTTTTAATCATCCTTGTTGACGTGTACATCATCCAGTACCAAAACCGACCTAAAATCTCGGCAACGGTAACTTCTGACTGAGCCAGCTTTATCTTCCAAACCATGATCTATGATAACAGAATCCACTAAGAAAAATGGGCCATGACTCCTCACAACCGAAAGATACTAACAACAAAGCCGACCATATACATCGCAACTAACTCACACCTATCGCCTATAAAACAACTAAAACCATAATCCCTAGTGGTCACATCTTCTGACTCTTAATTATTACTCTTACTCTCTGAAAAAAACCCATATTCTTACTTGAGCGTCGGAGTGCTTTTTGCAGGTGCTCCCGCCGCCGTGTTCAAGAGGCATCCGAGGAATATTCACTAAGTCATCACTGGCCGACGTGTAAGTCCGCCGAGAGCGAACAATTCTCAAGGACGACCACTTACCTCGGTTCACTCAGGACGGAACATTTGCGCCCACCGTGGGGCCCCGTAAAACTAACCTCACCTTTTTCCTTTATATTTCTACCTCTTGAGTTTTCTTTTTCAGATCACACGATCTCCAGACATGGCCGACAACGGAGTCCACCAGCTCACACAGGCCGAACTTATGGCCCAGATGGCTGAACTTCAAGCAGAGGTCAAGAGACTGGCCGAGCTGTTAGCACAAAATAACGCCAACAAACGGGATGAAGGCAATCCCAAAAGCTCATCCCAAGGCGTGGCTGACCTATTAATCGCCAACCCCCCGAAGGAGAGACTAACTTTGGATAATCCATTTTCTGAGGAGATCACGAATTTCCAAATGCCAAAACACTTCACACTACCCTCCTCACTTGAGCCCTATAAGGGGATTGGTGACCCCGGGCTCACATTAAGAAATTTCAGTCTATGATGTTTTTTAACGGCCCTAACAATGAACCTGTACTTTGCAGAGCTTTCCCGACTTACCTTGACGGAGCCGCTTTACTTTGGTTTTCGAAATTACCTGCAGGTTCGATTTCTTCTTTCGAAGAATTGGCAAAGTCTTTCATCGACTATTTTGCTGCAGCACGAATATACGTCCACGGATCGGATTACCTTGGCACAATTCGCCAAGGTCCTCAGGAGAGTTTGAAGGACTATCTGACCAGATTTGCAGAGGCGACAATGGAGATACCCGACCTAGATCCTGCTGTCCACCTACATGCACTTAAGGCCGGCCTCCGACTTGGAAAGTTTAAAGAGACAATCGCGATCACCAAACCGAGGACATTGGAGGAGTTCAGGGAGAGGACGGCCGGACAAATGGAAATCAAAGAACTGCGTGAGGCCAATAAAACGGAAAGAAGACCCAGGAGAGAAGAGGACCGAATATCAAGGTCAACTCACAACAAAGATCTAGGCAAACCATTCAAACCTACTCCGAAATTCGACAATTACACCAGATTCAACACGAGAAGGGAAAAGATAATCAAAGAAATACTCAATGCCAAAATCATAAAACCTCCAGCAAGAGCAGGTAGCTATCAAGACCAGAGGTTCGTAGACAAAAGCAAACACTGTGCTTTCCACCAGAAATACGGACACACGACCGACGAATGCATAATAGCCAAAGACCTCTTGGAGAGACTTGCTCGGTAAAGCCTACTAGACAAGTACATTGAAGGAAGGAAACATAAAGAAGGTGATAGAGACAAGGAGGAACGACAACCGACCTCAGTCAACAAAGAAACCAACAAATGGTCAAATAGTAACCAACCCAAAGCAATTATAAACTGCATATCTGGAGGATTCGCCGGAGGCGGCGAAACAACGTCGGCAAGGAAACGTAGTTACCGAGCTATGCTGGCCATCAAAGGAACAGCACCACTAAACAATCAGGATACGCCAGATCTAGAAATCACTTTCAACAAAACAGACATATGCTCGACCGCCCCACACCTAGACGATCCAGTGGTAATCTCCATCCAGACAGGCGATCTATTGGTAAGAAAGGTCCTTTTAGACCCAGGTAGCAGTGCAGACGTTCTCTTTTATTCTACCTTTTTAAAAATGAACTTATCTGAAAAACTAATACAACCCTCATCCGGAGAACTAGTGGGGTTCTCCGGAGAAAGGGTACCGATAAAAGGGTATATATGGCTAAAAACGACAATAGGTGAAAATCCATTATCCAGAACCCTTGATATACAATACCTGATAGTTGACTGCATTAGTCCCTACAATATTATTCTCGGGAGACCTGCTCTGAACATGTTCAGAGCAGTGATATCAACTTTTCATCTATGTGTTAAGTTTCAGGCACAGGACGGCAGAATAGCAACAATCAACTCAGACCGACAACAAGCTCGGCAATGCTACAACTCTAGCCTAAAAAGGTCGGACACGAGACAGAAACAACACGAGGTAAAAGCAGTACAAACTAGGGAGGAAGTCCTATCCCTAACCGAGCTTGACCCCCGGGGAGACACACAAGAAAGACCTCAACCGACAGACGAGCTTCAGAAAATCCAACTGACATCAAAACCAGAACAGGTAACATACATCGGTCAAGCGCTACAAGAACAAGAAAGGTCGGATCTCATAAAGTTACTACGAGCCAACTCTGACCTGTTCGCCTGGACCCCAGCGGACATGCCAGGAATAAGTCTAGACGTCATTTGTCACAAACTCGCCACCAACCCAGCAAGCCGACCTATAGCTCAGAAGAAAAGGAACCTAGGAGCAGAGAAATAAAAAGCAGCCCTAGAAGAAACGAGTAAGCTCTTACAAGCCAACTTCATCAGAGAAATCCGCTTCACCACATGGCTCTCAAACATGGTAATGGTAAGAAAGAACTCAGGTAAATGGCGCATGTGCGTCGATTTTACAGACTTAAACAAAGCATGCCCTAAAGATGCCTACCCTTTACCATGCATAGATAAGCTTGTAGACAATGCATCATGGTTCAAAAGCTTAAGCTTCATGGATGCATACTCCGGGTATAATCAAATACTCATGCATCCAGAAGACCAAAGCAAGACAGCGTTTATAACTGAACATGGAAACTTTTGTTATCGAGTAATGTCATTCGGCTTAAAGAATGCAGGTGCAACCTATCAACGCTTAATGGACAAAGTCTTCCATAACCAAATAGGACGCAACATGGAAATCTATGTAGATGACATGGTTGCCAAGACGATAAAGGAAATATCACACTGTGACGACCTCAGCGAGATATTCAAACAGATCCGAACCTACAATATGAGACTTAATCCAGAAAAGTGCGCCTTTGGGGTAAAAGGAGGGAAGTTCCTCAGGTTCATGCTTACGTCAAGAGGAATCGAGTCAAACCCCGAAAAGTGCTCGGCAATACTAAATATGGCAAGCCCTAAAACAATAAAAGAGGTGCAACAACTAGCAGGAAGGATAGCCGCGTTATCTCGGTTTCTACCCGCAGCATCAAACCGATCATACCACCTTTTCCAGACAATATCGAGAAACAAGAAATTCCACTGGACAGAGGAGGGCGAGAAAGCTTTCTCCGAGCTCAAAGCCATCCTATCAGCACCACCCGTCCTGCAAAGGCCGGAAACCGGTAAACCTTTACATTTATATTTATCTGTTTCAAATTATTCTATAAGTTCGGTCCTTGTGATCGAAACAGGGAAAATACAACGGCCAGTATACTTCGTCAGTAGAGTCATGCAACCGACAGAGCAACGATATCCGAAGATAGAACAACTCGCCTTGGCGCTAATAATCACAGCAAGAAGATTAAGACACTACTTCCAGAGCCACACAATTATAGTGAGGACAAACCAACCATTAAGACAAATACTGACAAAACCAGAGCTGGCCGGACGCCTCACCAAATGGTCCATCGAACTTTCAGAATTTGACATTCAGTTCCAACCCAGGTCGGCCCTAAAAGCACAAGTATTGGCCGACTTTATCTCAGAAATGACAACTGATGAACAAGACAAGTCTTGGGAACTGCACGTTGATGGAGCGTCGAGCCAAGAAGGAAGCGGAGCAGGAATAATCCTCAAAGAAGGAGACAAAGTAATAGCCGAGCAGGCCCTCCAATTCCACTTTCCAGCAAGCAACAACCAGGCCGAGTATGAAGCCCTCATTGCAGGACTCAAACTCGCCCTGAGCTTCCAAGCACAAAGCCTGACAGCACACTGCGACTCTCTCCTCGTGGTCCAACAAATCCGAGGAGAGTTCCAGGTAAAAGATCCGTTGCTTGAGCAATACTGGCTCTTAGCAAAGGATCTAATTTCAAAATTCAATTCATTTAGTATATTGCATGTCAATAGAGGAAAAAATGTGAGAGCAGATGTACTATCCAAGCTCGCAGCCACTAAGGCAGACACACAAGCATCCACATTAACACAACTTTCGCTAAAAAAACCAAGCACTGACTTATTACATGTAATGAATATTAACCACCTCCATGATTGGAGAACACCTTTCCTTGAATACATCATTACAGGCGCCATACCCAAAGACGAGCTAAGACCTCAACACTTCAAACGAAAGGCAAGCCTTTACACAAGCATAGAAGGAAAACTATATAGACGAGGATTCTCACAACCCCTTCTAAAATGCCTAGGCAAAGACGAAGCAAAAGAGGTAATGAACGAGGTTCACGAGGGAGTCTGTGGAAATCACATCGGAGGGTGAGCCCTCGCAGCCAAGATCATTCGAACTGGGTATTACCGGCCAACTATAAAAAGAGATTGCATAGCAAAAGTCAAAGCATGCGACAACTGTTAGAAACACGCAGCTATATCCACAAGGCCAGCCGAGCTCCTACATAGCATGGAGGTAAGCTGGCCATTCTATAGATGGAGGATCGATATCCTCGGCCCATTCCCAATAGCGCCAGGCCAGGTAAAATTTTTTCTAGTAGCAATAGATTATTTCTCAAAATGGATAGAGGCACAACCATTAGCAAGGATAATGGCCGAAAAGGTACGATCATTTATGTGAAAAAACATTATATGCCGATTTGGAATACCTAGGGAGATCATATTTGATAATGGTAGGCAATTTACAGACAATAAGCTCGGTTCGTTTCTAAAAAATTTTAACATAAAGCATCATTTTAGCTCGGTCGAACACCCACAAACCAATGGGCAGGCCGAAGCTGCTAACCGAGTTATATTGCAGGCAATAAAGAAAAAGCTAAATAATGCAAAGGGAGAATGGGCGGAACTAATCCCAGAAATACTATGGGGCTACAACACAACAATACAGACCACCACGGGCGAAACACCTTTTAAACTAGTCTATGGTTCCAAGGCACTAATCCCTATTGAGGTCGGCATCCCCACACTGAGAACCGAGCTTTACGACGAGCAACACAACTTGCAGGCAAGAAACGCCGAGCTTGATCTAACCGAAGAAACCAAAGAGTTAGCAGCAATCAAACAAAGAGCTATAAAACAAATAGCTGAAAAGAAGCACAACAAGAAGGTATCTCCGAGGACATTCTCAGAAGGTGACCTGGTGCTCAGACGAACAGAAGAGGCCAGACGCCCCCCAACTCATGGAAAGCTCGCCGCTAACTGGGAAGGCCCATTCCAAATAATCAAGGTGCTCGGCATGGGGGCTTACCAATTACAAACATTACAAGGCAAACCAATATCTGGAACTTGGAATATCTCCTCTTTGAAGATGTACTGATCTTAAATTGTACAAATTGCGGATGAGGGTACTCTTTTTCCCCTTAGAGCCTTTTTTCCCAATATAGGGTTTTTTCCTAAGAAGGATTTTAACGAGGCCTGACGCACAATACATTTCATCATCAATATTCAAATTTAATCAAACATTTCATATTTCATTAATATTCAAAAAGACATATTCGATCATGGGTAGTCCCATGCCAACTATCATATTATAATCACATAGAGCAAGATCCCAAAAACAAAAAATAACGACATAAACCGACCTAAACATGGTCGGACTCAACAAACAAGTTCAAAATAAAAAACCTTTCGTCCACAATTACATACGACAACTTACAAAACAAGAAGCAAAAACAAAAGCCGAACTAAGAGGGAGGGGGAATATTCTCATCATGCTCCTCCACCGTCCCGTCCACAGCTAACTTCCCATTTGCTACTATCTTCGTCATATCAAGCCGACCAATATCAAACTCAGGAGCCAACAAAGAAATCTGGCTCACAGCTCGTTCGAATCCATAAGAGAACATCTCCATACCATTCTCTTCCAACTCATGAATACGAGCTGTGAGACCACCTTTGGCAACATCATTTTCCATCACCTCAGATTGCAGTAGTCGAATCTGATCTCTCAGCCGAGTTACCTCCTCTTCCGACTCCTTTGCCTTCGCAACAGCACTAACAATAACATCATCCCTCTCTTTTATCGACTTCTCCAATTCATCAATCTTAGTCTTATACGACCTCTCAACAGCGGCAGCCTTATCTACAACCTCCTGCTGTTCAGCACCTATGAGCTCGGTAGTGCGACCAACACACATCAAGCGGGAACCAATGATCTACAACCATCACACCAAAATAAGAACAAAACCCTAAAGAAAGATCAAAGAAGAGTTCAATAATGTGAACAAACCTGAACAAATTTGCCAAGTCCTTCCATACCGATCCGACGAGTCATAAGCATGTCCCCTGGATATTGAGAAGCCCGGTCAGAAAGCTCAGCAAAGTTAAACTGTTCACTCTAGAGAGAATGAGAGTTTGACTCCGCAATAAAGCCATGAAGTTTTTTCTGTCGATCAAAGACAGGATCACCACCACGGACGACTTCCTGGTCAGCCTCAGAAATAACCTCCAAAGATATGTCATCCCTCTTTCTCTTGAACGAAGACGCTGGACGACCAGCAGAAGAAAAAGCTTGCCCGCCACTTTCCTTATGCTCAGCGGGACCAACGGTTTTATCCTTTTTCTTGTTTAAAAAGGACTGTAACTTTAAAGGGTCCAGGAGAGGTACTCGCCCACCTACAGAATGATCACCAACGTCAGTGAAACCAAACAAACAGTAATATAAATGAAAAGCAAAAAAAATATTACCTATATACAGTTTCAAACCCTCAACATCACCAGAATCATAAAAACACAGAATATCAGCAATAGACATACATTCCTCAGCAGCAACACTCTCAACCAAAAAATCCAACAAAAACTCCTCTTCTTCGCTCCGCTCAGAGGCCTCAAGAATCTGACTCGGCTCAGAGCACCAATAAAGGGGAAATTTTTCACTAAGCTCGTCGTCCAAATAAAACGGATACTCGGACTCAACCGACCGGACTTTGACAAAAAGAGATTTGAAGTTTTTAAAAGAGGATTTGTAAAGAAGAAATACAGAACGACCAGGAAAGCTGCTAAAACAAACCCACAAACCCTTTCGAGTACCTTTTGCTTGAAAAAGTGAGAAAAACAACGTCAAAGAACAAGGAAAAGATAGATAATCCATTAAAACCTGAAAAGCGCGAAGAAACGCCCAGGAGTTAGGGTGTAATTGCGAAGGAGCGCAGTTCAGTTGGGTAAGAACATCACATTCAAAGGGAGAAAACGGAAATCTCACACCGAGTTCAATCATGCATGGAGTATACATATAAAAATACAACCAATCCCCCCTTCTCTTATAAACCCTATCATCACTAGAGCACGGGAGAAGTTCAACAGTGATCACAGAACCCCTCCTTACGAAATCCAATCCTCTCAACTCAGAAAGGGAGTCAACACTAGTGAAGGAAGACGACCGGGTCCTAACGTCCTCATTAACCCAGTGGTAAGGATCATCTTCCCTGACCTCAACAGCCTTTAGCTTCTCTTTCAATTTTTCCCCCGCCATGAACTCACAGAAACAGTAACAGTAGAAGATAGAAAACACTAACCTTTCGAAGACATAGCAAGATAAAATGGGAAGGAAGACGAAACAGCAAGGCGTAAGTTCCAAAAGATGTGATTATTGCAAGCCCACTATTTTAGTGGGCAACTTAAATCCATACCCACTACAAACGTGGGGAACCAAAACGGCATCAACGCGCAATAAAAGCGACACAGTTTACTAAACACAAAAACCAACTACAATAAAAACCCCTCAAACCAAAAACAAGCCCACCAAACGTTTACCGCGCACAAATGGAAGAAGACCAAAAAATATTCAAAAGCTCCGCCACTGTTCCTAACGCAACACCAGCCGAGCTTGGGGGCTATGACGTGTACATCATCCAGTACCAAAACCGACCTAAAATCTCGGCAACGGTAACTTCTGACTGAGCCAGCCTTATCTTCCAAACCATGATCTATGATAACAGAATCCACTAAGAAGAATGGGCCATGACTCCTCACAACCGAAAGATACTAACAACAACGCCGACCATATACATCGCAACTAACTCACACCTATCGCCTATAAAACAACTAAAATCATAATCCCTAGAGGTCACATCTTCTGACTCTTAATTATTACTCTTACTCTCTGAAAAAAACCCATATTCTTACTTGAGCGTCGGAGTGCTTTTTGCAGGTGCTCCCGCCGCCGTGTTCAAGAGGCATCCGAGGAATATTCACTGAGTCATCACTGGCCGACGTGTAAGTCCACCGAGAGCGAACAATTCTCAAGGACGACCACTTACCTCGGTTCACTCAGGACGGAACACTTGTAATTTTAGCAAAATTCTATTTTTGTTCTTGATGCTGTGATGCAATAAGTTGCACTAATTAACCTCAATTTAGATTCTTGGTATCACCATCGAAATACCTAGCCTTTTAGTGTAGGTGCTGTCAAGGAATAAGCATATAATTTAACAACCGTAAAATTGATACCCAGAGTAATTAAGGACGGATAAACCTGATTACTTATCGGGTATGGAATCAATTAAATTAAATCGGGTAGTTGAAGTTATATTCGTGAAAAATCTCTAAAGTTGTGTGTGGTTGGTGTCTTCTAGACACAAAAACAAACACAAATACACAAGTAAACATAGATATAAGTACACACATATATTTTTTTCATGTTTGGTAATAATATACTGAACATAAGTATTTAATTTAAATGTCTATTTTATTCTAAGTATAATCACCACTATCACCATGATTATCACTTATTTCCACCACCAACACTCATTTTTCAATCTCAATCCAAATCAATATTGTCAACAAAATTTAATTACTAGTTCAATAATTCAAATTAAAAATTGAAACATAATGAAGAATTTTAACAATTATTTTAAAAATAAAAAATTGATCTGAAATTAAAAAAAAAATTGAAGATGAGAGAGATGAAATGAAAGTTGAGAAAAATGATAGAAGCAAAGAAAAAGGTGATGAGAAAGTTCATATCTAGCAAAAAAAATAAAACAAAAAACAAAAAAATGGACTAACAGAAAGAGTTAAAATAAATTTAAAAAATGACTGCAGTGATGCAGTGAAATCCATGACAGTGACGTAGTGAGACCCGTAGCAGCAACAATCCGCAATGGCGAAGATGAGAAACACAAGTTTCGCAAGTAGATTCGAGGAAGAAGTAGTAGTAGTAGTTTCATAGTCATATTCAAGGGAGGAGAAGTTTTGCAGTCAGATTAGAAGAAAAAGAAGAGAAGATATGGAGGAGAAGTGGTTGCAGTGAAGGATGAAAGAGGAGAAAAAGAAAAAGGTTGAGGTAGTGTGTGAGAAGAAGAGAGGAAAAGACTAAATGAATGAATGAGGATAAATTTAGAATTTAAAAAAAATACTAAAGATAAATTCGTCTAAAATTAAATTTTAAATTGTGTCTTAGATTAAAAATTCGTGTCTTATCATTTTAGAAAGACACAAAATATACGTATTTTATGCATCTTTGTTTGTAATTGTATCTCTTTTTTTTATGTCTCACAAAACAAACATTGAATGTGTATACTGTAACACCCTAACTACCAAAACTCACGCTTCCGGCTGCGCGACTCTGATATGTCGGACATTACGACGACACTTATCTTATTTAATACTAAAATATGAGCCTGTTTGAAACTTTAAACCACAATACCGCTCCCAAAAATACTTTCGTTCGATAACGTACATCCAAGATACCATACATCTTACAAAAACTCATAAAGAGTACATCCATATATATACATAAAGATATATAAATAATATTAATAACATAATACAATACAATTCCTATCCCTCTTACAGATTATATCAAGATAAAGGCGAGGGTACAATAAACCATAACTAAAACAATACAGAGCATCACAACAACAATTAAATAAGCTCTTCGTAACTTCTGCGCCCATATCCTGAAAGGGGAAAAATGTAGGGGGGTGAGAACATCATCCTCGAAAGGGTTCTCAGTAGAGGGTTTTTGGGAATTACTGTAATAGGATACATGAAGATAACCGCACCAGTGATTAATAACAGTCCCATGCCTCTTTTCAAAAACAACAGTTTACAATGAAAGTAAAGTCGAAAATCTTTTCGGAAAGAAGAACGGTTCAATTTTCAAAAACTCAAAAGCCTTTCAAAACGGTTTATCTATGCGGAACCAAAATAGTCCGTACGTAGTATACGTAAACACACTGTAACCAACCCACACGTATAATATGAACCAAACGGATACACTAATTAACGATTGACGAGATGAACATTATTGACAAACAAACACGAACGTAGGAAGATAAACACAAACGATGACCCTGAGACAACCTGACACCACTAACCAACGACCAACCTAACAAACCCGGATCCCGGCACCAACCTTACTCCACTTGGCTACCAACTAAAGTGAAAACACAAAGACCAAACCTTATTTAATACTTTCTG
>NC_029787.2:29563218-29569840 GCF_000816755.2 Arachis ipaensis | reverse complement strand
GGAGCACGTGGTGGCTAGCCACTGCTACTACCCAGGGAAACTCGTATCTCAGATAGTGAAAGTGCAACATTTACATTTATCAATGATTCAGCATAAACATGCATTCAATCTCATCCATGGATCAACATCCATCTCAGCCATCCGGCTCACGGTTCAGTCCAGAACCAGCCAATACTCATATCATACACAGCCATTCTGGCTCACGGTTCAATCCAGAACCAACCAATATGTATAATCATACACAGCCATTCCGGCTCACAACAAAACAGCACTTCCACCATTCAACATCATTAAATTCATAAAGTCGGCATTTAAGCCAAAAATCATTTTCTCAATTCATTTCACTTTGAAATCGAGTTTCAACTCTTTTCAGCCCTGGCTTTAGAAATCTCATTTCTCAAATCATCTCAGGCTCATAAGCCAAATTTACTCAAAGTGAGTTCCCTTTTTAACAGCGGTCTCCGAACCGGTTCGGCAGCATCCCGGCAGCCACCTCAAGTTGCAGCGGCGACCGGACTCCGGCAATGGTGCCTGGAACCCATATACAGAGACGTTAAAGCTTCCAGAATCTTAAACAAATGAAGACCGAATTCAAAACCCTTACCGGCAGAGTTTTCCGACGACGGCAGCGGGGTTTTCCGGCGACCAGGCGCGGCGGCGATAACTCTTTCTCAGCGGACCGAGACAGCAGACATGGAGGGGGTTTCACCTCGCTTCTTCGCTGCTGGCAGGGACAACAACCATCCAGCTCCGGCGACGGCGAGCTCGCAGTAGCAGCGGCGGTATCCAGGTGCGACGGCGGCACGCAAGACAGCGCCCCTCTCTCTTTACCGCGAGCTCCCTCCCTTTCCCCCGCGATGGTGGTCCTCCGACGCGACACCAGTCACAACAGAGACGACGGCGGTGACGCTCCAACAACGCCGGCGCGGCTCACTCACTCTTCCCCGTCGCGTTCATCTCTTCTCCTCGGGTTTCTCCGATGACAGCGGCGCGAACATCAGCGACCACCGTGACTGGGAGCAGCTCCTTCGACGGCGAGGAACAAGGACCCAACGGCGGCGGCTCTTCCTCCCTCTGCGGCCCTCTTCTCCATCTCTCTCTCTCTCTGCTTCGTGCGGTGTTGGCAGAAGCTCGGCGGGACCGCGGCGGCGCTCCTCCTTCCCCTCTTCGCCGCAGCTTAGTCCCCCTCTCCCTCTCTTCTACCCTTTCCCGACTCAGATTCCTCTTTCTTTCTGTTTCTTTCTTTGTGCCGTATGTTTTGTTAGGAAGGGGAAACAAGGGTGGCTGCTGTTAGAAGGGAGGGGCTGCAGCAGTTGTGAGGAAACTGGGTCAGGGGAACCGGGTAGGGTTTTTAGGGTTAGGGTAAAATTGGGTTCAATGGTAATTTTGTAATTTCAAATAAAAGTAGAGGTAACATAGTAATTAGGAACAAATTTTAATCCAACAAAATTAATGTATAGAAATACTATTTGCTCCTCAATTTCACACTTTATTTTCAATAAAATGCCCAAATTTAAAAATTAGAAATAATATACTTAATTTCTTCATTTTCCAAAATAGCAGTAATAATATTTAAAATATTACTTATCTAATCCAAATCATATAAAATCCTTATTATTTTCATAACTATCAACCTTATACTTTAAATATAGAAAATAATCTAATAGTTATAAAATTGGATAATAATCATAACTTATCTCAAGTTCAATAAATCAAACTTGCCTTAATTGTCCTTAATAAAATAATCTCTGAAATTAAGGCTATAAATAACTATATGATTTGAGACTTGATCATAAAAGACTTTTCAAAGATTCTGGGTCTTACATATACTCATGTCTATGTCTTTGATAGATATGGATATTTATCAAACGGGTCTTAATATTATAACAAACTTGCCTAATTCTTACATACGTTGAATCTAACTAATAATATTTTAGGTTTAATTACTCTACATGCATGTTTTTATAGTTTGACTAAATTTTCACTTAGGTCTTTATACTTTTTTCTTTTCAATTGGGTCCCTATACCATTTAATTTTTTTTAATTAAGTCCCTATGGACATTAAACATCTAAAAAATATTAGTGAATTTACTTATTTACCAATACCCTACACTTATAATTTTTACCCTCACCACTCTCCACCACTCTCCCCACCTCGTCCACCATCTCTTTACCCTCCTCCTTTGTAACCAACCTCCTTCTGCCAACAAGCTCTCTTTCTACCATAACAGAATTTTTGCCATAATCAACACAAATTTAGAACTAGCATGACCAAAGCAGAATTTTTGTCATAACATAATCAGTTAATTACAAGTAAAACACAATCAAAACTTATAATCATAATTTTTTAGCACAAATAAATTTTTTTTTTGACATAACCAGAGAACATAAGTAAAACCAATTCAAAAGTAAAAGTAGAAGCAGAATAAAGTAGAAGCAAAATGAAGCAAAAATAGACTGAAGCAGAAACAAAAGCAAAACGAAGTAGAACGGAACCCGAATCTAAAACGGCGAGCAACAGACGCTAATAATGAATGGGAGGGGAGCAACTCGTCGGCAACAACATATTCATATTAAAAAAGTCATCAACAAAATTACAATCAATAATTCCTGATCCAGAATCAACAATGATTATACAAATTCCAAATTTCAAGTTCAGCAGCAAAACCACGACTAATTCAAATCACAACAACAATTTCAGATCTGCAATTGGAGCTTCTTATTCAAGAACAACCTACCTGAATGTGAAAAATGAGCATTGAACCTCGGCAATTGTATGCGGTGGGGAATAGATAGAGGAGAAGAAGAAGCACCACTCACGATTGAGAGATGAAGCACTGGAGAAGCATTCAAGATGGCTTTGTGAGTAATACCAATCAAAACAATACTAACTTTTTTCAATAGACATTCTAACCAAATTTTCGTTCTTCAATTAGATTTTCATTCTTCTTCCCTTTTTACCTTTTCCTTTTTGTAGTAGTTATTAGTTTATATTTTTTAATATTATAATGTTTAATTTAATTTTATATATTTTAGTTTTATTTATTTAATCATTAGATTAAACTTTATATTTATAAATTTAGGAGTTTTTATAATAAAAAATTATAAATATTTTATAAACTATTGTAGCCGTTAAAAATAATTAGAGGTGTAAAACCCTCTTTTTTTTTTAGTTTCGTGATGAAATCATAATATAGACAAATGAGGTTAAGTAAATTCTGTTTTTGTTGTATTATGAAATTGGATAGAAGATCGAATGAGTCTCTTCGATTCAATTTTTAAATTATGGTATTGACAAGTTAGGTTGAATAAATCTCTTTTTTGTTGTATCAAAAAATAGAATAATTCTCTTTGCGTTCAATTTTAACTTATCTTTTTATTTCCTATTTCAATTTCAATCCTTGTCTCTTTGTTTATTTTCTGTTTCGTATCAAACTTAGAAGATGATAAAATCTGGCTAATTTTTTAATTATGGATATCCAGGATGTGTTATATCCAATTATGAAACAATAATGTGTTTTTTATGAATATGAAGATAAATTTTTTTTAAATTAAAATTTGCAAATTAGGAGTTCAGATTTGTTTGAAATACAAAACCTAGGGTCCAATTTATGATCAAGAAGAAAATGGAGCCTCAAATTTGTGGACGAAAATAAATTTTTTTAATTGTAAAGTAAATTGGAGAGTTTGATTTGCATGTTTAAAAAATTTTTCAATGCTAAAACACAAATTTGAGAGTCAGATTTATATATTTAAAAATTTTTAAATAAAAAAAATCAAATCTAACCCCTCATATTTTTATGTTTAAAAAAATTAAAAACTACAAATCTAACTCTTAGATTTGTGGTATCCATAAAAAAATAATATATTAAATTTTTACATTACTAAAAAATAGGGCAAAATACACAATTAAACCAAATAGATGCCAAAATTACATAAATCAACCAAAAACAAAAAACGTTACCTGGATCTCCCAAAAGCACATTCTTATGTAATTCGAATGAGCCCCATTCGAATTAGACAAACCAACACTAATTCAAATCTGGCCAATTCGAATTAGTAGTGATGCATATAAATCGAATTTGGCCAATTCGAATTATGCATGCAAGGACGTCCCTAGTAATTCGAATGAGCCTATTTCGATTTACATATATATAATTCGAATTTGACTGATTCGAATTATCAATCCTCCGACGTATATAAATATGATGTAAACGTGAATTCCTCCTATTAGAGTGAAACACAATGGCTAGTGAGGAGAGTTTTTTAGTGTTGGTGCACTATAGATGGTTGATTAAGAAAAAAATACGCTCTGGTATTAAGTTTACTGATAAGGATCCCCTCAATATTTTTCTGAAACCTACAACGAGTTTCGCTGAATTCCTGAATTCTTTAATACATAAACTAGGGTTGTAAGGCATGAAACGGGTTGAGAAGTTATTCTATCACATTCCGATTTCAGGTGGTTCGAATTGGAATTTCCAAACTCCAGCAACGGCAGCCTGTTCTAGTTCGAGGCCTGTTGGTGGCTCTTCATCCGTGCCTGTGATTGCACCTCAAGCAATGGTGGTTGCCTCCCCGTCCTTCGCAGCTGATCTCAACCGCAGTGGTGACGGAGAAGTTGGTATTATTGATACGGCGCTAGTTTCATTACATGGTGGGACACCGGATGGTATCGATGATGTATTGCTGGATGATGATGACGCTAATGATGTGGAGCCGGACATCATTGCCGATGATAGCGGTGATGACATAGCAGCGAGTATTCCAGCTGGGGCTAGCGGAGCGTCCATCTCAGAAATTCAGCAGTACCCCCCGCACTTTTCATCGTTAGACTTGGATGCCATGAGACAGGAGGGATTCCTGGCGATCCTGTTGGATTTGGTGCCAGAGACACACAGGGCACTGGAGGTCTGTCAGAGTTTCAAGTTGGTCAGCAGTTTCAGGACAAAGAAGAGGCCTTGTTAAGCGTGAAGACCTATAGCATCCGACGCAGGGTACAATACAAAGTGGTGGAGTCCGATTATCACAAGTACTTTGGAAAGTGTAAGGAATTTGGCAACGGGTGCACATGGTTTATTAGGATCAGTCTCTGCCAGCGTAGAGATATTTGGGAGGTAAAACCGTACAATGGACCTCACACTTGTTTGGCCACGTCGATCTCAAACGATCACAGGAGTCTTGATTATCATGTGATCTCGGCCTTTATACTGCTGATGGTTAGAGCGGATGCAACCGTATGTATCAAGGTACTGCTAAATGCGACAGAGGCGCATTTCGGGTTTAGACTGACTTTTAGGAGGGTTTGGTTGACCAAGCTGGGCGACCACCCTCGATGTACATCTGAAAATTTGTCAGGCAACCACTGACATAATGTCCATCGATCGGCAGCCCTAACTGGTACGTCACGTCCTGCAGTGTAATTGTGCACTCCCTGAATGGCATATGAAAGTATGCATCTCCGGACTCCATCGCTCCATGAATGCACTAACCAGCGGCTCATCCAACCTAAACCAACTCTTGTTCAACCTCGCAAGATGGTATAAAGTAGCCATCTGCAAGTACGGAACAATCCTCTCGTCCAGGCGCATACCCTGCTGCCGTCGCATGCTCGTGTTACATCGGTGGAGGTGCATAAAGAACGTATCAGATTGTCTCTCAACTCGGAACATATTTATACAGCATCATCAACTATTGCATATCTTAATCCAAGTAATACAACTTGTACGCTACCAAATAATGTTACACATTAAAATGGAAAATAACATCATATATACATCAAACTGGGCCTAATAAAAAAATATTTTCTTAAAAATAGTATAACATTAACACAAGAATTTACTTCAATTATTACTATTCATGTTAATAAAAAAATTTACTCTAAATAAGTTTCATCCCTCGTTATCTTTACTACTCATACTCTTCTACTTATTTGTAATCACTATCCAAATTAGAAATTCATTCGTCAAACGTCTACAAACTAATAAACCACTAATATAACCACTCTATCAAACTTAACAACGGTAAATAATGACTACCATTATAAGAAACAAAAAGTAAAAATACAAAAGTAACACATTAAATCCTATTTTTAAAAGAAAAAGTGCGCACTAACCTCTTCATTAATGACACCAGCTATATAGGCGACTCCATCCAAATGATATAGTCGGTCTGGGTTATCCCATCAACGAAATATGATGTTGAACACTTTGTTGGAGTCATAAGGAAAGAGTTTTTTCTGAGATTTGGTGGGGCAGGGGTTTGAAATTGTAGTTTGAATGAGCTCCATTCGAACTTTATTTATAGGGAAAGTTTTGTTAATTCGAATAAGTGCAATTCGAATTACCTTGAGCTGCCTAAACCGTGTGTAAGTCGAAACATCCTGTTTCGAATTACCATGTGTAGTAAACCGTGGGCTAATTCGAATTTGGTTGGGTCGAATTAGTGTTAGTCATGTGAATGTGTAATTCGAATCAACGTGATTTGATTTATCCTAAAACTACATGCATGCATAATTTGAGTTGGTCAAATTCAATTTATGTGGATCACATGTAATTTAAATTTGACTGATTTGAATTATTTTTAGATTGTTTAATTCGAATGAAACTCTATTAATTTATAT
>NC_029787.2:29562354-29563187 GCF_000816755.2 Arachis ipaensis | reverse complement strand
ATAAATTCTTGTAATATTTTTCTTTTTGGTAAATTTGTATAATATTTATCTCGAGTTAATTTATATATGTATTTTGCCCCAAAAATACTGCTGAAATCAGAACACTAAAATTAAAAATTCAGTAAAATCGTAGTTCTTATCCACAATTTTATTCAAATTTTCTGTACCAAATCCGTAATTTGCTTCCCATGAATTATGTAATTTTGTATTTATTTTATTTTTTAAATAAAAAAATCCTATCTTATCATGTTTATTAACGATCCTGAGAGAAATCTTTTTAGAAATGGATAGATAATTATTCATTTATTTGAGGTTTGAGAGATTAGGAGTTACACTTCACCTGAACCTTTGTGCCCCACATGGCCACATGGGCATGTCTTAAGGGCATGGCAATGCAGCTTAGACACAGTGAACAAACTACCAAGTCAACTACCCTAAAGGAGAGAATATTTGAAAACAGAAAGCATATTCCATGTAAGAATAGGATTTATGTGTCACACATTACTACCATGTAAACAAAAAAAGGTACTTGATTCTGCTATTTATAATATTAAAAATATCTCATAAACCTAAATATCTAATTCAATGATTACAAAATTCAGTTAACAGCTATAAAAGAATTTCTACAATCACCATTATAATATTTTTTAAAAAGTACTATTTTAGCTGTATAGTTGTATGACCATTTATAATTCATTAATATCTTTTTAATTGGGACAGTTCAGAAATATTTAATCATTACTTTAAACATATATTTTTTATTTTAATATTAATCTCTTATTATAACAATAATAACTAAATTTTATCCTATTAAACGAAATCAGATATCAGAT
>NC_029787.2:29543691-29562195 GCF_000816755.2 Arachis ipaensis | reverse complement strand
ATTTTACTACTTTTTTTTTTTATCTAATTTATTCTCCTGGTCGAATATTTTATCTATCCTCTCTTTATATATATTTAAACTTTCTAAGATGAAATTTCATCATATTTTTAACAATAGCTTTTATTTCAATTTTTTCTCTTATATATGCATTTTTTATTATATCCATATATGTTTAGTTGTTCATTCATTTAAATATTTTTATCTCTTTTACACTAAATTTATCATTATATTCATCGTTTGCTCTAACACTCTATTTCATAAAATATAATTGTGTACTTTACAAGAAAAATACAGAATACTATCAAATTTATTGTCAAATTTAACGTTGAACGTTAACGACGAGATTTCTGTTGAATTTACTACCGGATTAGGTAATAAATTCGTAACCCTAAAATATTACTATCAGAAAAATATTTCTAAAAGTAACGTCAACGGTAATATTTAGAGAAAAAAAGAAGAAATTTTTGGCACACCGACTACTGTCGAATTTACCAGCAATAACAAAGTGAAACAATGCATTTTGGGCACACGAAAAATATTACCGTCAGATTAATCCGACGGTAACAATGTCCTAAATGAAAGCGTGAACGTCGTCTCCCCCATTTCGAATTTCACACACTCTCTCTCCATCTCCCCCCTCCCTCTTTCATCACCGTCATCACCTCCATTCGTTGTCCCCTCCCATCGCCGTCGAGAGCACCGTCCTCGCCACCTCCTATCCGTCGTCGCCACCCCCTCTTCTTCTCCTTCTTCCCCTACCTCTCTCTCTCTTTCGTCGTAACCACCGTCTGCCGTCACCACCATCTGCCGCTACAACAACTTTGATGACCACTACTGCAACATCCACGTCTTCTCTTATTTTTGTTGTTCTTCATTATAGGTTCAATGAACAATTCTTTTCCAATTTATTTAATTTTAGTTTAATGTAGTTTAGGTTTAAGTAGACTTTCAATTTTAATTTTGAATCGGTTTTAAAGTTAGTTCAGTTTAGTTTTCTAATCTTAGTGTATTTAGATTAATTAAGTTAGAAGTGGTTGGATTTGTCTAATTGTGTTAATTGCTGCATTGATAACTGTTTTGTTGAGAAATTATTGCTGATATTATTTGATAATTGTTTAATTTTAGTTTAATTTAGTTTAAGTTTGAGTAGAATTAGAATTTTAATTTTGATTAGTTTCAAAGTTAGTTCAGTTTAGTTTTCTAATCTTAGTGTATTTAGGTTGATTAAGTTATGTTTGATTCAATACATTAGATTTTGAATGCTCGAAGTGTTTGAAATTGTCTAATTGTGTTAATTGTTGCGTTGATGACTGTTTTGTTAAGATTGTTTGATAATTTTTTAATTTTAGTTCAATATAGTTTAGGTTTGAATATTAGAATTTTAATTTTGAATCAGTTTCGAAGTTAGTTCAATTTAGTTTTCTAATTTTAGTGGATTTAGGTTGATTAAGTTTTGTTTGCTTCAATATATTAGATTTTGAATGCTTGAAGTGTTTGGAACTGCCTAATTGTGTTAATTATTGTTAATTACTGCGTTGATGAATGTTTTATTGAGAAATTGTTACTGAGATTATTTGATAGATATATGTAGACATGACGACAGGAAGAGGTACTGCTGATCAGGCTACTGGTTGTGGTCGTAGCTGTGGTCAGGATAGAGAAAGGGTTTCTTCCGGTACTCCCGAGATTACTGGATCCTCTCCATCTACTCCGACTAACCCGGTCATGCCACACGTTGCGGGTTTAGTAGACAAGCCGTTCATCACGGTACCCAACCCCAACTGCGTGCCTCTGTCCACAGCGACGACACCGCCTCCAACCGCTCAGCAGCCCACATCCACGGCGACGCTGACTCTAGCAACGGATGCCACGACTCAAAGTCCAGCCACGGAAGTGAGGCAGTAGATGATGCCCCTCCACCACCTAGCTCCCACCACACGGTTGCGCATTTGGCCTGATGGTGGCACGAGGTAAATAACACGTTCAATGCTCATGTATTTCCAGTTTATGGTTATCGCTGAAAGTGCCTGAATTGTTTCTAGTTTAGCTTATTTAAGTGTTAATTGCTGGTTACTGTTTTCTAGTTTTAATGATTATAATTCCTATTATTGTTGAAAGTTCCTGAAAATTGATTCATGTTTAGTGGATTTAGGTTGATTTGGATTGTTGGTTATTGTTTTCTAGTTTTATTGATTATGATTCCTGTTATTGCTAAAAGTTTCTGAAAATTGATTTCTGTTTAGTAGATTTAGGTTGATTTGGATTACTAGTTTTTGTTTTCTAGTTTTAATGATTATGATTCCTGTTTTCTAGATTTAATGATTAGGGTTAATTCTTATTTGTGGGTTGTTGTTAGATTTTTGCTGAACCCAAACACATGTATTTAGGAGATGACGAATGTCATGAAGCTGATATACGACCAGCCTTGGCCCAGCTACACGAAGACCCGCTGAGACGGGGAAGCCCTGGTTTGAGAAATAGGCAGTAATTACTTTCATTTTTCTGTTTCAAACCTTTTAGTTAGTTTATATCCTCTATCTTGCTTAACTAATTTTAAAGCTTCTTTGTTGCAACTACACTTCATTTAGGATACTGAGCACGACTTGGCCATCTGAAAGATATTCGACCATAGAATGGGTCAGCAGCTCCAGCAGATGTTAGATGATGTTCGTCATGGGCGGGACCAACGAACAGGATGGCTCTGACCAGAGATAAAGAAGGGCATGTTAGCTCATTGGGAGATCAATGCAGCGTTCAGGCATCAGCGTCTCACCAACAGAGCTAATAGGGTATCAACCAGGTCGTCCAAGTACATCGGCGGCTCGGCGACCTTCATGAAGATCAAGGTCAAGCTGGTATGTAGTTCTTTTAACTTTGTTAATAACTTTGTTATTTTATTTGTTTTGCATATCATTATTAGGCATTATAATAATTTTGTATTTCAATGCAACTTGTGTAGTCAAAGTCATTGGACCGCAAGGCCACATTGGCGGAGACATTCAAGTACACCCACACGCTGAAGGATAACAAAGCGAGATTTGTTAATCAACGATCTCATGACCATTATGTGAGTAAACATACATCTGATTATCTTATGCTATAAAATTATTAGAGATTAACAATATCTGTCTTACTAGTCACAGTAACTTATGTTAATTGCACAGAAGTCCTACACACAGAGACTAGAGGCCGTGACTCAATAGTCTCAGCAAAGCTTATGGCTCTGCGGCTTTAGTCGTCAACCCTGATGCGGTTTGGCGCAAGACCGCCTCAGCCCCATACAAAAACCATGTATATGGGATAAAGTCATTCTTCGCCAGCAGTCTCCCACCTTGACATTGAGGTCGTCGTCAGGCTCCGCCACTAGTCAAGCCATCCAACCTGAGGAAGGCGTGGATTTGAGGCTGTAAGTACAGGAGCTCCAGCGCAGCCTTCACTAGCAGGCTCAGGAGCTTAACGATTATCGGGAGAGGTATCAAGAGATCCTCACCTGCGTGACATCTATAGATGAGCTCAGGCTGGGGTTTAGGGAGTCGCTGGAGTAGATGCAGGCCTAGATGTGCACCGCTGGCATCAACCTTGCTGGTGGCAGCGGTCCTACTGGTGGCACATGGACATCGTCACCGCCTTCTGTGCTGCCGACTCAGGGTTACGGGACTGACGACGACTACTACTTGGATCTGTAGATATTAGTTTTTTATTTTATTGTATTTATTTGATGTACTTGACTTTAAATTTATTTGAACATTGTATTTTTTATTTTAAATAGAAATTCTTCATTATTTATGAATTGACCACTAATTATGAAAGTCCCTAATTATATGAAAAAAATTTAAATTTAAAATCAAAATTGACAATTTATTTTAAATTATCGTCAGAATTACCGTTAGAATAATTCGACGGTAATATGGCGCAGAACAATATTTTTGGCGCCAACACTACTGTCAGAAAAATCTGCTACTAACCAATTGGTTTTGCGAGCAAGTAATCCGCCGGAGAATTCGACGGTAATTACCGTCAGACGGAATAAATCCGACGGTAAACATTTACCGGCGAGGTTTATACCGTCTGATTGTTTCTGACGGTAAATCCGACGGTACTCAGCATTTTTCTTGTAGTGATAAAGTGCTATTTGTCTATTTTGATCCCTAATATTTCGGTCAAATCTTAATTTGGTCCCTAACATTTCAAACGTCTTATTTCTGTTCTAAAAAATTTCAAATAGTTTTAATATTGTCCTACCATTAAATTTAAATAAATAGTTAACAGAATGAGTAACATAGATGTTAACAATATTATTGTTAAGTCAATATTCTTCCTAATGTTATACAAACATAACCAAAACCTTATTATAACACTTCATTTTCTCGATCTTCTTGTAAAAAACTTTACAAATATTTTTAATCAATTATCAATGATTTAGAATCAAAAGAAAAGCTTCTATGTTAGTGTTATGTATTGAAATAAAATATTATTAGTTCTTAAATATATTAATTGTTTATGTTAGTTTTAATAATGAGACAACATTAAATTCATTTAAAATTTTTTGAGACTAAAATAAAATATTTAAAATTTTTTAAAATTAAAATATGATATTTAATCCGTTAAAAACTAAATTACAACTTAGTTCTAATATCAGAGACAAAAAATACTTTAGCCAATATAATTAGTTTAATGGCATGCAGTGTGATAAATTTTATGAGTAGAATAATTTAAATATATTGTTGTGAAAATAAATAAAGAATATACAATAGAGAAATATAAATATGCTCTTATATCACTATAATATAAGTAGTTTATCTATTTATTAATATTATAAATATTATAGTTTAAAACCACAAAAGATAAAGAGAGAGAGAATTTATTAACAGTGTATAAAGAGAAGAATATTATAGTAAAAGAGAGAGAATGAAATGTTTTTATTGCTGTGTCGTAACATTCCTAAGATTGCTTTTCTATATATAGGCATATGAAGTTTGCTTTTCAACTTCATTCAGTATTGAAAATAAAAATCAACCGCCCATATTAATGGGCATTCAATTTAATCTTATCACAATACTTCCCCTTGAATACCCATTTAGGATTATTCTTCATTAAAACCTTACTAAAGAAAAACCCAATGGGAAAAAACTTTAGTGAAGGAAAAAGAGTACAATATCCTTTGTGATGGGGACTGCCTCATTAAAAATCTTGTCAAGAAAAATCCAATGGGAAAAAAACCTAACCAAGAAAAAAAGAGTACAGTCTCCCCCTCTTGTCAACATCAGTTGATGTCTCAAAATCGGCGCATCCCAATCTCATGTACCAATCTTTCAAAAGAGGATTTTGGGAGTGAATTTGCGAATAAATCGGCCAGATTATCACTTGAACGGATCTGTTGGACATCAATTGTCCCTTGATTTTGAAGATCATGAGTGAAGAAGAATTTGGGAGAAATATGCTTTGTTTTATCACCTTTGATGTATCCACCCTTAAGTTGAGCAATACATGCTGTATTATCTTCAAACAGGACAGTTGGAGCTATCTTATGATCAATCAGTCCACATGATGACAAAATATATTGAATCAGACTCTTCAGCCAAAAACACTCGCGACTAGCTTCATAAATCGCCAGTATTTCAGCATGATTAGAGGAGGTTGCTACTATCGTCTGTTTCGTGGACCTCCATAATATAGCTATACCACCATATGTGAACAGGTATCCTGTTTGAGATCTCCCTTTATGTGGATCAGACAAGTATCCGGCATCTGCATAGTCAACTAGTTGTGACTTGGATCCATAGGGATAAAACAATCCCATATCAACCGTTCCATGAAGATATCGAAAAATTTGCTTGATTCCACTCCAATGTCTTCTGGTTGGAGAGAAACTATACCTTGCTAGTAAATTCACCGCGAATGATATGTCAGGTCGCGTATTATTAGCAAGATACATTAGCGCTCCAATGGCACTAAGATATGGTACTTCAGTACCAACGATATCTTCATTTTCTTCTTTAGGACGGAATTGATCATTTTCCATATCCAAAGACTTTACGATCATTGGGGTACTTAATGAATGTGACTTATCCATATAAAATCTCTTCAAGATCTTTTCTGTGTATGTTGTTCGATGAATAAAGATCCCATTTTTTGTATGTTCGATCTGCAGGCTGAGACAAAATTTAGTCTTTCTAAGATCTTTCATCTCAAACTCTTCTTTTAGAGTTTTTATAATTGTTGGAATCTCTTCAGGAGTTCCAATAATATTTAAATCATCAACGTACACAGCAATTATAATGAACCCAGATGCAGATTTCTTTATGAAAACACGGGCAGATATCATCATTCTTGAATCCGTTTTTGGCCAGATACTCAGTAAGATGATTATACCACATTCATCCAGATTGCTTTAGACCATATAGAGATCTTTGCAATTTGACTGAGTATAACCCTTGCGAATATTCATTGGATGGTTTAGATATCTTTAGTCCTTCAGGGACTATCATATAGATATCCCGATCTAATGAGCCATATGAGTATGCTGTTACCACATCCATTAAATGCATATGCAGTTTATGATATGCAGATAAATTGACCAAATAACGCAATGTTATTGCATCCACTACAGGGGAATACGTTTCTTCATAATTTATACCAGGCCTTTGTAAAAAACCTTGTGCTACAAGTCGGGCTTTATAGCGCACAACTTCATTTTTCTCATTTCGTTTTCTCACAAATACCCATCGGTATCCAACAGGTTTTACATCTGCAGGTGTACGGACCACAGGTCCAAAAACTTCACGTTTTGCAAGTGACTCTAATTCAGCTTTCATGGCTTCTTTCTATTTTGGCCAATCATTTCTTTGTCGACACTCTTCGACTGATCTTGGCTCAAGATCCATACTTTCATGCATGATATTTAATGCCACATTATATGCAAATATTTCATTGACAATTGTCTTATTTCGGTCCCATTTCTCTCCTGTAAATACATAATTTATCGAGATCTCGTCATTTTCACAATTTTCAGGTACCTGAACGTCTTCTGGCGTTAAAACTATATCAAAATTTTGAACAACTGCAGGTGTCTCTACTATGTCTCTTTCAACAGGAATATTATTTACCTCTTTTCACTTTCGATGATTTTTGTCTTTGGAACCGACAGGCCTGCCACGCTTCTAGCGTGTATTTGCTTCGGTGGCAATTTGTCCAACTGGGACATCAATTTGAATTGGAGCATTTTTCGCTGGTATATACGACTTGGTTATCCTCTTTGTATCGAAAAATGCATCAGGCAATTCATTTGCTATTCTTTGCAAATGTATAATCTTTTGAACTTCTAGTTCACATTGCCCTGATCGAGGATCTAAATGCATCAATGATGATGCATTCCAATTAAGTTCCTTTTCAGGAAGCTTATTCTCTCCCCCTAATCTTGGAAACTTTGATTCATCAAAATAACAATCCGTAAACCGGACTTTAAATACATCTCTGGTTTGTATATCAAGATACCTCACTATAAAGGGAGAATCATATCCAACATATATCCCCAATTTTCTTTGGAGTCCCATTTTGGTGCGATTAGGTGGTGCAATGGGAACATATATCGCACACCAAATATTCTTAAATGGGAAACATTTGGCTGCTGGCCAAAAGCTAATTGCATAGGAGAGAATTGATGGTAACTCGTTGGCCTCAAACGAATAAGTGCTGCGGCATGTAAAATAGCATGCCCCAAACCGAGGTTGGGAGATTTGTTCTCATAAGTAAAGGTCTAGCAATTAACTGGAGGCGTTTAATAAGTGATTCTGCTAACCCATTTTGTGTGTGAACATAAGCTACTGGATGTTCAACACTTATTCCATTAGCCATACAATAAGCATCAAAAGCTTGGGAAGTAAATTCACCAGCATTATCAAGACGAATTGCTTTGATTGGATTTTCTAGAAATTGTGCTTTTAATCGAATAATTTGAGCCAGTAATCTCGCAAACGGAGCCTTCTATCACATTGCCTGAGCCAATAATAGTATTAACATATTCCTCTTTTGGCACAAGATGGGTAAAATATATATCACTTTTGAGAATGGTGTGCGAATTTGCACTATCCGCAAGGCATACATCTTTATTATATATCCTTGCCATTTTCTTCAAAGACAAATAATAATAATAGAATGAGTAGTATGCACAGTTAAATTGAATACTTGATCGGAATTATTTTTTTAAGAAACACTGTACATAAAATAATGTCATATACTGAAATTTTATTTTAAAACTTGACACATTTAATGATTTCAAAATTCATGAACATTAATATTTCATTATTTATATACATCACATTTGAAACTTAAATACATAGAAAATAAAACTTAACAATAAATTCTTTACATTATTTATTTACATGAATACATAATAATCTCACATTTTAAATTATTCCATCATTAATCAAATGACCAATATTTCTTTCAAGGTCCTCAAAAAAATCAGATACATCATAATGAGTGGTGGAATTTTCAGCATCATTTGAAACAAAATTTGTTTTCTTTCCTTTGTCATCCTTTTTCAAAGATGCTTGGTAAATATTGACTAGGTGCCTTCGGGTACGACAGGTACGTGACCAATGGCACTTTCCACCACAACGGAAACACTTATCCTCTATTGATTTATTCTGCCCGATATTTCTTTCTTTATCCTACTTTTGGTGAGATCCTCTCTTTTGAATATAATTCATTTTCCTTCCATAATTTTTTTTGTTATTAAAATCTTGCCATTTACCTCTTCTGGGGTAATGATTTGCCGCATTTACTTCAGGAAATGGGGCAGCGCCAGCTGGGCGCGCTTCATGATTTTTCAAGAGCAACTCATTGTTGCGTTCAGCAACAAGAAGGCAAGAAATTAACTCAGAATATTTTTTAAACCCTTTTTCTCGATACTGCTGCTGCAGGAGCACATTCGAGGCATGAAAAGTCGAGAAAGTTTTCTCCAACATATCATGGTTGGTTATCTCTTCCCCACATAATTTCATTCGTGAGGTGATTCGAAACATTGCAGAATTATATTCATTTATGGATTTAAAATCCTGCAGACACAAGTGCGTCCACTCATATCGGGCTTGAGGAAGTATAACTGTTTTTTGATAATTATACCTTTCTTCAAGGTCTTTCCAAAGATCTGCAGGATCTTTTAACGTGAGATATTCATTTTTCAATCCTTCGTCAAGATGACGACGAAGAAAAATTATGGCTTTGGCTTTATCCTTCTGGGATGCATTATTTTCAGCCTTAATGGTATCTCCAAGATCCATTGAATCAAGATGAATTTCAGCATCTAGTATCCATGATAAATAATTGTTTCCAGATATATCAAGAGCATTGAATTCAAGATGAGAGAGCTTCGACATAATGAAAATTTGTTACCTGAGTCTTCCTAAAAATTTGATCAGAGTCTCGTGCTAATAACGTGTTGTGAAAATAAATAAAGAATATACAATACAGAAATATAAATATGCTCTTATATCACTATAATATAAGTAGTTTATCTATTTATTAATTATTATAAATATTATAGTTTAAAACCACAAAAGATAAAGAGAGAAAGAATTTATTAGTAGTGTATAAAAAGAAGAATATTATAGTAAAAAAGAGAGAATGGAATGTTTTTATTGCTGTGTCGTAACATTTCTAAGATTACTTCTCTATATATAGGCATATGAAGTTTGCTTTTCAACTTATTCGATATTGAAAATAAAAATCAACCGCCCATATTAATGGGCATTTAATTTAATCTAATCACAGCATATATAATATTGTAGTTAAATTATTACAATAATATACATATCTCAAATACATTAATATTAAACTCATTATCATAGATTCATAGTCACACACAAAAAAAACTCATTCTCATACTATTAAGCTACCACGATCGCTGGCCGCAACTGTATTATAATTTCTTACCTTATTTCGGATATAGTTATTACGATATCCACATTTTTTCAGGTTAGATCCGATCTGATTTGATCAGAAAATTTATTTTTCACCTGTTTAAGCCTATTTACTTCTAAAATATTATCGATAAAAGTTCTCTTGAATAACAAAAAAAAATAATAATAATACAAGATTTAAGTTTAATTATTTTAAATTGAAGTATAACATAAAAAATTAAAAACAAGATATCATAAAATTTATAAAACAACACACTAAAATTCATATCAAATTAGGATTTACTTTCTTAAACTATGCTATTTATATGAGACGTGCAGATATGCGAATTTGCGAATCTGATCTACGGATATCACTACTAAATCCGCAATCTTATCCTACCAAAATGCGGATCGGATCTAATCCGATTCGATGGTTCTGTGGATCGGATAATATCCAAAAAATTTAGATTGGATGCGAATAATTACCGCGAATATTATCCGATCAGCCCACTTTTAGGTGCATTTCTGTACTGGCCCACTACTACACTCACTTAGAGTGAGCAAGTTAGCAGACTTTTCACTGTTCAGCAGCTGATTTCCATATAACGACTCACCAGTCACCACCACTCTGGAGTCTGGATCTGGCACTCTTTCACTTCTACTTGCTCCATTTCTCTCTCCTTCTGACCCATTCTAAATTCTCATCATCGTTTTCTTCTTATTTCTCCCTCTTCTGACAACTTTATTGGCCCTTTACACAGGTACTACACTATTACACTCCAATCGCTGTTTCATCACACGTCTAATGACTCCGAAAGTTACAACTTTCAGTTTTCACTTTTTCATTTTCACTCTTGTTACTGTTCCATGTGCATTTTTTCTGTACGCCGAAGTACTATCAAATAGCACGATCCATTTGAATTTTGGTCTCAATATCTCCGTTTGTTTTCTTCTCCATCAACTGTTTTGGCTCTCTTCATAGTTTGACTAAGATGGTTCTTAATTTGTTTCACGATTCCATGTTCCGTAGTTCCTTTTCTTCTCGTGAATTTTGGTTTTTGAGTTTTGATTATGCTGGCAGGTAAGGGGAGGAAGTGAAAGGTTGCTGCAATGGCAAAGAAGTTGGAAAAGATGGCATCCATTGATGCCCAACTTAGGCAGCTGGTTCCGGCAAAAGTGAGCGAAGATGACAAACTGATTGAGTATGATGCTCTGCTATTGGATCGCTTCCTTGATATTCTTCAGGACTTACACGGAGAGGATCTGAAAGAAACGGTGAGTTTCTTTTTTCTGATTTCAACTCCTTGGAATTTGTTTTGGATCATTTTTCATTTAATAAACTTGTATGTGTTTACTGGAGCTGTGATCCCAAATGTCTCAACTTTTGAAACAAAAGTACAAGTTGATCCGTTTGGCTTGGCTTTAGAAAAGTGTGGAATCAAAGATACCAAAGAATTCTGGAATCTGGATACTGATTTTGAAAAGTGCTAATGAGAAAGAACTTTACGATGCTTTTGTCAGTGAAAGGCAAACTTTACTTCATGTTCATGTGTATGTGTATCTGTATGTGTATGTTTATGTGTATGTGTGTGTGTGTGTGTGTATGGCTGAGTCATTTTCTGATATTGAAAATTTAGCTGTTTTAAACTTTTAATGGATAAAGATGAGACTGCAAACTTTTGGTTTGAGGCCTTTGGTTAACATTTTGGCCTTTACGAAGTGGCACTTTGCTTTCGTTTTTCATGGAGACAAAATTTCTCACGGTGTTTGGAGGTTCTGCATGAGGTAATAAGAAGTGAAATAGAAGCAAGAATCAAGGTTTGAGATATCAATCTTTATGTGGATTTATCTCATATCTTTTCTATGAGTAAACACTTAAGTTGGTCAACAAAGAATTTCAAATCAGACATTTTATTCCCCAACAAATTTTTATTATGTAGAAGTCCTCAATAATTACTCCCATATTGGTCCCTTTGTTGTTCTAAAGGAAACTAATTTGTCTTAAATCTAGTTTTCTTATAATAAAATTTGTCAAAAACTTATTTGTCTAATGCATATATTAAAAATTTGACTAAAAGCTACAAAGGGACCAATTTGTTTGGTGGAATAATTCTCGAGAACTTCTAACGAATAAAAATTTGTTGAGCACCAAAGTATCCGATCTGAAGGATCTGAAATTTGCGGAGGATCAAATTTGATGTTTACTCCTTTTCTATTCTTATGTATACTAGATTATATGCTTACCTCTAATTATTTATTGAATTCAGATATTTTACAAACTGTTTTAGATTGATGAGTTATTTGTTATTCTGCAGGTTCAAGAAGTATACGAGCTTTCTGCTGAATATGAAGGGAAACACGACTCTAAGAAACTGGACGAACTTGGAAATCTGATAACTAGTTTGGATGCTGGTGATTCAATTGTCGTCGCCAAATCCTTTTCTCATATGCTTAACTTGGCCAACTTAGCAGAAGAGGTCCAGATTGCTCATCGGCGAAGGATCAAGTTGAAAAAGGGAGATTTTGCTGATGAGAACAATGCAACTACTGAATCAGACATTGAAGAAACACTCAAGAAGCTTGTAGTGGAATTAAAAAAGTCTCCTCAGGAAGTTTTTGAAGCACTGAAAAACCAGACCGTTGATTTGGTTCTTACAGCTCACCCTACTCAATCTGTTCGTAGATCTTTGCTTCAGAAGCATGGAAGGTTTGCTTTTAAATTTTATGCTTTGGTTTCTCTCTCTCTTTCTCTGCCATGTTGTTTTGGTTTTCTTTTCTAATTTATTTTGCAAAATAAAGAAATTTAGCTATTAATCTATTCTTCATCTATACAGGATACGAAACTGTTTAACTCAATTATATGCCAAAGATGTAACTCCTGATGACAAGCAGGAACTTGATGAGGCTCTACAGAGGGAGGTGAATATCAAATCCTTCCAATTTGATTTTTCCAAAGCAGATCATTCTTTTTCTTGGTATCCATGGTTTATACTTCTCTGTTAAACTAAAAAATACAGAAATGGAAATTTCGTTCGAATGAAAATTTATGTTATTTTATTTAGATAACCCTGAACAATGAGGAAATTATTTGGTCCATAATATGATTGTTGGAGTTGCAATTCAGGAATTGTTTATATCTGTGCTATCTGTGTCTGAATTTTCTCTTTCCTTGCTTTTAAAACAAGCCATCAGTAGCTTAGTTTTTGGGCATTACAGCCAGCAATGAAACCCAAAAGTGACTTTTGTGTAGTGTTTTCAGTTGGCTTCCTCTATGCAAGTAAACATTTATTACATTGCAATGGGAATCTTCATTGGTACGAATAACTCCTAACTCCTGGATGGGACATGGATTGACATGTTTTACTTGCAATCTTATGTTGGGACCTGTTCTCCATGTGATTTCCTTTAAAATCACGTCAATGCCTTTGTTTGAAGTTAACATGCAGAAGTTCAAATGATAGAAGAGAGGATGCTCAAGTAAATTGTATTTTATTAATCAATTTCATTTGTTAATTCTGTTCATGTAGATCCAAGCTGCCTTCCGTACTGATGAAATTAGGAGGACTCCTCCAACCCCGCAAGATGAGATGAGAGCAGGGATGAGCTACTTCCATGAGACAATTTGGACTGGTGTACCCAAATTTCTACGTCGGCTGGATACAGCTTTGAAGAATATAGGGATAAATGAACGTGTCCCTTATAATGCTCCTCTTATTCAATTTTCTTCTTGGATGGGTGGTGATCGTGATGGTATGGTTCTAATGTTTGACCAAAAGTATATTTCTTACTGTAGGGAGAAATGGAAAGATCTGCATAATTATCTTTAAAATACAACAAAATCCTATCCGATTCAAAAAAAAAAAAAATCTTTAATGAAAAAATGAGGGGAGGGGAGCTGCCACCATGTTTAGAAATTATAAATTCTTCAAATTTATCATACCAAATGTGGATCTTAGCTAGGTACTTTCAGTTAATTTTATGTCTTTGTGACATGTTTCACATTTCTCTTAATCTTCTCTAAGAATGAAGTTAAAATGCCTCTGACTATGTTCAATATGATGCAGGCAATCCAAGAGTAACTCCTGAAGTGACAAGGGATGTTTGTTTATTGGCTAGAATGATGGCTGCTAATTTATATTATTCCCAGATAGAAGATCTTATGTTTGAAGTAATTATCAGCTCTTTAAAATAATCATTGTGGGTGGTTTATTACTCTTGCACCATTTTGGCAGTTTGCTTAATTGCAACCTTGTATCTGTAGCTGTCAATGTGGCGTTGCAATGATGAGCTGCGTGTACGTGCAGATGAACTTAACAGATCTTCCAGGAAAGATGCAGTTGCTAAGCACTATATAGGTGTTCACTAAATTCCTTCCTGTAGTTCAAGATATAGTTTATTAGTTTATTTAATAAGAACATCCATATTACAATGTCAGCTGTTATTATGTAATGTTAGTTATTGAAATATTGCAGAAAATGCTGTAAATTTTTTAATAGGTTTGTTTAGTTCACTTACTAATACTCTTCTTAATGACAGAGTTTTGGAAAATCATTCCCCCAAATGAACCATACCGTGTGTTACTGGGCGAAGTAAGGGATAGGCTTTATCAGACTCGTGAGCGATCTCGCCATTTGCTAGCACACGGGCACTCTGAAATTCCAGAGGAAGAAACTTTTACCAATGTTGAGGAGGTATATATGTCCATTTTAACTTTCTTTACAGCAAGTAATAAATTGGCTCTTACCAACTTTCCCTATAACTTCTACCATCAGGTGTAATCCATTCTCTATCTTTTTTTGATAATGTAATATTCCCAACTCTTGCAATTCATGTGTTTACTCAACCATTTGACATCTCCACTGGTTGTTTATTAAGTTTGTAAGCACCTCCCTGGCCTCCTTTATTAAATTCAGTGCATTAAAAAATAAAAAGTAAAAAACAAATGTAAACTTTTTTTTAACATGGAAACAGCTTTTGCACTTGTGGGAAGCTTTTTATATACTTTCATGGATCTCTCCATGTGGGAGCCTTGTGCATTTATCCACCTTTTGTTTTTGGATTTTCATCAATACTTACCTTGTTATGAGTTAATTTGGTCCTTAAAATTTTGGCCCTGAAGAAGGATGTAATTGAGAGAAAAAAGTTCATGTATCTTGGATTTTCCATGTGGGATTTGGGCATGTGTGGTTTTATAATATGTTGAGCTCTGGTTTATGAGCATTGTGTAATATTAAAATATAAATAATATCAAATAATTACTTATTTAAACATAAGTATATAGTATTCTTTTTTTAATCCAAACATAATGTTGTCATGTTTTTGAAAATAAGAACTATATTTGTTAAATTCAAATACTTTAATTACATCTAAATGCAAAATAATATTTTGCTTCTACTTTAACTTTTGCTTTTAAAGAAATACTTCCCCAACCGTACAACCAAACTAGCTCATTGCCTAGAAGGATAAATTACGACGCCTGTGGTGAGATTGGAATTGGATTTTCTTTGTAAGGGGTGTGGTGTATGCTTTTCTTATTTGGTTTGTTATGCTTTTGGCTTGCTGCTATTATTTTTAAAGATCAGGGTGGAGGTTATTGTGCACTTGGGCTATTTTGGTGATGCTATTGAGTGGATCTTTTGGTGCTTCAAAGGAGCTATTCATTAGGATAGGAACCTTAATCTTGGGTGGTATATTGTTGTTCAAACTTTTTGTACCTTTTTGTTTTTAGGATTATTTTAGGTCAAAAGCAACCAATGTTTGCAGGGATAGATTTGGGTAGAATCGAGGTTTTCTAGGCGTTGGTTGTTAATAGATTTCGGGTGCTCAGGTCGCTAGAGGTGTTTGAGTTTGATTGTGTACTACAATTATCATGCATGAGTATCCTCTGTCTTTAGAGGTAGAGGAAAACCTACACATGAAATGGTCAAGCGAGATCTCTATCTAAACATTCTCACTATAGATATGACACGTGATAGGATACAATGGTATCTTTTGATCTATGTAGTAGACCTCACTTATTGGGATAAGGCTTTGTTTTTGTTGCTGTTGCTTACTCATCAAAAGAAAAAAGATAAAAGTTCATTTTGATGTATCAAACATTTAGATCCATTACTGCCTTGTCCTTTGATGTCTGAAGATACTTGGTGAAAATTTGCGTAGTACCTGAAACCTAATACCCATAAATATCATTCTGCAGCAGATAACTTATATTTCAGATACTAACGAAAGTTCAAATCTTGTACAGTTCTTGGAACCCCTGGAACTTTGCTATAGATCACTCTGTGCTTGTGGTGATCGGGCAATTGCCGATGGAAGCCTTCTAGATTTCCTTCGGCAAGTCTCTACTTTTGGATTGTCACTAGTGAGGCTTGATATCAGGCAAGAGTCAGACCGTCATACTGATGTGTTGGATGCCATTACCAAGCATCTGGAAATTGGTTCCTACCAGGAATGGTCAGAAGAGAAACGGCAGCAATGGCTTTTGTCTGAATTGAGTGGCAAACGGCCACTGTTTGGGCGCGACCTTCCCAAAACTGAAGAAATTAAAGATGTTTTGGACACATTTCATGTTATTGCTGAACTGCCAGCAGATAACTTTGGAGCATATATCATATCAATGGCAACTGCACCATCTGATGTGCTTGCAGTTGAACTTCTGCAACGTGAATGCCATGTCAAGCATCCACTAAGAGTTGTCCCATTGTTTGAGAAACTTGCAGATCTGGAGGCAGCTCCTGCTGCTTTGGCTCGGTTGTTCTCCATAGACTGGTACAGAAACCGAATCAACGGAAAGCAAGAAGTTATGATTGGTTATTCTGATTCAGGTAAAGATGCTGGAAGGTTCTCTGCAGCATGGCAGCTATATAAGGCCCAAGAGGAACTTATCAAGGTAGCTAAAGAGTATGGTGTTAAGCTAACAATGTTCCATGGTCGCGGTGGAACTGTTGGGAGAGGAGGTGGTCCAACCCACCTTGCTATCTTATCCCAACCTCCGGATACAATCCATGGGTCACTTCGTGTAACTGTCCAAGGTGAAGTTATTGAACAATCATTTGGAGAGCAGCACTTATGTTTCCGAACACTTCAACGTTACACTGCTGCAACTCTAGAACACGGAATGCATCCTCCAATCTCACCCAAACCAGAGTGGCGGGCTTTGATGGATCAGATGGCTGTCATTGCTACAGAGGAATACCGCTCTATTGTATTCAAAGAACCTCGATTTGTTGAGTACTTCCGTCTGGTAAGATATAAACTGCAAACATCAATTTGTATTTTTCATTTTCTCTCTATTAACCAGTTTTGTATTTAAATTTAATCATCATAACTCAACTCTCTAAAATGTAGGCTACACCAGAGTTGGAGTATGGCCGCATGAACATAGGAAGTCGACCAGCAAAGCGAAAGCCAAGTGGAGGCATTGAGACTCTCCGTGCAATACCTTGGATATTTGCCTGGACACAAACAAGGTTTCATCTTCCGGTGTGGCTAGGCTTCGGGGAAGCATTTAGACATGTTATTGGGAAGGATATTAAGAATCTTCATATGCTGCAAGAAATGTACAATCAGTGGCCTTTCTTCAGGGTCACTCTTGATTTAGTGGAAATGGTGTTTGCCAAGGGAGACCCTGGCATAGCTGCCCTGTATGATAAGCTCCTTGTTTCACAAGATCTATGGTCGTTTGGGGAGCAGTTGAGGACCAAGTTTGACGAAACCAAGAAACTCCTGCTTCAGGTAAACGCTAATCCCTTTCTAAAATGTGCTACAAGCATCATTCCAGTTGAATCTATCAATGGACTGATACTCAAAGCTCATTTTCACTTTTGCTTTACTATCAGGTGTGTGGACACAGAGATCTTCTTGAAGGGGATCCATACTTAAAACAAAGGCTCCGCTTGCGTGATTCTTACATTACCACCCTGAACGTTTGCCAAGCTTACACATTGAAACGTATCCGTGATCCGAACTACAATGTGAATTTGCGACCGCACATCTCAAAAGAGTATATAGAGATAAGTAAACCTGCTGATGAACTTATAACACTGAACCCAACAAGTGAATATGCTCCTGGTTTGGAAGACACCCTCATCCTCACCATGAAGGGTATTGCTGCTGGCATGCAGAACACTGGTTAATGGAGTTTCTGTCTGCCTTTGTATTTGCATATTTCTTATATTGTTTTTCCAGAAATCATAATTTAGTTGCCCGAACCAAAGTTTGGTGTGTGTTATTTCCTTTTTCCCTGCCTTGTATCCATCATTCCATCGATAAGTTATGAAATATGTATGTTCCTTCCTTTGACGTACAATATAATTTGGCTGCGGTAGAATTCCAACGATAGCCGTCAATAAAATTGACTTACTCCATGAACGCAACGAATTGTTATGTTCTAACTTCTAAGAGGAAACTATCTTCCTGCATTCAACACTTGTGTCTGATGTGTGTATTTTGACGGTGAAATATTACAATCTTTTATCTATTCTAGTGGTTCAACGTTCAACCTATTATTTTTAAGAAATTAAATTTTATATATTTATTTTTAAAATTTTAAATTTGATATTAATAATTTAAAATAAAATAAAAATTTTAGAAATTATTTAAC
>NC_029787.2:29539633-29543657 GCF_000816755.2 Arachis ipaensis | reverse complement strand
ATTTATAAATGTTATTAAATTTATTTATTTTTTTAATTTCATTTAATTTGAAACAAATATAAAAATCTAAATTTAAAGTACTCTTTTTTTTAATTAATTAAGAGTAATATTTCAAATAGGCTCCAAAAAATTTGGCAGTCCAACAAATTTGTCTCTTAGAAAAATTAACTAGGTTCCGAGTCTCTAAGATTATTAGATATATGCCATATAGGTTCCCAAATTAGGTTGAATCGGTTAACACAACACTCTCTCCTACGTGGAGGTTGTAGGTGTGACGTGTTAAGTAAAGTAATACGCATTACAGTCAAGACACATTAATTTCTGAACACGTGGCTAAAACATCGTTTTGAGAAGACAGATACGTTCCCACCTTTTTAATCATGACATTCAACCTTTAGGTAAAAGATTTTTCAGTCATTTTTGTGTTTCCAAAGTTGTGGTTTCTTTTTGTGTGGTTCCAATGATGTAAAGAATTTGTGGTTTATGTTTGAAAGTGTGTAAAGCAAGTGGTTATAATTTTGGGTTGCACTAGTGTAAAGATTCATTATATACAGATATTTTACAGATATATTTTATAATTAAAATTAGTGATACGTGTCCTTTTTTCTTCTATTAAACTAAATTCTAATGCAAATGCGAAGGCTGTAATTATAGTACAGTACAAATATTTGCAGATTGTTAAATGTTAATTCCTAACTCCTTTTAAAAATAGTTGACTCCATTAAAATTGTTACTAATTACACTTTCTTTTTCTTAATAGCTGGACGCACCAAATTTTTCAAGCAATACAACGATTATGACTTTCTTTGTTTGGACTATCGGCTCAAGTGTTATAAAATAACTAAATAAATAAATAAGGAAGAAGTAACAAACATCAAATAAAGAAATATGATTAGATAACAATATTAACCATAATTACTATCTCAATATAAAAGATATGATACTTATATATTTATATATATGTATTAATGTATGAAAGAAAGAAAGAGAGGAAGAATTTTGTATATAGACAATATAGAGAGAGAAAATTCTTATTGCTTGTGTGTGTAATCAACGGAGGCTTAACATTCTATTTATACATGTACAAGAGTCCTCTTTTTCCTCTTTCATTAAATGTACTTTTCTTAGTAATAGAAAAGTTAAGCCTATCCAAGTCATAGGTGGTCAATGGTCATCCACTTCACACTTATCACAATACTCCCCCTTGAATGACCATTTAGAATAATGCCTTGTTAAAACCTTACTAAAGAAAAACCCTGTGGGAAAAAACCTTAGTGAAGGAAAAATAGTACAATATCCTTTGTGATGGGACTGCCTCATTAAAAACCTTGTCAAGAAAAACCCAATGGAAAAAAACCTGACCAAGGGAAAAAGAGTACAGTCTCCCCCTCTTGCCGACATCATTTTATATCTCGAAATCGGCGCATCCCAATCTGATGTACCAATCTTTCAAAAGAAGATTTTAGGAGTGACTTTGTGAATAAATCTACCAGATTATCACTTGAGCGGATCTGTTGGACATCAATTGTCCCTTGATTTTGAAGATCATGAGTGAAGAAGAATTTGGGAGAAATACGCTTTGTTCTATCACCTTTGATATATCCGCCTTTAAGTTGAGCAATACATGCTGTATTATCTTCAAACAGGACAGTTGGAGCTATCTTCTGATCAATTAGTCCACATGATGACAGAATATATTGGATCACACTCCTCAGCCAAAAACACTCGCGACTAGCTTCATGTATCGCTAGTATTTCAGCATGATTAGAGGATGTTGCTGCAATCGTCTGTTTCGTGGACCTCCATGATATAGTTGTTCCACCATATGTAAACAGGTATCCTGTTTGAGATCTCCCTTTATGTGGATCAGACAAGTATCCGGCATCTGCATAGCCAACTAGTTGTGACTTGGATCCATAGGGATAAAACAATCCCATATTAACCGTTCCATGAAGATATCGAAAAATTTGTTTGATTCCACTCCAATATCTTCTGGTTGGAGAGGAACTATATCTTGCTAGTAAATTCACCGCGAATGATATGTCAGGTCGCGTATTATTAGCAAGATACATTAGCGCTCCAATGGCACTAAGATATGGTACTTCAGGACCAAGGATATCTTCATTCTCTTCTTTAGGACGGAATTGATCATTTTCCACATCCAAAGATCTTACGATCATTGGGGTACTTAATGGATGTGACTTATCCATATAAAATCTTTTCAAGATTTTCTCTGTGTATGTTGTTTGATGAATAAAGATCCCATTTTTTATATGCTCGATCTGCAGGTCGAGACAAAATTTAGTTCTTCTAAGATCTTTCATCTCAAACTCTTCTTTTAGAGTTTTTATAATTGTTGGAATCTCTTCAGGAGTCCCAACGATATTTAAATCATCAACGTACACAGCAATTATAATGAATCCAGATGCGGATTTCTTTATGAAAACACATGGACAAATATCATCATTTTTTAATCCATTTTTGGCCAGATACTTAGTAAGACGATTATACCACATTCGTCCAGATTGCTTTAGACCGTATAAAGATCTTTGCAATTTAACTGAGTATAACCCCTGTGAATATTCATTGGATGGTTTAGATATCTTTAGTCCTTCAGGGACTTTCATATAGATATCCCGATCTAATGAGCCGTATAAATAGGCTGTTACCACATCCATTAAATGCATATGCAATTTATGATATGCACTGACCAAATAACGCAATGTTATCGCATCCACTACAGGGGAATACGTTTCTTCATAATCTATACCGGGCCTTTGTGAAAAAACTTGTGCCACAAGTCGGGCTTTATAGCGCACAACTTCATTTTTCTCATTTCGTTTTCTCACAAATACCCACTGGTATCCAATAGGTTTTACATCTTCTGGTGTACGGACTACAGGTCCAAAGACTTCACGTTTTGCAAGTGAGTCTAACTCAGCCTTCATGGCTTCTTTCCATTTTGGCCAATCATTCCTTTGTCGACATTCTTTGACTGATCTTGGCTCAAGATCCTTACTTTCATATTTAATGCCACATTATAGCAAATATTTCATTGACAATTGTCTTATTTCGGTCCCATTTCTCTCCTGTAAAGACATAATTTATCGAGATCTCGTTATTTTCATAATTTTCAGGTACCTAAACGTCTTCTGGCGTTATATCAGAATTTTGGACAACTGCAGGTGTCTTTATAATGTCTTTTTCAACAGGAATATTTACCTCTTTTCTCTTTCGAGGATTTTTATCTTTGGAACCGACAGGCCTGCCACGCTTCTGGCGTGAATTTGCTTCAGTGGCTATTTGTCCTACTGGGACACCAATTCGAATTGGGGCATTTTCCGCCCTGCCACGCTTCTGGCGTGAATTTGCTTCAGTGGCTACTTGTCCTACTGGGACATCAATTCGAATTGGGGCATTTTCCGCTGGTATATGAGATTTAGTTATCCTCTTTGTATCGGAAAATGCATCAGGCAATTCATTTGCTATTCTTTGTAAATGTATAATCTTTTGAACTTCTAATTCACATTGCCCTGGTCGAGGATCTAAATGCATCAACGATGATGCATTCCAATTAAGTTCCTTTTCAGGAAGCTTATTCTCTCCCCCTAATGTTGGAAATTTTGATTCATCAAAATGACAATCTGCAAACCGGGCTTTAAATACATCTCCCGTTTGTATCTCAAGATACCTCACTATAGAGAGAGAATCATATCCAACATATATCCCCAATTTTCTTTGGGGTCCCATTTTGGTGCGATTAGGTGGTGCAATGGGAACATATATCGCACACTCAAATATTCTTAAATGGGAGACATTTGGCTGCTGGCCAAAAGCTAATTGCATAGGAGAGAACCGATGGTAACTCGTTGGCCTCAAATGAATAAGTGCTGCGGCATGTAAAATAGCATGCCCCCAAACCAAGGTTGGGAGATTTGTTCTCATAAGCAAGGGTCTAGCAATCAATTGGAGGCGTTTAATAAGTGATTCTGCTAACCCATTTTGTGTGTGAACATAAGCTACT
>NC_029787.2:29532053-29539625 GCF_000816755.2 Arachis ipaensis | reverse complement strand
TAATGACATGTGATTCAATTGCACTAATCTTGGTATAATACAATCCAGATGAAAATGAGGGTAATTTTTCTAATATAACCTTTTTATTAAAATCATGAGTTGTGATACAAAAATACTCATGATTTCCCTCATTCATCGTTTCAATATGATATCCATTTCGGCGAATATCTTTGAAACTCAACAAGTTCCTCAGAGACTTAATAGATAATAGTGCATTATTTATTATAAATTTTGTTCCTCCAGGAAACAAAATTATAGCTCTTCCGGAGCTTTCTATCACATTGCCAGAGCCAACAATAATATTAACATATTCCTCTTTTGGCACAAGATGGGTAAAATATATATTACTTTTAAGAATAGTGTGCGAACTTGCACTATCCACAAGGCAAATATTTTCAGGATATGTCCTTGCCATTTTTCTTAAAAAACAAATGATAATAATAATAAAATGAGTAGAAGTACATGCACAGTAAAATTATTCACATGAAATACTTAACAAATACATACACATATCAAATTATTCCATCATTGATCAAATAGCCAATATTTCCTTCAAAATCCTCAAAGAAATTAGATACATCATAATGAGTGGTGGAATTTTCATAGTTTGAAACAAAATTTGTTTCCTTTTCTTTGTCATCCTTTTTTAAGGATGTTTGATAAAGATCAACTAGGTGCCTTGGGGTACGACAGGTACGTGACCAATGGCCCTTTCCACCACAACGGAAGCATTTATCCTCAATTAATATACTTTGCCCATTATTTCTTTCTTTATCCCACTTCTGGTGAGATCTTTTCTTGTGAGCATAATTTCTTTTCCTTCCATATTTTTTCTTGTTATCAAAATCTTGCCATTTACCTCTTCTGGGGTTATAGTTTGCCGCATTTGCTTCAGGAAATGGGGCGGCGCCATCTGGGCGCGCTTCATGATTTCTTAAGAGCAACTCATTGTTGCGTTCAGCAACAAGAAAGTAAGAAATTAGCTCAAAATATTTTTAAATTATTTTTCTCGATTGCTACTGCAGGAGCACATTCGAGGCATGGAAGGTCGATAAAGTTTTTTCTAACAAATCGGGCTTGAAGAGGTATCACCGTCTTTTGATGATTGTACCTTTCTTCAAGGTCTTTCCACAAATCTGCAGGATCTTTTAATGTGGGATATTCATTTTTCAATCATACGTCAACATGACGACGAAGAAAAATAATGGCTTTGGCTTTATCCTTCTGGGATGCATTATTTTCAGCATTAATGATATCTTCCTAAAAATTTGATCAGAGTCTCATGCTGATAACGTGTTATAAAATAACTAAATAAATAAATAAGGAAGAAGTAACAAACATAGTAAAGAAATATGATTAGATAACAATATTAACCACAATTACTATCTCAGTATAAAAGATATGATACTTATATATTTATATATATGTATTAATGTATGAAAGAAAGAAAGAGAGGAAGAATTTTGTATATAGACAATATAAAGAGAGAGAGAATTCTTATTGCTTGTGTGTGTAATCAAGGGAGGCTTAACCTCCTATTTATACATGTACAAGAGTCCTCTTTTTCCTCTTTCATTAAATATACTTTTCTTAGTAATAAAAAAGTTAAGCCTATCCAAATCATAGGTGGTCAATGGTCATCCACTTCACACTTATCACAATATCAAGTAGTCCTTTTTTTTTTTTATTTTTTCCCTTTTGCTTTCAAATTGGATTTTTTTTTTCTTTGAAGTCATGTATTGTAAATTTGATTATTTACTATCTTCATCTAAAAAAAAAGGCAAAACAACCCAAGTCTTTTTTTCTTTGTTTTTTTTTTAATTTTTGTCCGGAAGTCTAGTGTTTTCTATATTTTTGTTGGCCTGGTACACAGCCCACAATATAAGAGTCAATTTTTGGACGTCAATTGTTCATTTTATCCTCACGGTAAACTTTCCAGAGTTACCCGTGCTTATCACTCTCACCACTAATTACCCTTCATAATCCTTCAGCCAAGTGTCACATATCTACTGGTTGGTCAACACTTAGGCACCACTAGGTATCATTAATTGTGCCACCAGAGAACTGGCCATATATATATATAACCCATAGCCAAGTCTCACACATCTACTAGTTAGTCAACACTTAGGCACCACTAGGTATCATTAATTGTGCCACCAGAAAACTGGCCATATATATATATAACATTTACACTTTATAGTTAAAACTCGTGCAAAACTTGTATAAAATTTGTGCATTGCACAGAATTATATACTCCATTGCACAACTCAATTGAATAAATAATTAAAGAGTTTCAAATTTAATTATGAGTTTGACACACAACGGACAAAATTTTACTGCATTTCATTTTTAGAAAGTACACATGTTAAGGTTACCATTTAAGAAATTTTTTATGAAAAATATATAATTTAAAACTTTTTACCTCAATATTCTCAAACTGGATCGAACATTTTTTATGACAGAAAATTAAGAAAAGAAAAAATAAAACAAAAGCAAAGGCAAAAAAAGAAAATAATGCAAGGGAGAAGGGCTCCCTATTCATGATCCTTAGCAAGGATTTGTTCTAGGCTATGAGGAGGTAGCACCAAGTTTTGTCATCCAATCTGCTGTTCTATTGGCCTCTCTCTAAATAAGGGAGAATATGACAGTCCACCCCAGCTTCACCTTTAAATCAAAGATCGTTTGAATTAAATTCCTATCTTTATGCTTAGTAGAAATCTTCCAATAATTTACCAAAAAGAATGTGTTCGCAGAATCCATCTCACAAACCACTGCCATTTGTTTCTGGTCGAATGCCAAGCATAAACCTCCCATATAGCCTAAAGTTCAAACTTCAAAACACCACTGTCATGAATTTGTCCAGATACTCTGAATACCCATACCCCCGAGCTATCCCTAAGGACGTAACCAAAGCCAACATGACTCTCGTCAAAAACACTCCCGTCACAATTAAGCTTAATGAAGCCTTCTTCCAGAAAAATCCATGAGGCATCCAACATAGTGGGAGAAAGATGATGACAAAGGCCCCCTATAGTGGTCTCCTCTATTAATAATCTTGCTTAGTATGCAACCTCACAGGGAGAGTTGTCATGGCTTTCAAAGATAGCATGAATTCTTCTCATCTAGATGCACCAAGGCTCGATGCAAAAGAGGCAGCACACTCTTTTCTCATGCTGACTTGAAGCCAATCCAAAGCATTCATACCTGCAAATAAAGAGTTCGTCGTGTATCCAAGACCAGGCAGTAACGCGACAAAACCAAACAAGCCAAGAGCAAAACCAAACCTCTAACGTTTCAATAGGTTTCAATTATACCTTTAGCTGAGTAAACATATGATTTGACAATTCTATACTAACATGTGACACATCAACCAATAGTTGACATGCGTCAGTGACACATATTGCTAAGTCAATATATTAGTCAGGGGTGGCACTAGTGTAAAGATTCATTATATACAGATTTTGTACAGATATATTTTATAATTAAAATTAGTGATACGTGTCCTTTTTTTTTTCTATTAAACTAAATTCTAATGCAAATGCGAAGGCTGTAATGATAGTACAGTACAAATATTTACGAATCGTGAAATGTTAATTACTAACTCCTTTTAAAAATAGTTGACGCCGTTAAAACTGCTACTAATTACACTTTCTTTTTCTTAATAGCTGGACACACCAAATTTTCCAAACAATACAACGATTATGACTTTCTTGTTTGGACTATCGACTCAAGTTTTTTTTTCTTTTCTTTTTCTAATGTAATATACTAGTAGATAAAACAATCTATAGCTATATGGCGGTAAAATAATATATATAAATATATATATATTCTCATTACAAAATGTTTTGTTTTAGTAAACCAATTATTTTTTCATTTAGTTAGTATGTTGTTTAGAAAATGGAAAGATAATTTAAATAGTAATTTTGGAATGTTGATTATATTATTTGTGGATAAATTTGTGATTATTACAAGATTTATCTATTATAGTAGACTTAGAATATTCGTAGATTTAGAATTTATTTGGGTGAGTTTATAAAAAAAAATTAATTATTTTTATTCAAAAAATTATTTTAAAAAATAAAAATAATTTTATGTTTAAATATTTTATATAAAAAATATTTTTATTTATTAATTATATTTAAATACAATAATATAAAAGTTTTTTTTTTACTATAATTATATTTCAGGTACAATGCACTCAATTTATATACGAACTTTTAAACTATATCTTAATTGTAGTATTTTAATAGTTGACTATTTTTGTTGTTTATATTTTTTTATCTGTAATATTGAATATTCAAAATAAATATTTTCCATTAATATTATAAAAATTGAGTGCCTTAGTGTATTTTACATCATAGTTTAGATTAGTTATAAATTTTCTTACTAAAAACAATAGCTATTGCCTATGGGTATGATATTAAAATTCAAATTCAACTTGAAAAAAAAATATAAAGTATAAACTAAAGAAAGGTCAACAAACGGTGGTAGTACAATTCTATTATTTATCTAGTGTAATTGTCTCTTATTTCTACCTTAATAAAATAACAAACCCGTTATATATATTGCAAAAAAGCTAATTAACATTTTCTCTTTCTTATGTCATTCCTCTAGCAGACACAACACGCGTCAATAATTTTGTGACTCAAATGAAATATCTGTATATTTGGATCTGTACCCTATAATTCACCTATAATTTTTTATTAGTAAAAATCTTGCATGAACTATTAAAATAATATGAATGTCTACTCTTTTTGGGTTTAGAGTTTTTTGTTTTTTGCTGAAAATCATGCATAAACCATTAAAAAACTGTGAATTTTTAGTTGCTTCGCTTGGTAGTGAATTAATATTGTCTATAAAGAAGAAAGATTATATAGAGCCACTGATGAATGAAAATAAGGTTAGGAGGAGTCTTATGGTCATTTACAACAAGTGTGGCAACCCTAGCCACAACTACAAGACTTGCAAGTTAGTTCCAACAATAAACAAAGGCACCAAAAAAAAGACCAAAGTTCAGCGTGAGTCTGCCCCTCAAGAGGAGTGTGCACTGTCTCAGAGTCCCCCAACATTGACAACAAGAGACTACTGTTGATCCTGAGGTTAGTCTTTAATTCTTTCAAATGTGAGGATTTAGTTGTCCATGCAATATATTTTATGAGGATTTAATTGTACTTTTCATAACTTTTATAAGAGTTTAATTGTCCCTTTTTATAATTTTTATAAGGATTTAATTGTACACCAAAAGGTGAAATTGTGCATGTTTCATGTAACTGTTATTCTATGTTTTAGCCTAATCAAGTCCTAGCAATGAATATCTCACAATTCACAAGCACAACTATAGTCAGTGCTACTGCTATTGCTAACAATGTCAACCTGTTATTATGTCTACTATTTATGGAATATATCAACTATTGATATTGGTTTAGCATTGTGTAGGAACAATTATCCAAGGCAATCAAGGAAAGGAAAAGTCCAATCAAGGCCTTCATCAAGCAAGCCATTAAATCCAGTTCTCTTTAGAAAGAAAGAAGCTATTGTTAGGCCTGCACAAGCTCCTCACCCACAATTTGCCTCACAATCACAAATAGCTCAAGGACCAACTGATCTTCTCTATGCAGGAACAAGAGCAACAATAAACACAACTAGCCTAAAGAATGTTAAAATTTTTAGGCCTAAGCCTTGGCATTAAAATATTGATCTCCTTAGGTTAAATAGATCATGACTTAATTTTTTTTGGGTTTAAAAACTTTGATTTGGACATGCTATTTTGGTGGATATAATGTTATTTTGGAGATGATATTTTTTTTGGTAGATATGATGTTATTTTGGGGGTGATGATTTCTTTTGGATTTAGCACAGTAGTGTTATGCTTTAAATTTTTAGGGTGAATTTGGTCATATTTTAGATTCAAGTGATGCAATTTTATAAGTCTACTGATGTACTTAACTCACTTTGAGTAATATTTATTATCTATGTTAATTATGTTTCACTTCGGATTACATATTGTGCTTTTATCATTGATGTGGTTGTTTATTAGATTTTGCAAACATTTAAAACAACCAGATAATATCATTCATTGTAAACAAACTACATACTTACAATAATTGTTCACACTTCACAACTAACTTCATTCATGGTAAACAAACGACATTACATTTACATTTACAGTAATAATTCTAGTTCACCTAGTACCATTACACAAGACAGACACAACTACTCCAAACATAAACCCAATAAAAGAAAAAGCAAACATCCCTAAATCGACTAACAACAATTCTAGGAGACTTATGTTTCTCCAACGCTAAAATTCTTTCTTCCAAATCAATCAATCTCTGCTCCCAACCATGCTTTTCACTTTCTATAACTTTCTCATTCCTAACAGCTTCATCCAGCCATTTAAAGAATTTGCAATATGACAAATTTTCCTGTAAAAAAATATTCAAGAACTGAATTTTTTTTTTTGCGCAGAACAAATCAAAGCAACTGTAAGAAGGAGATAGCAATTACCCTAAAATTTGGACATCTCAAAAACAACCGATCAGAATTCTCTATTATTCTAGACTTGTATATTGTTACATACAATTGGCAGTTACACTTGGGAGCTTCCGGTACTATTCATTCTGCATTGTGCTAGGGTTTTGTTTTGTTTTAGGGTGAATAATTGGAGATTCTGAATAATTAGAGTTTAGGATATGTTAAAATCAAACAACATTCAAGGACTAATTTGTCTTTATCATTTAAAGTAATTCCAATGTGGTATTTAATGAACATCTCACTTACATTAACCATCCACGTTAAAAGCACCGTTAATCTTACTAATAGAAGGATGTAATGTGTCCACGTTTCATTTCTTAAGAAACCTAATTATTTTTTTATTTTTTTAGAGTCTAACTTGTGCGAACACAAAATTTTCAAGAACTTAATTGTAACTTTACTCTTCAACGAATATAATGAGGGGAGAACAGCCCAATGAGGGAGAGTGTTGTTATAATGGGTCATGTGAGGAAGGTGTGTGACGCATCCATGGGCCTGTATAGTGACAGAGGGCATTCATAGGCCACATTGAAGATTGAAGGCAACAACGACTATTAGAGTTTCATTGTGCTAACAAAAGTTGGATTTGGATTTTAGAAATTTTGGTTTTTAGTTTTGGAAAGTATATAGCCCCCATGTATTGCAGTATTGGTTCTGTGACTATTAAATGAGCTAGACCAACCCGTTTAGGCCTAGTTTGCTTAAGGGCTTGGCTTATATGAGTCAATTCATTTATTTTTTGTTTATTAATGGGACTTAATCTGGATTGGTCTATAAATAATTTTTTTTAATTTATAAAAAATTACAACATTAATATTTAGTATAATTTCTAAAACTAATTTATAACTATCTAAAAAATTATTTAAAGTATTTATGAAAAAATTTAAAAAAATAATTTTTTCACAATTAAATTTTTTTTATTTTTATTTTAAAATAAATACTTTTGTGACTAAAATATCAAATACAAAATAATTTATTTAAAAATTATTTTTAATATAAGTCCTTAAGATTTAAATTTTATTTTTAAAAAAATTAAAT
>NC_029787.2:29531044-29531815 GCF_000816755.2 Arachis ipaensis | reverse complement strand
TAAAAAAATTAAATTAAATTGTGTATTCAAACTGGCCTTTACTTTTTAAACTTAGGCCATTTATGGACACCCTGACGAATTATATAGATTAAGAATTATATAGATTGACCCATCTAGTTTTTACTTAAAAAAATAGATAGAAAAATCTTGTTTAGAACCCAAAAATAAATATTTGACTAATGAAAACCACTTGTGGGTCAAAAAGCGTAAACAACATAGAATTTCTTTTACCAGGTGGATTAGGTATTCAAGTCGGATTAGGAGGAAAAATTGAAGGAAAAAAAAAGTGGGTTTTTTGAAAAAGTGAAAAAAAATGTACCATGCATTTAACCCGCTATTTTTTTTTTTAGTTAATAGGATTGTGTTTGTTTAGCGTCTTGTATTTCCGGATCTAATTTTAGAGATAAAAACTTTTCTATTTAAGGTGGATAAACATACTAACTTGATAGATTTAATCCATTTTAATGGTTTTATTAGATACATGACCCATGTATCACATGTAGAATTGAAAGCATAATCCACTTTGGCAAATTTCATGATCGTATAACCAAGTTGGGTTGGTCTAGTTGTTAGCTCACTAGTCCGCTTAAGTGTCGGGGGTTCGAATCCCGCCTTATGCATGCAACAACTCATTGTCCAGTGACAAACTTTTAAATGGAGCTCAGTACCGCACCGGATTAGTCATTAGCCTGTCGGGTTGGGGGATAATACCGTGAAAAACTAAAAAAAAAAAAAATTTCATGGTTGTATGTATGATTGATTTGGAAAAGG
>NC_029787.2:29528376-29530424 GCF_000816755.2 Arachis ipaensis | reverse complement strand
CCAAGTTAAATATATAAATTATAATAAAAAATTTATTTAAATAATAAAATAAATAATACTTTTATAATATAATATAATAAAATTATAATACAATAGATTATTAACTGATAATTAAATTATATATAAATTATAATTTTAGCAATGCATACATATAAATATAGGAAAGTTATCCCATGTGCCAGTCGAAAAGTGCGGAACATGAAATTCATCGTACGATCAAGTAGCTCTTGAATTTTGTTTGTTAGTGAAGGGCGAAAAGTCGAATATAACCTTGAAATGAATATAGAATAACGTTAATGACCGGTTGTAAATACACAAAAGGTGTGTGGCTTCTTAAAGGGTATTGGTATAGCAACTTTGGAGGCTTGGGCCCTAACCGTTTGTGTGCCCAATAACATAATTGTTGTAATACTTGTGTAGCACTAAAGTCAGACATGGTGAATAGAGTGAGAGGGGTCATGGTGGTCCAGCAGTGGGTTGCTAATACGTGAAGGACTCCATACGGTGCGTGTCTGCGGGCAGTGGTGTGCAGGCTAAAGTTGGAGAAATTGGAACAACGAGGAACATGTGTTGAAGAGGGAATGACAGATTTGAGGGAAGGCGACATTAGGTTGCTGGTTAAAGTGGAGGTAAGTAATCTTTTGCCTAGATTCTGTTCACCAAGTTTGAGAATTTGCGTAGTATATGGCGGGACTTGTTGGGCAAATGTGTGGGGGGATTGATGCCAGGGCATTTTGGCCAGTTTCACTGACCTTTTCTTACTGTTTTAGGGTAGTTTCATGCATTTTCTTAGTAAATAAGCAAGTTTCGGATGAAAGTACACTTACATCTTGATTCAAGCAAATATTGTGAATTCTGAATGATTTCATGAGAATTATGCATGAATTGAATGATAAAATGGATAGTGCATGATCTCATGACTTGAACAGAGCTTTGATGCACTTTATCTGCTTGATTTTAGGACAAAGGAAGTAAGGAAGAGCCACGTTAGCAACCACGTTAGTCTAATTAACGTGACCACTAACGTGGAATGGGAAGAAGCTTGTAGCGTTAATGGAAAAAGTGATCGCCAATAACGCCTTCGAAGCCATCATAGCCCACGTTAGTTGCCACGTTAATTATATTAACGTGGTAGCTAACGTAAAGGAGAAGGAGAGCTCCAACGTTAGTGGTAAAAGTGAATGCCACTAACGTTCCAAAAAGGCACATTTAGCCACGTTAAGAGTCACATTAATCCAATTAACGTGAACTCTAACGTGGGAGGAGAAAGCAATCGCCAACGTTAGTGACACTCACCTTTGTCACTAACGTTGGACTAAGCCAATAGTGCCCACGTTAGTGGTCACGTTAAGACCACTAACGTGAAGAGTAACGTGGAGCTAAGCATGATAGGCCAACGTTAGTGACACTCACCTTTGTCACTAACGCTGAAAATGGCAATCACCTCCACGTTAGTGGTCACGTTAATGCAATTAACGTGAGGCACTAACGTGGGAAGAAGGGGCATTTGAAGCGTTAGTGACAAAGGTAAGTGTCACTAACGCTCTCGAAACTTAGGCATGCCCATGTTAAGGACCACGTTAGTTACACTAACGTGGACCATTAACATGGGGAAAAGAGGCAAAGAGCAACGTTACTGGAAAAGGTGAATGCTAATAACGTTTGCGAAGGACCAAGAGGCAACGTTAGTGGTCACGTTAGTGCCACTAACGTTGAAGTTAACGTGGATCATTTTTGGTTTGGAACGTTAGTGAAAAAGGTGATCGTCACTAACGTTCTCGAACCCACATTTCCACTTAACGTTAACACCACTAACGTCCTAACTAACTTGCTACCATGCCTGACTCACTTTCTCTCTGCAAGCAAAGCTAAGCCCATTGAAGACTGTAACTGCTTCAACTAAAGATCCAAAGGCCCATATCCAAGACTTGAAGAGCCAACTAGAAGATCAGAAGAGTAGTATATATAGGAGTAGTTTTGAACTAGTAAGGAGCTTGGCATTTTGGAGAACTACACTCTGTATATTTTACTTTCTCTGCAACTTCTAG
>NC_029787.2:29512780-29524884 GCF_000816755.2 Arachis ipaensis | reverse complement strand
TAACGTTCTCGAACCCACATTTTCACTAAACGTTTAACACCACTAACGTCCTAACTAACTTCCATGCCTAACTCACACTCTCTCTGCAAGCAAAGCTAAGCCCATTGAAGACTGTAACTGCTTCAACTAAAGATCCAAAGGCCCATATCCAAGACTTGAAGAGCCAACTAGAAGATCAGAAGAGTAGTATATATAGGAGTAGTTTTGAACTAGTAAAAAAGCTTGGCATTTGTGGAGAACTACATTCTGTATATTTTACTTTCTCTGCAACTTCTAGATTTAATTTCAGAATGTACTTTTCATTTTCGTCTTCCATTTCTAGAGCTATGAACAACTAAACCCCTTTTCATTGGGTTAGGGAGCTCTGTTGTAATTTGATGGATCAATAATAGTTTTCATTATTCTTCTTCTTTCTTTTCTCTTGATTTTACTAGAAAGCTTTCAATCTTCATCCAATTGGGTAGTTGTCTTGGAAAAGAAGCTATTCATACTTGGATCTCTTCGGAACCTTGGAAGAGGAATGAAGAGATCATGCTAGAAATGCTTTCTCATGTTGGACCAAATTGGGGTTTGGATGGATAGTGACATATAATCCTACCAATACTTTGATTTGGAAATGCATGTGGTATAATCAGTGACCATACTTCATCTCTTCTCATGAGCAATTAAATCAAGGAATTGGGCAATTGTTCAAGTTTAGAGAGATTGGGTTGCCAAGGAATTGGAATCCAATCACTTAAGATTGCCAAGGAGATCAATGAATGCATTGATTGAGGAAGAGATGAGAATGAACTTGATCCGGAGAATACAACATCTCCTAAGCCCAATGAATTCCCCATTTCTGATCTTACCCATTCTCTTTATTATCTGCCATTTACTTTTATGCTCATATTCCCAAATCCCCATTTAAGATTCTGCAGTTTACCTTCTGCCCTTTACATTCTGTCATTTATTTCCAGTATTTACATTTTCTGCTATTTACTTTCCCGCCATTTAATTTTCTGTAATTACTCAACTCAAATTTCTGCTTCGCTCAACTAGAACATTCCTCTAATTAAAGTTTCTTGACCAATCAATCCCTGTGGGATTCGACCTCACTCTATTGTGAGTTTTTACTTGACGACAATTCGGTATACTTGCCGAAGGAAATTTTGTTGAGAGACAAGTTTCTGTGCATCAGGGATGGGCGCATGAGTGTGAGTAGTGTGAATGGTTTGGGTTTGGTGTTTTGGTTGGTGGGTTTATCTTTGGAAGCATGAAGTCTTTATCTAAAAATAAAGATGAAGTTGATTGTTTGACACTGTAATTTCGTCATAATGATAATGGCAGCATATGATGTTTCTTAGTAACTGTGTTGCGTAGCCTTAGGTGGCGGTACTTGAGGATAGTTTTTGTTTATGGATTATTGAGTTGGGATTGAAGTTGCTTATGTAAGGTTCTTTGTAGTGTGAGTGTGGAAGAGGGTGATTTTTTTAGTTTATGTTTGGCACCTTTAAGTTGGGAGTCTCGGCAGTGGTGTTACTTACGTGGTATGTCGATGTTCTTCTTTGCGGTCGGATACTGACAATATGCTTTGTGGGTTTGCTGCAGTTTTGGTGAAGCGTTTTATGAGTAATAGATTTCTTGGAGAAGTTGTATTAGCAGAGGCAGAGCGGTTTTATGTTGCAATGTCTTCTTGTAGCAGAACGATCCCTGGATTGGATGCTTGTGGGGAAGAGAATTTTGATGGCTTCAGGGATACCGGAGATATCGATGCAACGGTACGAATGGGATTGGTGTATATTTTACTGGGTTTTCCTTGAGTTGTAATTTAACATTGTGAGCGGCAACCGTAACTAATGAGCCTTTGTCTGTGCAGGAATCACTGCTGGACATTGGGATGAAAACAGAGGAAGAAGAGTTGGGGGAAGAATCACCCAATGAAGAGCACTGTGAGCAGAACAGCAATGCTGAACATGTAGTGTTTGGTCGTGCACATATATTGGAGATGGAGTTCGCTAACCCGGATGAAGTGTGTCGTTTTTATGAGCAATATAGTCGAGCAAAGGGTTTTGGCATGCGACAAGGGAAGAAACTGAAGAATAGAAATGGTGAAATCGTGCGATACACGTATTTGTGCAACAGAGAAGGATTTAGAGATAGAACAGAGGAAGGGGAAGAATCACCCAATGAAGAGCACTGTGAGCAGAACAGCAATGCTGAACATGTAGTGTTTGGTCGTGCACATATATTGGAGATGGAGTTCGCTAACCCGGATGAAGTGTGTCGTTTTTATGAGCAATATGAGCAATATAGTGGTTTTGGCATGCGACAAGGGAAGAAACTGAAGAATAGAAATGGTGAAATCGTGCGATACACGTATTTGTGCAACAGAGAAGGATTTAGAGATAGAAAATGGCTTGAGATGCAGGATTGGAAGAGGGAGCACAAGGTTTTTACCTGCTGTGGATGTCAGGTAGAGATGAGGATAAAGCAAAAAGCTGAAAGTAGCAATTGGTATGTGTGTCGTTTTGTTGATGAGCATAACCACGACCTTCTCCTGGCAAAGTTTGTGTCATACCTGCCAGCATATAGGAAATTATCAGATGTTGATAGAGCCCACATGGACAGTTTAAGGCAGGTTGGAATTTCAATTCCCAAAATTTACGAGTCTATTACTGCTCAGGCTGGGGGTTTTAACCTAGTTACGTTCACAAAGAGAGATATGTATAATGTGGTTAGGCGGCAACGTGCAATGCAAAGCAGCGATGTGAATGCCGTGTTACGGTATTTCAATGTTTGTGCCAGGAGAGATGGTAATATGTATTAGCGGTACCAGGTTGGGACTGAGCAAAATATGTGTGATCTGTTTTGGAGCGACGGGCGTAGTCAGGATGATTACAAGATATTTGGTGATGTTTTGGCATTTGATGCAACTTACGGGTGAAACAAGTACAATCTGCCGGTGATAGTGTTCTTCGGGGTGAACCACCATAACCAAACCTGTGTCTTTGGCACAGCCATGGTGTCTTTGGAAACACAAGCGTCGTATGTGTGGTGTTGAGCAAGTTTTTAGAGTGCATGGGGGGAAAGCACCTAAGGCAGTCATCACTGATGGGGATAGGTCAATGCGGTTTGCCATTCAGGAAGTGTTTCCAGAAGCTCATCACAGGCTATGTGCGTGGCACCTATTAAAAAATGCAACTATGAATGTGTGCAAGCCTCGATTCATAACTCTGCTTAGAAATTACATGCTTGCCGACGTGGAGGTGGAGGAGTTTGTGAGGCAATGGGAGGCAATGATGGATGAGTGTCTTGTCAGGGAAGTAGAGTGGGTAAAGGATTTATACACGAAGAAGATGGCATGGGCTACCGCTTACATACGCAGGTTCTTTTATGCTGGCCTGAGGACGACATCACAATGTGAGTCACTGCATGCAAAGATGGGGAGGTTTGTGGAGAGGCGATACAGAATATTGGATTTCGTGACGAACTTCCAACGGTGTGTTGATTTCTTGATAGATAATGAGGAAGAGCTTGACTTCAGGTCATTGTATGGGAGCCCGATTCTTCAAACTCAGTTCCCGGGGCTAGAGAAGTCTGGTGCATTGAACTACACGAGGGAAATATTTTTGCGTTTTAGAGAGGCGCTAAAAAGAAATGTTCGGGTTAGTATCGTGGAGTGCAACAAATTGGAGGATCGGAGAGTTTATGTGACACGAAGAGGGAGCACAAGGTTGTTACCCGCTGTGGATGTCAAGCAGAGATGAGGATAAAGCGAAAAGCCGAAAGCAACAATTGGTATGTGTGTCGTTTTGTTGATGAGCATAACCACGACCTTCTCCCGGCAAAGTTTGTGTCATACCTGCCAGCATATAGGAAATTATCAGATGTTGATAGAGCCCACATGGACAGTTTAAGGCAGGTTGGAATTTCAATTCCCAAAATTTACGAGTCTATTACTGCTCAGGCTGGGGGTTTTAACCTAGTTACGTTCACAAAGAGAGATATGTATAATGTGGTTAGGCGGCAACGTGCAATGCAAAGCAGCGATGTGAATGCCGTGTTACGGTATTTCAATGTTTGTGCCAGGAGAGATGGTAATATGTATTAGCGGTACCAGGTTGGGACTGAGCAAAATATGTGTGATCTGTTTTGGAGCGACGGGCGTAGTCAGGATGATTACAAGATATTTGGTGATGTTTTGGCATTTGATGCAACTTACGGGTGAAACAAGTACAATCTGCCGGTGATAGTGTTCTTCGGGGTGAACCACCATAACCAAACCTGTGTCTTTGGCACAGCCATGGTGTCTTTGGAAACACAAGCGTCGTATGTGTGGTGTTGAGCAAGTTTTTAGAGTGCATGGGGGGAAAGCACCTAAGGCAGTCATCACTGATGGGGATAGGTCAATGCGGTTTGCCATTCAGGAAGTGTTTCCAGAAGCTCATCACAGGCTATGTGCGTGGCACCTATTAAAAAATGCAACTATGAATGTGTGCAAGCCTCGATTCATAACTCTGCTTAGAAATTACATGCTTGCCGACGTGGAGGTGGAGGAGTTTGTGAGGCAATGGGAGGCAATGATGGATGAGTGTCTTGTCAGGGAAGTAGAGTGGGTAAAGGATTTATACACGAAGAAGATGGCATGGGCTACCGCTTACATACGCAGGTTCTTTTATGCTGGCCTGAGGACGACATCACAATGTGAGTCACTGCATGCAAAGATGGGGAGGTTTGTGGAGAGGCGATACAGAATATTGGATTTCGTGACGAACTTCCAACGGTGTGTTGATTTCTTGATAGATAATGAGGAAGAGCTTGACTTCAGGTCATTGTATGGGAGCCCGATTCTTCAAACTCAGTTCCCGGGGCTAGAGAAGTCTGGTGCATTGAACTACACGAGGGAAATATTTTTGCGTTTTAGAGAGGCGCTAAAAAGAAATGTTCGGGTTAGTATCGTGGAGTGCAACAAATTGGAGGATCGGAGAGTTTATGTGACACAAAAGTATCGCAGGCCGCTATTCAGGTGGACTGTTGGCCACCACTTTGGGACAGATTCCTTTTTTTGCAGTTGTATGAGGATGGAGTCGTTCAGACTACCTTGCGTCCACATACTTGCAGTGTTGGTTCAGTTAGACATAGGTTCTCTTCCAGAAAGCCTGGTGTTGTAACGCTGGTCGAAGATGGCCAAAGTTGAGCTCGAGGGCCCTTCCATCATGAATGAAGAGGGTGAAGCGAATGAGGTATATAGGAGCTGCATGGGTGCTTTCCTACAACATTTTAAGCGGTTGGCAAGAGTTGCGTGTATGCGAGAGAATAATTTCAAGAGTTGCTTGGATAGGATAGTTGAGGAAACTAATGTGTTGGAAATGAAGAATGGTGTTGGGACCGCTGCCAATGGACTGCCGCTGGTGCCCAAGATGGAGTAGGTGATCCTGTTGCGGTTCAGACTAAGGGAACTGGGCATGCACAAGAGTCTTTTGGTTGTAGGGGAATAAAGAGGTGCAAGTGCAGCAACTGTGGAGTAGTAGGCCATCGTCGAACCCGTTGCCCGAGTGGTCCGTGCAGCCAGCCGTTGTGTACCCAGGACCTCGCTGAAGCCGCTGTACCCCGGGATGATTCACAGAGTCGTGGCACAGTACATATGAATAAATGAATTTTCTACCTGCAAAAGTTTGTGTGTTAAGTTGTGATGTATGCAAGTGAAAGGGCTTTTGCCTCTATGATGCGGGTTGTCACATGTTGGGGTGTAATAGGAAATTTACATGGGTGCTAATGTTGTATAGCCTCTGATTTAATAATTAGTTGCAAAAAACTTAGTTGAGTTTTTTGTGCGATTAAATTACAAAATCAGTTGAAAAGGTTTGTGTTCACCTGGCAAATCTGACTTTCTTGATGAATTAATCAGGGGGTTTGTCAAATAACTAAATGAGATTGACTCGTTTGACATGCTTGTACTAATGTTGAGATTTATTGATGAAGTTTGCAAAATGTTTGCAAAATCCACGTAGGTGATATGAGATAGCCTTTAGAATAAACATGTTCTCTAACAGATTATGCACGAACATGTTAGGGTCTCCAAGCCTAAACCTTTTTGTTCCACATAGTGTGCATTGTATGCATTCAATCAATATGATTCAAAAAGTTTGAGTTATGCTTCTTCCTAGCATTGTATTCTTTAGATTAATTAAGAATTGATTGAAATAGAGGTAATAACATATTTTGTGTACTTTTTCATCCTTCAAAGTGTCCTATAATGAAATTATTTTGTACCTTCTTTGTTACATAAAAAAATTCAGTCAAGGAAATGAATTGTTGGAATACATCAATTTTTAGTGTATCACTTTATCCAAGTTGAGAGTTAGTTTGAACTGGAACTAGTGCAGGTTTTGGATTTCAAGCTTAAAACCATAAACAAAAGTCAGCAATTGACTCCAATGAATGGTCGTCACAAAAATCTATACAAGTCAAAATCTAGAAATCTTGTTTAAAAGGTGAAATGCCTTTTTTTAATAACAAAAGAAGATATTCTAAATTTGACTTGTAGTAGATGAAATTGTCTGGGAATGAAAAATTTTGTAGTCAACTTAAGATTTTTCATGTCAGATACATTCACCAAGCAACCTGCTGAAAAATTATTAGTTTCAATGAATTGTGATAGATTTCTGACTCCTCACACAAACATGTTAGTGAAGATACTAACACTGTATAATTTTGAATAATTTAGTCAAATATATCACTTTGCATAATAAAATTTAGATATTATCTTTATATAAAACCATATTTACACGTATGACATGCATGTCCTAATGTTGAGATTTATTAATGAAGTGTCTTTGATTTGCATGTCTTTGTTAGGTGTCCGGCAACGACAACCAAAGCAAGAGTGGTAGGAAGACTGTGCATGTAAGTTCAACCCCTTTGCACGATCCGTGATGTGTAACATGACAAGTGCATGTGGTTGCGGTTTAGGCTATTATAGTCTGTGTGGCCAGCAATTAGTTGAGTCGGGATCGGTATTTGTCATTTTGTTTGTAGTTATTGTAAGTAGCATGATGAGTAAAGTGAGGGACTATGGGATGAACTGATATTGTGGACTATTTGTAACACCTAAACTACTTGAAATCCATCATGATTAATGTCGTATGGATGAAACTTGTCCCACATTTCAATTTTGTTTAGAGACAGCCTATATTGCTTAAAGAATTTTGACCCAACGATTAGAGGGGTAGTAAATAAAACACAACAATCAATTTTCCAGGGTCTTTACTATATACGCATGTGTAGTTTTAAGACCTTTAAAAGAATGTTTTGTTCTGAATCTGTTGTAAGTGTTCAACATTGAATTTACTAGAAAGGTGATTCACTTTGCAGTTATAAAGAGACATTTAGGCAATAGATGTGTAACAATTTAGATGAGGGTTGGGGGTTTGAGCCCCTCTTCCTGTAGTTAAAAGTACTATTATAAAAAAGAATTCATGGCAAAGTACTACATAGGAAGATTGGATACACAGATCAGTAAAACGTGAAGAAATCTTCAGCATTGTACCTCCAAAAGGTGTAACTAGATGTAGCCTTATATATATTAAACAGAAACATTCAGCAAAGGGGAGAGGTTGTCTGTGCTCCCTAGCTAAGGCAACTAAAATTAGGCCACTCACTGGGAACATGGGTGGCCATGGTTTAGTTGCTCCAAAAAGGCATATTAAAGTTGTCATGACAATTTAAAATGCACCACATTGAGTTCATTGCATGCATGCTTACTTACTACTACATATGTAACCCAAAAAAATACAACCACTTCTCCCAATAACCTACACAATGACAAATCACTGAATCACAAAAGCAGAGCACGCCATTTGGTTCAAAAGTATTTACAACAATATGAATCCATCAGATGCCTTCATTGTTGACGGACTCCTTGTCATGGGAAGATGTGATTCCTTGCCAAACAACTTCTACCTTGCTCTCAACGAAAGCACGGTACCGGTTGATGTCAGACTACACAATGTGTAACGCAACTCTCATTTGCACTTCATCAGAGTTCCCCTGTAACAGTTCCATAAAAGATGTTGGTTACGAATACAATAGCAGGGAACAAGTATTGGCTAGAATGTACTGGCAAAGGTATTATGAAGGCAGTCATGTTACAACATGGACTAAGTAAATAAGGAAGTAGAAGAGGATCCTGGTTAGCATACGATGTGGCAGAATATTTTTGTAGAGAAGCCCCCTTTGTGTTGTAGCCATGATAAGCACCATAGGCCGGACTCTGCACTATATAATTCTGGTTAGCATCATGGATTTTGATGAAACTATGTAAATTCAGGTTAAAAAATATTCAGTTTTTTAAAGAAGTTGAAAAGGAAGAACCTCTGCAGGTCTTTCGGCAGACCCTCCGGGTAGATGTAGTTCCCCCAATTTGAGGGGTCAGGGGATGTGTGGCAGAAGTTAACGATGTTCCTACTGTGGATGAACATGTTCTATAAAGCATGCCGCTTGAGAAAAAAATGTTAAGTCATCAACGCTGCTGGATGAAATGAAAATTGTGACAACTAAAACACGAGTAGGTTAAACATTTCTCACAATTTTGTTCATGTTTGATTCCCTTCGCACAATGGATTTTGGAGACCTACTGACGTCTAAAGCATATATTTTTGAGGCCTTAACATCCAACAACATCACGTACCAAGCGTCTACGGGTTCCCAAATTGGCACAAATACCTGCAACAAATAGGTGTGAAAGGCAGCGAAACAACAGGCAGCATCGGTTAGCCACTAATAAACACGTTTCTGCTCTCAAGTGGTGATGAGAAGACTGTTATAATAAACAACACGCTTACATGTTCCAAGTCGTTGGTCTTGGGTATCCAGCGCCCTTCGTACTTCTGTTGTATTTCTGAGATTGGAGCATCGCAAAGCACAGTGATAAGAGAATTATTGTCGGTCTAGAATTTTCTCAATAGAAATAAGAACTTCGCTGTAAGCATAGTTCTAAACCAACTAATAGCTCTCAATCAAATTTTAATTGTTGGTTGTCACAAGTACAAACCCCAATAAGAATTAACCGAATTATTTAAACCTCAGGTCGTCTCACAAGGAATTGCAATGAAGTGATCAATTATTGGCTATGAAGAACAAGGGGGTTTGATTTTTATAATTAGCAAGAAAAGTAAACAATAAGAAAGTAAATGATAAGAACTAATAAAACAAAGGAAAACGACTCTTGGCTAGACATAGGAATTGAGATCACCATCCTTGTCTACAAACCATATATTGACAATTATGAGGAACCGAGCTCATTTATTTTACTTCTATGCTTGAAGTATATCAAATGGCTTGATCAACATCAATCCATAAGTCCTAACCTAGCTACTAATTGACTTAGTAGTAGGCTAGTGTTAATGGTTATCAAATTGACCACATAGGGTTCTCAAATCACCAATTCAATGAGACCCAATGACTCAAGGTCACTCAATTTCCTTAGCCTAGGCCAAGAGTAAAGAAAATTACTCAAAAACTAGAGGAAACATTCTATCAAACACCTAGAGTGAAATAAAAGTAAACATCACCAAATGCAAGAATTAAAGAAATCCATAACTAACATAAGCAAGAAATTAACAATAACAATGAAGATAAACATGGAAGAGACATGAAAACATAAAATTGAAGTAAATGAAAACCAAATCCAACAAGAATTCATCAACATCAAAATAGGCAACAAAATAAAGGGAATAACAAGTAAAACTAAGGAAGCAATGATGTAGAAACAAGAAATTGTAAAGAAAACAAGATAAGAACAAGAAATTAAACCTAGATCTAAGATGCAATTGACCTAAGAACCCTAATTCTAGAGAGAAGAGGGAGCTTCTCTCTAGAAAACTAAACTACATGATGCTATCCTACAACTAAGTGCTCCCCCTTGCCCAAGCTTGAATTCTACATGAAATAGTCTCTAGAATCAGTTGGATTTGGGCCTGGAAAGCTCAGAAATCGCCCCCAGCGACTTCACTTTAATGAGGTCACGTGCAAACTGCGATGCGTACGCATGGATCACGCATACGCGTCACTTGGCAATTTACGTCCCACGCGTGCGCGTCTGTCATACGTGCGCGTCGATGTATATGCACTCCAAATCCTTGTTTTTTCATGAATTCTCCACTTTGCATACTTTTCTCTTCACTCCTTTGATCCATTCCTAGCTCTTTTCAACCTGAATTCACTAACAAACACATCAAGGTATCTAGTGAAATCAAAGGTGAATTAAAAGTAGCAAATTAAAGGCCTAAAAAGCATGTTTTCACACTTAAGCACAAATTTAAGGAGAATTACAAAACCATGCTATTTCATTGAATAAATGTGAGAAAAGTTGATAAAATCCCCCAAATTAAGCACAAGATAAACCACAAAATTGGGGTTTATCACACAGCAGCGGCAAAGTCATATGGAAAATACCAACTCCTAGGGGCCTTGTTTCCTACAGCTCTCAGTGATGCAATCATGGACGAGGTATTGATGAGCTATACAAAATGAAGAGATATCAGAATTGATAACCTCGTTACTTTTCCCAGAATAAAATTGCGTGTTATTTGGCTACGTTAGACGTGTGTGTGCGCGAAGATGTGTGCAGCAAGTAGTGGAACTCACATCTGGGTGGGGTGTGTATGGGGGGCCAAAGAGATGAATACCCCCCTAACAATCTCAAAGCCTCCTAGCTCGAACAACACCTCCCTGCAATGGACGTTAGTAATGTTAGAAACGAAAATTTAAATATCAGGATCCGCTACGTAAACATGAACTGAATGCTTAATTACCAACACAATGAAAAAACGGACGTAACCTACTGTTGAATCAACCACTTCATACTTTGGTTATACCCAAACACGATAACAACACACATGCTACATGTATTACCAATCGATTCAAGAATTCCATAGCAATTTAACAGACCACATCAAACCGGATCAACGAAATTAACGGAAGCTACTGGTATTACAAAACAATGCAAAAATTCAAAAGCAACTCAATAAACCAAATTAACCACTCCCATGTTTATCTAACCACCTCCTCCGCCTATCAACTTTTGAATTCACCCAAACAGCACATAAAATTATGGCCACTCATGAAAATTAGAAGCTCAGTAGAAATTGGACATTTTTTATTCAAGACACAAAGCAAACCAATTCAACACATGCAGCCACTTAACACTAACTTAACATTTCAGTTAATACCTAACGAATTTGTTCCTTACCCGGTCATAAACCAATCAACATAAAAATTGACTCCAGCAACACCACAAATTTCGAGAAATCAAAGGTGGAAAATGAAAGCTATTTCCTAACAGAAGGCAAGGTGTTGGGGAGGAGGAGCAGTGGAACACACCCCGAAGGCTGGAAAATGAAAAGTATTTCCTAAGAGAGTGGGGGTGGCTTACATTGTGGCACATCAGTTCCGGCGTGGGGGTGAATGACAAAAGGAGGGGGAGACTCTCTCATGTTCTGAGCTCTCAAGGGACAAGGGAATGGGGGACACACGGTGAGCTGGAGATTGGCTTTCATTAGAGGATTAGATGATGGGCGGTCTAGATAGTGAACAGGTTCTTTTTTAAATGCAGTGAGCAAGTGTATGAACGGGGTTGGCAATTTTCTTTTTTTTTTTAATGTATGATTCATGTGAAAAAAGTTGGGCACTTTTGTGGGCTTGTTGAAGCAGGCCTTACAACACGTTCTATTTAAGGAAAAAGGCCTTTTAGCTAGCTCTGTTAGTTACTTGTACTTATAATCCTATTATTCTTATTTCTTAGGCAATGAATGTGTAACCCAGCGATGAATAATTCTTCAACATATTTACATTTTCATGGACAAAGTCATTTGTGTCACAAACTCCTAATCATTCACAAATAACAGCACTCCTCATGTGAATCCATACAATTCCAATCGTACAGTAAGAAAAAGCTCTCTAATAATGGTTACAAGATAATGACGGTAATATATTAACAAATACCTCTCTAATAATAATGATCACAATAACAATAATAGTAATAATCACAAGAGAGTCTAAATATTTTATTAGATTCTATAGCAATCATCGGAACAATGAAATCTAATAAGTAATAACGCTAA